>NC_066583.1:115150875-115750875 GCF_024323335.1 Lathyrus oleraceus
ATGTGAGTTAGTTTCATTTAAGAGACTGCATTCTGCAGATTGGTGTCCTTTGGTTCCACATATCTCACAATCCGATGAAACTACAACTGCAGTATTCGGGTTTATACACATATGCTCAACCTTGAGGGCTAACGCGTCCATTTTAGCTTGCATCATGTCTATAAAGCTTAACTCATGTACTCCTCCTTGGGCTTCCTTCTTCTCAACTGTCGCTCGTTTAACTCCTCATGATTGATGGTTTTGAGCCATATCTTTGATAAAGGCACTAGCTTCAGGATAAGGTTTTTTCATCAGTGCGTCCCCTGCGGCAACGTCGATGGTCATCTTAGTGTTATAGTGAAGTCCACTATAGAAGGTCTGAATGATTAACCAATTTTCTAAACCATGATGTGGGCATGCTCTTAACAACTCTTTATATCTCTCCCAAGCTTCAAACAGCGATTCTCCTTGACTCTGGGTAAATCTGGTTATTTGGTTTCGAAGAACGGCGGTCTTACTTGGGGGGAAGTATCTAGCAAGGAATACTTTTCTAAGGTTTTCCCAAGTTATTATGGAATTGGGTGGAAGGGAATCCAACCATGATAGGGCTTTATCTCTGAGGGAGAAAGGGAATAATCTTAAACGGATTGCCTCAAGAGAAGCTCCATTGGTTTTAAAAGTGTCTGCTAATTGGAGAAAGATTTTTAAATGTTGCTTTGGGTTCTCAGTAGCAAGACCTGCGAATTGTCTCTGTTGCACTAGTTGCAACAGGGAGGGTTTAAGTTCGAAATTATTAGCTGGGATGATTGGGTTTACTATACTAGAACTAGGTTCTTCGTTGGATGGTTGGTAGAAATCCTTAAGAGGTCTTTGATTTTGATCTTCGGCCATAGCTCTCCTAATTCTATGGAAAAATAAACGTGCGCAAGCGTAACGTTCAGGTTTCGCTAGAGGATTTACTAAGCTTCTGGTGCTACGAGTCCTTCGCATTGACAGACAGGTAACAACCTAAGTCTAAAAGATATAACAACAGGGTACGAAATTTGACGAAATTGGTCCCCGGCAACGGCGCCAAAAACTTGATGCGTGTTTTTCGCAAGTATAAGAACGCGTCAGAGTAATATAAAAGATTGTCGAATCCATAGAGACCAAATGTCAATCTATCGTTATCTATTATTATGATGTTTATCTAAGGTAATCGAAACAGGGTTTTTAAGAGTGCACAATGAAAAATAAATTATTAAATTAAATTCAATTAATAAAGACAGGTTCGAATGTAATTCACATAATCAATTAATAATCCAAGTACTTGCTAATAGAATTACTTATGGGCAGTGTTTCCTACTTTAAAAAGAACCAATTTAATGGGAACTGTCGCTTTCGCGTATTCAGAACCGAGTTGTACTCCCTAATCAAACCCTCTTATTGTCACTTATAAAAAGGCGCGCATTGCGTTAGAGTAGTAAACCTATTTTTAAGAAATATAGTGTCTTGACTAAGTTGAAAATTATTTTGACCTGGGTTTCTTAACCAAAAGAGGTTCTCACGAACCAGACTCTAAACTTATAAACGCGTCCGAAAATAGTTTTAAAATCACTTTTCTTTTTAAGTTAAAAACTCCTAATGAACCAAACGAAGCGCTTCCGCTGTATTTGAAATAGTTAAAAACAACTAAGTTTAAACAGACGTCGGACGACTTTCGATCTTACCCAACGGAAATTAAGTGCGGGAAAACTTGAGTTGAAAGTCAAAATAGCCCTTAAGTGTTTCTACGAACAATGGTACGGATTATCGGTTCAATTACGATCCTTACATTCTAACCTTTATAGGTTTAGCCAGACATGGTAAAGTAAAAATGCATTTTAATTTTTATCATAAAAATGGATAAATAAAAGACTTTTTAAATAAAAAGGTAATAAGTGCGAGTGCAGGAAAGTAAATAAAAATAGTCCGAGTGCGGAAAATAAGTTAAAGTAATGCGGGTGCAGGAAAGTAAATAAAAGTAGTGTGGTGCAAGAAATAAAGGAAAGTAGTGTGAGTGCGGGAAAGTAAACAAAGTAAAGTGCGAGTGCGGGAAAGTAAACAAAATAAAGGCAGTGCGGGAAAATAAAGTAGACAAAGGTAAATCAATAAAACCTGCTCCAATCGGAGGGTCGAATAAAGTGCGTAACAGAAATGAAAATGGCGGCAGGATTAAACTTCCTTCCAAAGTGCTCCAAACTCGATTACAGACTCAATTACATAGTTTGGCAACACTCCGATGTGAAGCAATTACCACTTTTACACAATACTGATATATGCCTAGTTGTAACTGTTGGTTCTAAGTGTTGGCAGCAATTTTGGTAAAACAAAGAGTGTTCACAAGATGTTGCATGTGATGTCTTAACGTATGATATCTGTGTACCTGCTGGAGTTTAAAAAAATATAATTATGCAAGATTGTTTCAGGATGTCATACACAATGTCATGGCATCTGATATTATGTACCTACTGGAAATTATAAAAGGAATTGTGCAGGATTGTTCCAGGATGTCAGACCTGATGTCATGACATACTGGAAATTATAAAAGGAATTGTGCAGGATTGTTCCAGGATGTCAGACCTGATGTCATGACATCCTGTACACAAAACATTCAGGGAGAATGTTATGTGTTTTGTGATTGCGCATTTAATGGCAATCTATGTATGATTGAAGATCTGATTTGCAGGCGCATTCAATCATTAATTACAACCTGATTTACTTATTTTCCAAGGAGATCTAACCAGCTGTCATGAGAAGATTTAATTGGAAAATAGTTTTAGGGTTTTCAAGATGTCCAAGCCCAGCTGAGTGCTTCTATAAATAGGACAAGGAAAACCTGATTTGTTACACAACCAATACTGAGCGAAATATTGAGAGAATACAAGGGTTTGTGTCTTGTTTAGTCATGAGACTTGTAAGCCATTCAATTCATCCATAGATGATTGAATTGGTCTGATTTGTGAGTTGTAATTTGTCACTCTAAGCTTTTAAGCATGAGTGTGTGTCTACTTGATTGAAGTTGTTAAGCAAGATCAAGTGTGTATCTACTTGGTTGAAGATCAAGTGTGTGTCTACTTGGTTGAAGATCAAGTGTGTGTAATTGAAAAGTGTCTTCTTTTCAGAGTAATTGTTGTTTAAAATCACAGGTGTGATTGAGGGGGAGTGAGTGGGTTCTCATATCTAAGAGTGCTTAGGTAGAATTCGCACGGGTAGAAATTAGGTGAGAAAGATTGTAACTTATTGAAGTGTACGGAGAGTCTTTGAATTGATTCTATTTAGTGGATTTCCTTCCTGGATTGTGTCGCATTACACGAAAAACCGGCGGGAAAAAGAAACAGAGTCGCCACCGTGCGTTATTTATCCCGAAGGAGGGAAAGGAAACGCTCGAAGTAAACCTGGAAAGGAATGGTCTCACGACCAGAGATTGCAAGGATCGGGAGTCGGTTACGCAAGGGGAAGGTATTAGCACCCCCTCACGTTCGTCGTACTCGACGGGATCCACGCTCAGAAAGAATAGAAGAAAGGTTGCTAAATAACTGCTCAAAAACTGCACAAACTGGAATAAAACACAGATGGAAGAAGAAGGGAGAAGGGATATGGGGAACGTGCTCGCTAGGAAATCGCATCCTATGCATACGTATCTTCTCTAACCAGAGGAAGAATCAGAGCACTCGTAGCTCGGCTAATGCACACCAAACAAACGCTGAAAGAAGACGCTGAGATGTCAGAGCAAACACATAAACACAAACTGGAAACGGAATGTCAATCGCTGGGCTTACATCCAACTCCACAAAAGAAACGCAAACAGGAAACCGAATGCCAATCGCTGGTCTTACATCAGACTCCGAACACACAGACACGCAAACAGGAAACCGACTGCCAATCGCTGGGCTTACGTCAGACTCCAAACAAACAAACACACACGGGAAACCGACTGCCAATCGCTGGACTTACGTCAGACTCCAAGCACACACACAAGAAGAAGGAGGGTCTCGATTGCAACTAGGGCAAGAGAAAGGGAAGGTCTCAATCGCAACGGAGGCGAGAGAAAAGAATAAGGTTAGTCGTTAGTCAAACTCGACAAGACATCGCATCTCGTGCCTACGTATCTCATCTGGACATGAGAATCAGAGTTGCCGTAGTTCGGCTAACCTATTTCTATTTGTTTTGTGTTTTTTATGTGAACAACGTTACTACGCAATCTACCGGATGCTCGACCTATGGAGACTTACTCACCTGTAGTAGAAGGAGTTAACGTGTCCTTAAGAGGGGATAATGTTTGTTTGTGTTTTAGGAAAGCTCACGCAAGAAAGGAAGTCCTAGACG
Source organism: Lathyrus oleraceus (assembly GCF_024323335.1). Taxonomy (NCBI): domain Eukaryota; kingdom Viridiplantae; phylum Streptophyta; class Magnoliopsida; order Fabales; family Fabaceae; genus Lathyrus; species Lathyrus oleraceus. The sequence continues at coordinate 115,155,202 of NC_066583.1, forward strand.
AAGGAATCGTGCTACCTTAATTGACATGCAAACGAGACTATGCGAAGTCTAGCAATCCTATGGGGATACAATCACACCACACAAACACATACAGCATGAAGTAAACACACCAACAAGGGGCTCAAACATCAAGGGTGAGGCTTTAGTCAAGGGGTCATATCAACCTCGACAAACAAGCTGGCACTGGAACGGTATCTGAGGGCTCTTAACCACTGACATTGACCGTCAGGGTGAGCAGATGAAAGGTAATGAGGATTGGACCTCATAGCTCTTAACCCGGGCCTGGGTGAGCTTCAATCAATGAAAACATGGGAGTCCAGAATGTGGGACTCTACTCCACTTGACTGACTCTATATACAAGGATCTTGGGTGTTTATTCAAAATGCATCAGCACGTAGTGCGAGCAAGATGAAAGACTCAACTGAATAGCAGGGGATGGATTGCACATCCCTTCTATCTGCCAATGCCTCTTCACTTAAGAGGTCTTTGAAGTACATGGCACAAAAGTAAACAAACAAGAACATGGCCTCTTAAGGAGGGCTTCAGACAGGTGCCTGCCAAAAATAGCAGGTCTTCCAAACTACATGGAGAACAAGAGTGCTTACCTAGGTGGTATGCCAACCATAAGCAAAGCAAAGCAACTCAAGCAATGAGTTAAAGCGACTAATGTACCTGTGAGAAAAGCTAAACAATCAGTACTATGTTCAGACAAACAATCAACAGTCAGCAGTATTACAACTCAATATGCACAACAAGCAAGCTTTATGCACAAGCACTCAAATTGTTTCATCATCTCAAATGACCTACAAACAATCAAATGTTAGCAAGCTGTAACACGGTGGGAGAACTGACTTTAGTTAAATGTTGCGGATAGCAAGAGTCGCCACCGACTTTTATTTTATCCAAAAGGAAAGGACATAAAAGAACAGGAAAGACCTTAAAAAGATTTTGAGTTCGGGGGGTAGGTTATACAAAAGGAAGGTATTAGCACCCTTTATATCCATGGTTATCCATGGGCTCTTAGTTACTTAGCTCACTTTGTTTGTTTGCAAGAGTGTAGTGTGTGATTAGAAAAATTTCTTTAAGTACTTTGTAATGACCCTCGTATGGGTGTATACAAAGCCTAGTTTAGAAATTGTGAGGTGTAAAAGTAATTTTGAAAAGTGTGAGCAAGTAACTATGAGATACCTACCCTAGATTAAGTCTTTCGTGTTCTCGTATATTCTTTCAATGGTAAGACTGTCCCTATTATTAAGGAATAGGTAGTCATTACCTTGGATGTGTTTAAGGGACAGGCGTAGGGTCATCGTATGGTCAATGAAGGCAACATAAGGGGTGTCTTTAGCAACTCGTAGGGACTATCATCATATTTACCGAAGGGACAAGATCATTATATCGTAGGCAACCTTGTAGGGACTTGATCTTTTAAGTTTATAGGGACTTGATGATTTTTCTGTTTGAAGGGACTTTGCTTAAGACACCCCTATTTTCGAGGGACTTGACCATTTAAAGAAGGAAACCAAGAGGAATACCCTAGGAAGTACAGATGGCGATCAAAGATCGACTTATGTGTGTGAGTGTTATTTTTCAGATATTTGTCTTGAATTTAATTTTCTAAGTTCAATTATTTACAGTTAGTTTTTTGCACTCCCTAAATTACTAACCACGCAATAAATATTTACAAAAATAAAAGCAAGAAAAATAAATTCCTAAACTATTACATGGCTATGGGACAGATACATAATAATCAGGCGAGAAAGAATAAATTTACAACCTATACATTTGTTCTTAATATTATAAATAAAACAAAATTAAAATAAGGAAAATAATGAAGCAAAAATAGAATAGATAAAAGAAAATAATAATAAAATAATAAATAAACAATGGTAATAAAGCAATAATAAAATAACAATAATAATAAAGTGATAATAAAAAGGTTAGAATTTTAAAAGAAATTATTTTAGGTTAAACAAGTTAGATTTTTTTAGAAGTTATTAGAAAAATATGAGTTTAAAGTAAATTAGTAATAATAAAAGAATTTAAAATACATTAATGTACAAATTATAAAATAAAAGAGTTATATGAAAATATTAAGTTAGTTATTTACAAAATAAATAAAGATTATAGAAAATCAATTATTAGATTAATAGGTTTATTATTATTATTCAATTAGAAAAATGGTCAATTAGATTTTATTTACAAAATATATAAGGATTTATTATTATAAGTAAGTAATAAAAAAAAGTTATTAAAATAGTTAGTATTTATTATTTATTTACAAAAAATATAAAGGTTATAGAAAAATATTAAATAATTAATTTAGTAGGTTTTCACGCCCTACATTACTAAACCACGCAGTTAATATAGGATCAATGGCAGGAATTTAAATGGCAGAAAAATAAATGGCAGAAAAATAAAATGGCAGAAAATAAATGGCAGAAAATAAAACCCTAATTATTACAACACTTTGGTGCAGTTACATAATAAAGATGGCGAAAAGTAAAACTGAAAATATTACAAGTTAAAACTTAAAATATTACAAGGGCGAAGTAGTTACAGTGTATGAATAACATAAATATGAGCGAAAATAGGAAATAATAATAAGGTTTGTTAAGGTTTAAGAAAAGGTTTATGGTTTAGAGGAAATAACACGGTTAAAGTTTTAGGTTTGAAATTTAGAGTTTGTGGCGAAATTGTCAGGGTTTAGGAAAAATCAGGGTAGTTAGTTATGAAAAAAAATGTGCAGATCTAAATATATGTATATAAAAAAACATATGAATTAAAAAAAAACAACGGCGTTGCTAGCGCAAAATTGCGATCATCGCAACTGGATCGGATAACACAAATGTCACGCCTCATACACGTATATGTGAAAACGGCGTATTGACACGATCCGATCCGAAAACATAATCAAATTATAACATAAAATAGAAATATATATATTTACACACTAGTTACATATTATAAATTATATATTATATGATCCATATGCATTTTTATTAACAACAAATTATTATTATATTATATTATATATTATGAGACATGTAAAACTTATATAAAAACAATACATCAAATACATAATACAATGAACCAATTATTATACATGTTATACTTATGTGCATAAAAAAAGCAAAACGGCGATATCCTGATATATTTAACCAAACCGCATGTATCTGGAATACATAACACAGTCACACATATGAACATGTATTTGAAACACGGTAACAAATATATCAACAAAATAGATAAAGTATATATCATATATAAACTATTACCAAACTGTGTGTACGATAGTATAGATCAGCCACTCTCAGTTTCTCTTTTTTGTTCTGTCTTTTTGGCCTCCCTCTATCAGTCATGCTAGTAAATATATATAGGAACAATTAGGTTAATGATAATGGGCCTAAGTTTATTTTGAAACCCAATATTAATTAAAAACTGAATAAAGTTAAATAATTAAAATAGTTAAAATTAAAATAAAAACTAATTAACCTATTTATTTATTCTAGACCCAATATAAAATAAATAGACTCAAAAAAAAAAGTCGGGCACCAAAATGCTCGAAAAAATAAAATGAACACGTCAAAATAATCAGCGCGAAATAAATGACTCGGAAAAATACAGCGTTTGGTCGGATTTTGAAATAAAAATTATGACCGTTTAAACTGCTCAGACTGATCAACATATGACCAAAAATAGTCGTAAAAATATTTTTAGCATGTCAAATTAAACCACGTGAACCGCAGATTAATGTTACCGACATTTGCAAACTTAAACTTGACATTTTTTCGTTGACTAATTTTAGGCACAGTTAAAAAGTTAATTTGACCAGTCTGTTTGTAAATTCCGAGAAATTATTCCGGCTAATATTAAGACAGAAAAAAATGTTATGCTATGAAGATGATGCAAATGAATGTGAAACAAAAAATTGGTTAGAGTTAAAAATAGAGGGCAAATTTGGGGTGCAACAGCTGCCCCTGTTCAATTTTCTGAAACCTGAGGAGTTAGATTGGCCTGTGTGCCATTCGTGACTTGGAAGGTTGAAGAGGATTGAACACAAAAGCCCAAAAATTTGCACTCGCCGGTGCGTAAAGTAACACTGATGACTGGTTGTATATGCTTAAGTGGGCTTGAAGATGCCACTTGGAAGAACTGGAGATGGGCTTATAGATGCCATCCATAATATCAGGAGGTGATAATATCTTGATGTTGATACTGGATATCAGTACTAGGTCTTCGTATAGGCCGTCTCTGAATCGTATCTAAGAACATACTTTTAATTTAAGTGTCAGAACCAAATCTTCGTGGCGATTTCTTTCTGAATTAAGTATCAGCACTAGACCTTCGTATAGATCGTCTCTGAACTGTTTTGAATTGTTAAATAAACCAGTAGAAATAAATCTTCGTGATGATTATCTCTTCTGGAAATATCCTGGATTAGGGAATAGATCTTCGTATAGACCGTTTGCCTAATATCCAAGAACAAAAGAGTGTCAGGATGAAATCTCCTGAAAATATCCTGGACTAGGGAATAGATCTTCGTATAGACCGTTTGCCTACTATCCGAGGACAAAAGAGTATCAGGATTAACTCTCCTGAAAACATCCTGGACTAGGGAATAGATCTTCGTATAGACCGTTTGCCTACTATCCAAGGACACCTTGAGTAATGATTAAGTATCAACACTAGATCTTCGTATAGATCGTTTCTGACCTGTTGTGAATTATTGATAGTATTTTATCTGTATATAACCATCCTGCAAGGAAAAGGTTAGTTTATGCAATATGTATGCATGCATGGCATGGTGCATCTAAGTAAATGTATTATGCACTTATGGATATGCCATGGTATGATGTAAATGATGTATGTATGAATCATGCGGCCTGAAGCGTCCGGATATCTTTGTATAACAACTGCTGGCTAGGGAAAATAAATCCCGATTCGTTGCTGAAGAATATGAGGAACTCGTTCCCGTCTTGTTTGATAGTATAGTATTTGTCACTTCCCGTATTCGTTCGTCGTACTTCTATTGAAGGAATAAGTTCCTGAGTATCCCGACTGAGGATAAAAGAGATGGACATAAATTCAAGGGGACGTAATTCGAAGCATCTATAAAGATAGATTTGCTCTACTGGGGATTTGTAGTGGGGATGAACCGGTGAAGCTTCGTTGAACTACTACCCTCGTTCGTCCTTAGTAAATACTATTACTGCATTTTATGCATTTCTGGTAAACATCAATCGTATTCAAAAGCATACATACATTCAAACACAACCAATGGACGTTTTCGCTTATGTAAATAGAGTAAAAGTAAATCTGGATTCAAAGATGAAATTTTATTTATATCACAAAGTGACCTATTCATAGGCAAGTTTGTACAAGGAGACAGAAATCCTAGTAAGAGGAATTCGTCGTAAATTTTTTATAAAACAAAGAAAACAGCTATGTGAAAAATGATCCTATTGAGTTTCAATTCTACTATTGCCATTATCTTCAAATATCTCATCTTCTGCTGTTGAGACAGAAACGATTGGATTGATCTTTATCTGTTTGAACTTGATTTAGGTAGCACCATCAGTTGAAGTCACATGAGTGATCCAAACGAGACATAGTCATACGCTTTAATCCCTAACTTTTGCCTGGATTGCCCTTTCAGGTTTTCAATCCACCGGGATACCCTTTTTTGCCCAAGCCGCCTTTTCAGGTTATCGACTTGCCGAGTGTACATTTTTTTTATATATATCCCTAATTTTTGCCCGAACCCTTTTGGTTTGCCGGGATGCCCTTATTTTTGCCTACGCCAATCAACCTAGCGGGTCTCTTTTTATGCGTAGTATTTTTTAACTATGTCTGCGTTTACAGACTGTGGAAAGTCTTCACCATCCATAGTAGTAAGCATCATGGCACCTCCTGAGAATACTCTTTTGACCACAAATGGTCCTTCATATGTAGGAGTCCACTTGCCCCTAGGATCACCCTGTGGTAGTATGATACGCTTGATTACCAAGTCACCAGCCTGATATACCTTTGGCTTAACCTTCTTATCCACACAACGAAGCAAAGTTGAATCATGATTGCGTTTGTACAGAATTCCATTACTCAAGAAGAACTTAGCAGAAAACCTCCTCAGAAACTTCTTATCTTTGACAGATGCCCCTTCAGGGAACTCCTGAGTTTCAAGATATCTTTTTACTTCATAGAACCAAGGCTTTTCCTCTCCTCCTTCAGTATCAATCTCATTGCAGTATGCAGGCTTCTCAAATATATCAATAGTAATCTTGGGAGCTTCATCATCCCAGCTAATCTCAAACATAGATGCCATGGTGGCTAATGCATCTGCCAACTGATTCTCTCCTCGTGGAATGTGTCCAAAGGTAATCTCTTCAAAATGTGGGATTAAAGACAGCACATGCTCTCTGTAGGGAATAAGATTTTCATGCTTGGTATCCCAATCTCCTTTAATCTGACTCACTACCAGGGCTGAATCTCCATATACGTCTAGGAACTGAATTTTCATATCAATGGCAGCTTTGATGCCCAGGATACATGCCTCATACTCAGCCATGTTATTGGTACAATAGAAACAAAGTCTTGCAGTAATCGGGGTATGACAACCTTCAGGGGAAATGATCACAACACCAACACCATTACCAAGTGCATTAGAAGCTCCATCAAAAATCATAGTCCATCGGGATCCTTGTTCAGGTCCGTCATATTGTCCAGGTTCTTTGGTAATAATCATAATGCCTTCATCGGGGAATTCAAAACTCATTAACTGATAATCATCCACTGCCTGATGAGCCAAATGATCAGCTACAACACTTCCTTTAATGGCCTTCTGAGTAATGTATTGTATATCATATTCTGTTAAGATCATTTGCCATCTCGCTATTCGTCCGGAGAGAGCAGGTTTCTCGAATATGTACTTGATTGGATCCATCTTCGAAATCAATAAGGTAGTATGAGTCAACATATACTGTCTTAGTCGGCGAGCAGCCCATGCCAAAGCGCAGCAAGTTTTCTCGAGCAGTGAGTATCTTGTTTCACAGTCGGTAAACTTTTTGCTAAGGTAGTATATTGCCTGTTCTTTTCGACCAGACTCGTCATGTTGCCCCAACACACACCCCATTGAGTTGTCTAATACTGTTAAGTACATAATCAAGGGTCTTCCATCAACTGGTGGCATCAAAATTGGAGGTTCTAAGAGATATCTCTTGATTTCATCAAAGGCTGTCTGGCACTCATCATTCCACTCCATTACCTGATCTTTCCTTAACAACTTGAAGATTGGTTCACAGGTAGCAGTTAATTGGGAAATAAATCTTGCAATGTAATTCAATCGTCCCAAGAAACCTCTAACTTCCTTCTCAGTACGGGGAGCTGGCATCTCTTGTATAGCTTTCACTTTTGCAGGGTCTACTTCAATGCCTTTTCCACTGACAATGAAACCCAGGAGTTTACCAGACCTAACTCCAAAAGTACACTTGTTTGGGTTCAATCTCAATTTGTATTTCTTCAACCTTTCAAACAACTTATGCAGATGATCAAGGTGTTGCTCTTCATTCTGGGACCTGGCTATCATATCATCCACATATACCTCTATCTCATGATGAATCATATCGTGAAACAAAGCCACCATAGCACGCTGATATGTTGCCCCGGCATTCTTCAAACCAAATGGCATCACTTTATAGCAAAAGGTACCCCACTGTGTAACAAATGTAGTCTTCTCCATATCTTCAGGTGCCATCTTGATTTGATTGTAACCAGAGAAACCATCCATGAAAGAGAATACTTTATGCTGAGCAGTGTTGTCTACCAGAACATCAATATGAGGCAGTGGAAAGTCATCTTTGGGGCTGGCCTTATTCAAATCCCTGTAGTCTACACACATACGTACTTTACCATCTTTCTTAGGTACCGGTACCACATTTGCAACCCATTGAGGATAAGAAGTCACAGCTAAGAACCCTGCATCAAATTGTTTCATTACCTCTGCTTTAATCTTTTCTGACATTTCAGGACGCATGCGACGAACCTTCTGCTTCTTTGGACGATAATCTTCTTTTACCGGTAAACGGTGAACCACAATGTCTGTATCCAACCCTGGCATATCTTCATAGGACCAAGCAAAGATTTCCACATAATCACGTAACATTTGAATTAATCTGCTCTTGACACCATCTTCTAATTCAGCTCCTATCTTGACCTCTTTCCTGTTTTCTTCAGTTCCCAGATTCACAACTTCGATTGGCTCTTCATGTGGCTGTATAGCTTTCTCTTCTTGTTGTAATAACCTAGCAAGCTCTACAGGTACTTCACAATCTTCATCCTTTCCATCTTCAGCTTGATAGATCGGATTCTCGAAATTATAATTGGCAATAGTAGAACTGTTATCAACAGGATCCAGAGTGGATGAGGATCTGCATTTTAGTGATGTGGGTGTGTGTAAGAACACATAGCTGATGAAAATAAAATAAAAGAAAAACAAAGAGCCCAATATTTACGAAAACGAAACGTCCATTGATTTTTATTGAATGAAGTATGCAAATGAAATGACATCCCGAAACAAGCATACCATTGTGCCCCGGGTAAGGCACAAGGCTTAAAAGTTTAATTGTTCAAACAACACAGTAATAGTATTTACTCCTGACTAAAGGAGATAGGAATAACGTCTTCAGTCTTCCAATTGTTGAGCCCATCACCCACAGTAGGAAAAATCCAGTTATCCAGATTGTAGTCTTCATTATAGTCACCCACAACATTGATTTGATCTTTCATGTTCCCTGGATTGGTGATACGAACAGCACGAGCACGACGAACAGCCTTCTGGGACTCTGCAGTGAAACCCAAACCAAACTTGTCAGACTTGTAAGGAATGTCGGGAAGCTGACCCCAAATAGTGCAACCACCTTCTTCAACCACAGCTCTAGCATCTTTGAGGGAAGCCATTGTAGGAGATACTCTGGTAACCACAGGAACTCTTTTAACCACAGGAGGAGCTTTAGTAGCGGGAACGACCCAAGGAACTACTTCAAATGTCTAGCAAGGAGTCTCAACATATTCACCTTCCACTTCAACATACTTAAATGTATTCACATGACTGACCATATATTCTTCCTCTCCATAAACGGTTACGATCTTTCCCTTCACTGGATATCTCAACTTCTGATGTAGAGTGGAGGTCACAGCACCTGCCCCGTGGATCCAGGGGCGCCCAAGAAAACAAGAGTACGCAGGACGAATATCCATTACATAGAAGGTAGAATCGAAGACTTGAGAGCCTACTTTGATCGGGAGATCTTTCTCCATGCACCACTCTTCTTGAACCATCAAAGGCTCTCACCATTATATTACTTGATCTTAACACAGCATCTTCAGGACTGAGCTTGTTCAGAACCTCTTTGGGAAGTACATTCAATGAAGAGCCATTGTCTATCAACACATGAGACAAGGTAGTGCCCCTACATTCAATGGAGATATGTAAAGCTCTGTTATGGTTTCTTTTGGCAGGAGTCGAGTCAGCATCAGAAAAACCTAACCCATTATCATAAGTCAGATGTGCAACATAATTTTCAAATTGATCCACAGAAATTTCATTTGGTACATGAGCAGTCCTTAAGAATTTGATCAAGGCTTTAGCATAAGCCTCAGAACACAGCAACAAAGACAACATGGAAATTTTGGAGGGAGTATGCCCCAACTGGTCAACAATATCATAATCACTCTTACGAATGATCTTCAGCACTTCTTCCATCTGTTTAGAGAGATTTTCAGCAGTCGGTGCTTCAGCTTGCACAGGTTCAACCACAGGACCTTTGCCTCGAGCATCAGTACTTGGCTCAGAAGTGGAGGTAGTAGTTGGAAGAACTGTATTTTTTGAGGTAGCTGGAGGAGAGAAAATTCTTCCACTTCTGGTGATCTTACTAGATCCAGCAATATTATCAACATCAAGGTTATCATCAGTAACAGGTGTATCAGTCAAAGGTTCCTGCTTAACACCATGGATATAAACATCAGAACCGTAATTCCAGGGTATAGCTTTATCAGAAGTATAAGGAATAGGGCCAGGAGTGGTAATAATCATGGGAGGCACTCTAACTTCAGCAACAGTCTTCACCAGGCCTTCAGCAGTAATTTTGATAGGACCCTTGGAAGTGATCTTGACAGGGCCTTTGGAGGTAATCTTCATTGGCACTTTATCAACCATATCCACATCTTCAAACTTCTTACCTCGAGTTAGGTGTTCACACATACTTTCCACAGAAGGAGTTCTCTCAAACAATATAGTGTAATTGTCCATGAGGCGTTGAATACCATCTTTCAACTTCCAGCAGCTATCAGGTTTGTAGGCACAATAAAAACAGTCTTCGTTGCAACCTGGAAAGAATCCAGCCTGCACCAGCTTCTTCTTGATAATAGATAAGGGAGTAGTCACATCTGCTACTGAGGAAACATATGAAACTTCATCAACAGCATTAACAGTCTTCTCATGATTGGGCATGGGAGCAGTAATCACATTTGGAGTCCCAGGAGGGTCAAATTCAATCTCCCCAGCTTCAATCATATCTTGAATCTTATTTTTCAGCACCCAGCAATTGTTGGTGTCATGTCCCGGACAATTAGAATGATAGGCACATCGTGCATTAGGATTGTACCGAGGAGAGGAAGTATTAGGATTCTGAGGAGGGTCCTTCAAAGTAATGAGTTCCCCTTTCAACATGTGTTGCAAGGCTTGGGCCAGTGACATGTTGATCTTGGTGAATTGTCTTCTAGGCTTCTGTTGATTACTCTGTGGTAGCTCTGGTGTTGCAGGAGTAGGATTAGAAATGTGAACTGCTCCTACGGATTGGTGACTTCTGTTACGGCCAGGTTGACCATACACAACATTAGACTCCTTCTTTCCACTAGGGGGCTTCTTTGCAGTGCTTGATGAAGAGGCACCCACCTGTATCTTACCACTTCTTATGCCACTTTCCACATGCTCTCCAATCATTATCAGCTCAGTGAAACCAGATGATGAGCTTCCAATGAGGTGACTATAGAAAGGACTATTCAGCGTACTCATAAACATATCCACTAGCTCCCTGTCAGTCAGAGGAGGTTGAACTCTGCCAGCCAGGTCTCTCCATTTCTGGGCATACTCCTTGAAATTCTCCTTAGCACCCATTGACATGCTTTGTAGCTGCATGCGAGTAGGTGCTAAATTAGCATTGTATTGGTATTGCCTGTAGAAGGCCTCAGCAAGATCATTCCAATCACGGATATTGACACTCTCCAATTGATAGTACCATTCCAATTGAGCTCCAGACAAGCTCTCTTGGAAGAAATGAATCCATAACTTCTTATCAGCAGTATGTGGTTGAATCCTCCGGACATAGGATCTTAAATGCAGCTTGGGACATGAGACACCATCATACACCACAAAAGCAGGAACCTTGAAACCAATAGGTATAACCACTCCAGATATTAAACTCAGATCTTCAAAATCCAGCCCAGAAGATTTTTGTAACTCCATAGCATTCATTCTATCCACCAGCATCTTGTACTTATCTTCATTAAGATCATGATAATAATTTGCTTCAGAATCAGAATTTCCCACAGTATCATGGAGACTACCTCCCTCTTTCTCAGAATTTTCAGACTCATAATCATCAACCTGTTCCTTTGTCTTGATATGGCCTCTGAATCTTCTTCCCAGATTGATAAGGCCTCCTGATCTTCTAGTCTTCTTCTTCTTCTTAGCCAGCAATGTCTTCAACTCATCTTGCCCCTTGGACAAGTTCAGAATCAACTCTTGGAATTGTGCATTCTGAGCCTGGAGATCTTTGACAGTCTGTTCAAGAGCCATTTCTGCTGAAATAAACAGCGAGAAGACAAGATACCTGTTCATAAGAAACCTGTGATGCAATAATATGGTATGTAGATGCTTATGCAATATTTTCAAGGACCGTAGGATTTAAATTTGTTTAAACCACCAAAAGTAAACTTTTATTAGTAATAAACTTGTTTGCCCCTTGGGCTTACAATAAAAATGAAATGAATACAAAAAATGGGGTTTTAAGTCTCCCATGGACGTTTCCTCTTTGTGTTGAGGTATGAGTTGAGATTCCGCTCCTCGTGAAGTTGTTTTGTTAGCTCCAGGATTCTTTCCTGACTTGCCTTGTAATGAGTCTCAAAAGTATCTCTTTGCTCCTTCAACTGGATCCAGGACCTCTGTAACTCTTCCATGTCAGTGGGCATGTCTGGATGAAGAATGATGTAAGAAGTATCTCCTTCAGCAACAGCTCCATGGTAACTGGCAGGATAGCAGGATATGGCATCATAAGAGTCTGAGCACGAGATCGTACCCATCTGAGATATGGTTCCATAGGAATAATGTACTTGGGTTCCAGAGTCTTGCTGTCAACCTTGTTCACTTTACCCCATGCTCGTATGAACCTTTAACGGTAACCTTGAAGATCGTTGTCGTAGTCGAACACAATACCCTGAATAAGCATGTCATGAGGACCATCAGTCCGAGCGTAACCAAACTGACGTAGAGCTAAAGAAGGGTTGTAGGTAATGCCCCCTCTTATGCCAAGGAGTGGCACATTAGGGAACTCCCCACAACGGTCAATGATGGTAACATTCTCCATAGATCTAGAGCACCAATGAATATCTGAATGAGAAAGTGACATAATCCTCTTGGACCACCTGAACCCTTGTTCATTCTTCATCACTGATCGAGGAAGGTGAGAATAAACCACCTAGATAATAGAGGTATGCAACACATCAGAGTTCCTCGTGCCTTCGTAGTACGGGTATGAAGAGAGTGTAAGATGTCTCCAAGTAATGTAGGCACTGGATTGCGAGTCAGAAATATGTTGATGGCGTGTACGTCTATGAACTGGTCTGGATTGGGGAACAGTACTAAGCCATAAATCAATAGGGCTAAGATCTCCTCAAAAGCATCATAACTCATAGCCTTCGGGAATACTTGAGCTTTCTCCATCAATACCTTAGCAAGAATACCCTTAACTCCACTCCTTGTTTCTAGGATAATGTCTGATTTCTTTAAATGTAAGGCTGCAGCAATGACTTCAGGTTTAGGCTCTTTTTCCAAGCCTGTGAAGGGTTTCTGCTCAAGAATAGGTATACCCAGAAGCTTGGAGAACTCTTCCATTGTAGGAACCAGCTTATAGTCGGGAAATGTGAAGCAATGATGTTTAGGGTCAAAGAACTGAAACAGGACACTCATCATGTCTTCATTGAACCTTGAAGTGACTAGATCCAGTAGGTGACCATGCCTCTTGATGAACTGGGAGTTTTCAGAAACTTGAGAGACCAATTCCTTAAGCTTAGGAGGTATTCCTACAAAGTTGATCCGGATAGTATTCCTACGAGCAGAGTCGCCAGCAGAGTCGCCAGTTCTGTAACACGGTGGGAGAACTGACTTTAGTTAAATGTTGCGGATAGCAAGAGTCGCCACCGACTTTTATTTTATCCAAAAGGAAAGGACATAAAAGAACAGGAAAGACCTTAAAAAGATTTTGAGTTCGGGGGGTAGGTTATACAAAGGGAAGGTATTAGCACCCTTTATATCCATGGTTATCCATGGGCTCTTAGTTACTTAGCTCACTTTGTTTTTTTGCAAGAGTGTAGTGTGTGATTAGAAAAATTTCTTTAAGTACTTTGTAATGACCCTCGTATGGGTGTATACAAAGCCTAGTTTAGAAATTGTGAGGTGTAAAAGTAATTTTGAAAAGTGTGAGCAAGTAACTATGAGATACCTACCCTAGATTAAGTCTTTCGTGTTCTCGTATATTCTTTCAATGGTAAGACTGTCCCTTATTAAGGAATAGGTAGTCATTACCTTGGATGTGTTTAAGGGACGGGCGTAGGGTCATCGTATGGTCAATGAAGGCAACATAAGGGGTGTCTTTAGCAACTCGTAGGGACTATCATCATATTTACCGAAGGGACAAGATCATTATATCGTAGGCAACCTTGTAGGGACTTGATCTTTTAAGTTTATAGGGACTTGATGATTTTTCTGTTTGAAGGGACTTTGCTTAAGACACCCTATTTTCGAGGGACTTGACCATTTAAAGAAGGAAACCAAGAGGAATACCCTAGGAAGTACAGATGGCGATCAAAGATCGACTTATGTGTGTGAGTGTTATTTTTCAGATATTTGTCTTGAATTTAATTTTCTAAGTTCAATTATTTACAGTTAGTTTTTTGCACTCCCTAAATTACTAACCACGCAATAAATATTTACAAAAATAAAAGCAAGAAAAATAAATTCCTAAACTATTACATGGCTATGGGACAGATACATAATAATCAGGCGAGAAAGAATAAATTTACAACCTATACATTTGTTCCTAATATTATAAATAAAACAAAATTAAAATAAGGAAAATAATGAAGCAAAAATAGAATAGATAAAAGCAAATAATAATAAAATAATAAATAAACAATGGAAATAAAGCAATAATAAAATAACAATAATAATAAAGTGATAATAAAAAGGTTAGAGTTTTAAAAGAAATTATTTTAGGTTAAACAAGTTAGATTTTTTTAGAAGTTATTAGAAAAATATGAGTTTAAAGTAAATTAGTAATAATAAAAGAATTTAAAATACATTAATGTACAAATTATAAAATAAAAGAGTTATATGAAAAATATTAAGTTAGTTATTTACAAAATAAATAAAGATTATAGAAAATATCAAATTATTAGATTAATAGGTTTATTATTATTATTCAATTAGAAAAATGGTCAATTAGATTTTATTTACAAAATATATAAGGATTTATTATTATAAGTAAGTAATAAAAAAAGTTATTAAAATAGTTAGTATTTATTATTTATTTACAAAAAATATAAAGGTTATAGAAAAATATTAAATAATTAATTTAGTAGGTTTTCACGCCCTACATTACTAAACCACGCAGTTAATATAGGATCAATGGCAGGAATTTAAATGGTAGAAAAATAAATGGCAGAAAAATAAAATGGCAGAAAATAAATGGCAGAAAATAAAACCCTAATTATTACAACGCTTTGGTGTAGTTACATAATAAAGATGGCGAAAAGTAAAACTGAAAATATTACAAGTTAAAACTTAAAATATTACAAGGGCGAAGTAGTTACAGTGTATGAATAACATAAATATGAGCGAAAATAGGAAATAATAATAATAAGGTTTGTTAAGGTTTAAGAAAAGGTTTATGGTTTAGAGGAAATAACACGGTTAAAGTTTTAGGTTTGAAATTTAGAGTTTGTGGCGAAATTGTCAGGGTTTAGGAAAAATCAGGGTAGTTAGTTATGAAAAAAAATGTGCAGATCTAAATATATGTATATAAAAAAAATATGAATTAAAAAAAAACAACGGCGTTGCTAGCGCAAAATTGCGATCATCGCAACTGGATCGGATAACACAAATGTCACGCCTCATACACGTATATGTGAAAACGGCGTATTGACACGATCCGATCCGAAAACATAATCAAATTATAACATAAAATAGAAATATATATATATTTAACACACTAGTTACATATTATAAATTATATATTATATGATCCATATGCATTTTTATTAACAACAAAATTATTATTATATTATATTATATATTATGAGACATGTAAAACTTATATAAAAACAAATACATCAAATACATAATACAATGAACCAAATTATTATACATGTTATACTTATGTGCATAAAAAAAGCAAAACGGCGATATCCTGATATATTTAACCAAACCGCATGTATCTGGAATACATAACACAGTCACACATATGAACATGTATTTGAAACACGGTAACAAATATATCAACAAAATAGATAAAGTATATATCATATATAAACTATTACCAAACTGTGTGTACGATAGTATAGATCAGCCACTCTCAGTTTCTCTTTTTTGTTCTGTCTTTTTGGCCTCCCTCTATCAGTCATGCTAGTAAATATATATAGGAACAAATTAGGTTAATGATAATGGGCCTAAGTTTATTTTGAAACCCAATATTAAATTAAAAACTGAATAAAGTTAAATAATTAAAATAGTTAAAATTAAAAAAAAACTAATTAACCTATTTATTTATTCTAGACCCAATATAAAATAAATAGACTCAAAAAAAAAAGTCGGGCACCAAAATGCTCGAAAAAATAAAATGAACACGTCAAAATAATCAGCGCGAAATAAATGACTCGGAAAAATACAGCGTTTGGTCGGATTTTGAAATAAAAATTATGACCGTTTAAACTGCTCAGACTGATCAACATATGACCAAAAATAGTCGTAAAAATATTTTTAGCATGTCAAATTAAACCACGTGAACCGCAGATTAATGTTACCGACATTTGCAAACTTAAACTTGACATTTTTTCGTTGACTAATTTTAGGCACAGTTAAAAAGTTAATTTGACCAGTCTGTTTGTAAATTCCGAGAAATTATTCAGGCTAATATTAAGACAGAAAAAAATGTTATGCTATGAAGATGATGCAAATGAATGTGAAACAAAAAATTGGTTAGAGTTAAAAATAGAGGGCAAATTTTGGGGTGCAACACAAGCAAAGCAAATATCAGAGCTCAAGTGATGAGGCAACATCAACCATGGAGATTGGATGCTTGATCCTGAAATACACAACTCAAATGTGAGTTCAAACCCCTACGGCAAAGCCTAAGGTCAAAGGTGGAGTAAAAAGTCAAAACAGAAGCTAATACTCAACATGAAGCATGTTTAAACAAGTAAGAACATGTCCTAAAAAGGACCAAGTCAAAAGCATCAAGAAAAGTCATCATTCAACCAAGAGAAGGCAAGGCAAGCAAAAGGTGCATACAATTGGTCATCAAGAATCAAAATTCCATATTAAAACAGAAATGACTCAAACAATCATGGAAATTTTTATGAGCATACAACATGTCAAACATAATCATCATGCCAAAAATTATAAACAGAAGAGCTCAATTGGCAAGGAAATGAAAATGGAGAAGATCAACATCAAATTGTGTGACACACATTGTCACACCATACAAACACATGCATAAAATAGAGATGGAAAATGCTAAAAATGCCAAACCAAATCTCACAAGTCATGTATCATGTTGGGAACCAGCACACAAAATTTCATGGCAATTGGATCATTATTGAGCATTTCACAACAATTTGAATGAGGCATGTCACAGAAGCATACACGTTCAATTAGTCTAACACAATTAAAATTCCAGCCAGGCACAATTCCAGAAATCCACATCAAAAAATAGAAGACATTTATATGATCATGTAGAAAAAAATCTGGATTTAATTGGATCATTATTCTATTTTTTATGGTTTTTAGAAATAACATGAAAGAAATGAAATAAAATTGTGAAAACATAAAAATAATGAAATGAATGAATAAAATGGCAATTGCATCAGCAGGATTCGAACCGTGCGCAACCAAAACGCACAGTTTAACTAATTGACATGGCATCCCAGTCAGCCAGTCAAACACATGTGGATGCAGTTAATCAATACGGACCAATGAATTTGCCAATGGATGCACACGCAAGCGCTTAGTCAGAATGAATTAAACAAATAACATGCCATAAGGAGGAATCGAACACGCGTGGCTTGGGTGAAAGTCTTTTCTACAGTCTTTTTGCATGAACGAACCAGACTAACCCTAGCCTGTACAGGCGCGGCGGTCTATGGTGGAAACCACCGTCTCCTACCTTGAGACGGTGGTGAACAGTAACACGTGGATTTTTTTTTTTGCAGAATCACATGAAAATTATATGGATCGAAAGCTACTTCCACAAGGAACAGGAATCTCATACAAAAAACAGCCAAAACCTCATGCATCAACCAAATTGAACCAAAACATTTTGTGCATTCAAACTTTAAACTATCATAACTTAGCCAATTCTTAACCGTTTTTCATGAAATTTGCATCAGTGTGATCAGCAAGCAAAGAACTACAAGATTATGTGCATAAAAAGATGAATTAAGCTACTCGAAAATCTGACCTCTTGAAGCTCCAACAATGGCAGTAGTGGATTCAAGGCTTGGCAAGTATCCAAATCCAGTCCTGAGATGATATTATGAAGTTTGATGTATGAATTGAAGCCTGGAGATGCTTGGATCTAGCTCAAAAGTCAATTTCCATCTTCATGTTCTTGAGCTTCATGTGCTTAATTCTTCACCAAATTCTGCAAATCAAAGCTTGATCTGTGCCAAATGATGATCAGAGAATACAAATATGCAAGAAAAATCTAGTGTTATGTGGAGAAATTTTGAATTATGGTGGAGAGAAATTTTGGAGGGAAAGTTTCAATCTAGATCTAGAATCATGAAATCTGAAAAAATTCTGTTAGGATTAGGGCTTTATATGATATGTTAATCCATTTGCTAATTAGAATTAAGCATGGTTAATGAAATTTTAGTGAGAAAAGAGGTGTTATGCCAAAATTGATTTTTCACCCTATGCATGGCAATCCCACGTGAACAGTACACATGCACCATGCAATTTCACTTAAAACCATATTATGAACATGTTGGAATGGTTAAAAAGCTCATATGATGTACCAAATTCAAATTCATGATTTTCCCTCCAAAATGAGCATGAATCAGCCAATGGTCATGTGATGAAATTTCATGCAATGTGATGAATGATTTGGAAAATACATGTCATGAGAAGAAATATGCAAAAAGAGGCACTCATTTTGGAGTTTTAAATCAAAAGTTATGGCCTTTTGAAGTTCCATGCACACTTGGCACTGATTTGATCATATCTCCTCAACCATTCATCCGATGCTCATGATCTTGGACTTTTTGGAAATGGGAGAGACATATATTCAACTTTAATGTTGGACAAAATTTCATTTGAAGCTTCTTTGATGTTGGAAAGTCAAGTTGAAAGTGATCCAAAAACTTGCCATTTTTGAAAACTTGAAATTACAGGTCACTTCCCATTTTGGGAAACTTTTGATCTGGCTTCAAAATCTTCAAGGCATGAGTTTGACATGTTGAATAAACCTCTTTGGGACATGAATGGGGTGTCTCAAACCCTTTCTCCACCTCCTAGCCCTCAGTTGACTTGCAGTTGACTTTTATGGGGCCCCAGATGACCTGAAACTGCACTGTGGACTTTTGAGCCTCTAACACTTGGTCAAGTTGCTTCAAAATGAACCTTGGTTCACATAAGCTCTCTAGAACAACCATAGGGATTTTTTCTCAAGAAAAAAAACCTTGCTCCTTTGCACTGAGGAATCCTCTTGATGCCAGTCTTGACTGATAAGATGCAATACACTATGCAATGTTGATGTAATGTTAGTGTAATGTCAATGACCTAAAAAATGAAATGAATGCATGAATGGGGGTGCAAATTTGAGGTGCTACAGCTGCCCCTATTCAATCAACCGGGAACCTGAACGGGTGAGAGCAGCGGCTGTCAGACCTTTAAGGTAAACAGGGATTGAATACCAATAGAACCGTAGAAATTTGCACTCTGCGGGAGGTGATCAAAGAAAAGAATGTTCACCAATGGCAGCTTCCAATGGGGATTTGATATTTACAACTGGACCAGACAAGACGTTTGCCGACGACTCTACTGGAGATTTTGATTTTTACCAGAAAAAGGAACCACGACCAGACATCAACGGATGAAAGGGAGAAAGAAGCCACGACCAGACATCGAAAGACGATGAATGGGAAGAGAAACCACGACCAGACATCGTCAGATGAATGGGAAGAACTCGACCAGACATCAACGGATGAAAGGGAGAAAGAAGCCACGACAAGACATCGACAGATGAATGGGAAGAACTCGACCAGACATCAACGGATGAAAGGGAGAAAGAAGCCACGACCAGACATCGACAGATGAATGGGAAAGACTCAACCAGACATCAACGGATGAATGGGAGAAAGAAACCACGACCAGACATCGAAAGACGATGAATGGGAAAGAGAAACCATGACCAGACGCCAACGGACGAATGGGAAAAGAAACCACGACCAGACATCGAAAGACGATGAATGGGAAAGAGAAACCACGACCAGACATCAACGGATGAATGGGAAGAGAAACCACGACCAGACACCAACGGACGAATGGGAAGAGAAACCACGACCAGACATCAACAGATGAATGGGAAGAACTCGACCAGACATCAACGGACGAATGGGAAGAGAAACCACGACCAGACATCAACAGATGAATGGGAAGAACTCGACCAGACATCAACGGATGAAAGGGAGAAAGAAACCACGACCAGACATCGAAAGGCGATGAATGGGAAGAAAGAAACCACGACCAGACGCCAATGGACGAATGGGAAAAACTCAACCAGACATCAACGGATGAAAGGGAGAAAGAAGCCACGACCAGACATCGAAAGACGATGAATGGGAAGAGAAACCACGACCAGACGCCAACTGACGAATGGGAAAAGAAACCATGACCAGACGCCAACGGACGAATGGGAAAAACTCAACCAGACATCAACGGATGAAAGGGAGAAAGAAGCCACGACCAGACATCGAAAGACGGTGAATGGGAAGAGAAACCACGACCAGACGCCAACGGACGAATGGGAAAAGAAACCACAACCAGACGCCAACGGACGAATGGGAAAAGAAACCACGACTAGACGCCAAAGGACGAATGGGAAAAGAAACCACGACCAGACATCGAAAGACGATGAATGGGAAGAGAAACTCGATGTTGCGACATCGAAAGATGATGTCTACAGACACCAAAAAAAGAATGACCCACACGGGGATCAACATGACACCTACTGGTATCACCAGGATGACATCCACATATGTCAAGACAAGGCCAGACACTTGCCAGGGACCAAGCTGGGGATAATCAGGCTTTCTTTTCACGAGCGGGGGAGGAAATAAACCTCTCTGGGGATTACCAATCCTGAATGTTGTCAAGAGCAACTGCAGCAAACGTGCCATACAAATGTTGAAAAATGATCCACCTCTGCTGGGGATATGATCCAATACGGTTTAACACATGTATGCATATGTTTGAGCTTCTATGGCGTAATGCTCCATATTGAATGGAAATGCTACGCGATTTGAAGATGCAAATGCAAATGATTACTATATGCAAGATGCAAAGGCTAAAAATCCCTGCTGGGGAAAACTGGTCGCTCTGCTGAGCACACGATCCTGTTTTGATCTTCCAACTCTGTGGGGAGACGCAACAACCCTACTGTGGATGCTAACTGATCCGACACTCTGGGGACGGCAGAGAAACCAACTCAACTGGGGAGTCACCTGTTGGGAAAACACCAACCTTCCAATCATGCTGGGAGATAGCACTGCTGCTGGGGAAACGAATAATCCTCACTGGAGACGACCTCTACTGAACCCAATCCAGTCGAGGACTCCGCTGGGGAAAACAACCAATGCCAACCTCCGTTGGGGATAACTACCAACCCACGGGCAGAATTAACTCTACTGGGGATAATTTTCACTGAACATGATCCGCTTGGGGACTCCACTAGGGAAAACCATCAGCACAAACCTCCGCTGGGGAAACTGCCCACTTCAGACTTACTGGGGGAAAACATTCACAACCCTACTGGGGAAAGGCATTCACAACCCTGCCGGGGACTACAGTACTTCAAACCTGACTGCTGAGGAACAAACTACCCGCAGACACCTCCGCTGGGGAAATAGCAACCTTCAGGCTCGCTGGGGAACTAGTAGTCCTCAGACTTGCTGGGGAAAAGGCCACCTGCAGACCTGGTTGGAAAAAACCTCCTCAACCCTGCTGGGGATTGCAGTCAACTTCAGGCCTGGCTGCCGAGGAAACACTGGTCTCGGACTTGCTGGGGAGACAAGCTCTGAACTTGCTTTGGACAACCCAACATCTCACACTACTGGACAGTGCTGAAACACCTTTGAACAAACTGTGGCTCATCTGCTTTAGCCAGTAATCAAAGATAGTAATCTGCAAAACAGCAAGACATACCTGCCCCAGGGGATTGTATGGACAAGATACACCCAAGTGTACTCAACATTCAAAATGATTTTCAAATGTCTTATCTTTCTGCACGTTATTGTCAAGCCTTCATGTTTTTATATGTAATGTTTATCAAAAATTCGGACGTTTTTACAAACAAAACAGTAAAATAAAAAACAAGAGAGCAATTTAACTGAATAACGACTTTTATTGATTGAAAATGAGCCTATAAAGGCAAATACATCAGGAAGCAATTCCTAGGAAGAGGTAATTGTGTAACACCCTTCTAAAATACCCCAAATATTTAATTTACAACAACAAATATATAAATCAGAGTAATTATTGCAGTTAAGGGTGTCACACAACACTTCACACATTTCACCATAAAATCAGTCATGCTCATTATTTAATTCAACATAAACACTTCTTGCAAATTACGCAGCGGATAGAGATCATTCAACATATGTAATACATTACACATAAAATTATTCAACAAGTTAAAACATCCCGTCCCGATGTTACATCTATCAGAGCATGACCCACTAAGGAGACCACACTAGACTCCAAGCACTAGCTTCTACTCACTCACTGCTCGTTACCTGAAAAATAGTTGTAAGGGTGAGTTCCTCAATCGATATAATAAGCATTAAAAATCATCATGTAATGCTAAGTAAATTTACACGTTAATCACCCTAATCATATCATGCATTCAGTAACGGCACATCAACTCAAATATCATACTCAATAACAACGTAAAATGCAACTCAATAACAACATAAAATGCAACTCAAATGAGACTCGACTCGTCATGCATGTGGTACCAATCGGAGTAAAACTCCCAACTTAAAATCATTGCCATTTTATTGGGCATCAAGGCATAAGCCTTCAACTTTCAACTTAAAATTTGCCAATCCAGGCCAACGTGGTGTGAGCAAAGCTCCATCAAGGCGTAAGCCTTCAACTTTCAACTTAAAATTTGCCAATCCAGGCCAACGTGGTGTGAGCAAAGCTCCGACTTAATGCATATGAATGTACATGGCATACACGACTTTACAATTCCGACAACATAATAATAATAGCAACACAACAAGGTTTTCAACATAATCAACTTATAATCAACTTTGGCTCATCAAGCCTACAACTCAGTATTTTTAACAACTTTCCGTACACGGAACAACTTAACAACTCAGTCATACTTGCATCGACACTTTATAACACAAACCCAACAAATTTTACTCATCAAAATTGACTACAATATTACTTCATAACATAACTCAATCCCTACTATGTCACATACCAACCTAGGCAAATCACCAATTATGTTCACAACATTAAAATATCAATTTTTCACTTTTCCAACAGTGTTAACCGGTTAACGCCCTGGGTTAACCGGTTAACGCAGGACAAAACACATTTTCTGGCAAAACGCAATAGTGTTAACCGGTTAACGCCCTGGGTTAACCGGTTAACGCAGGCAAAACAGTACATTTTCACAAAATATAACAGTGTTAACCGGTTAACGCCCTGGGTTAACCGGTTAACGCAGACAAAACAGCAGTTCCTGCGCTAACACAAGGCACAATGCAGAGTTCTCCGCATTTTCCGCCGTTGGAGGACTTCCGGACCTCCGATTCAATTTCCGTAAAAAGCTATACGTTCGGGGGAACACGACTCACACAATTACGGACTCAATTACAGCTTTAATACAACTTATTCATCACAATATTTCAGCATTCAACATCCCAATTAGGGTCATTTCAACGGTTTATCACTACCCATGACATGTTAATCTATAATACCCAGTAAACGACGATAAACCCCCCTTACCTGAGATAATCCGGCAAATCTCTAAGCTTCAAGTTTTTCCGTTCTTCAACCTTTGCTCTCTAGCTCTTCCTCTTTGCCCTTTCTCCACTTTCCACTTTTCAGCCGCTTCTCTGTTTCACGTGAAAACTCTTTACCAACAATGAAACCCTTTTTTCCTTATTCCAACTTATATATTTTCCAATAATTATTATTCCAAATAATAGTAATAATAATAATCCAATAATTCAATTTATTTAATTAAATTAATAATTATATTATTAACTTAATTTAAATAATTCTCTTATTTTATTCGGGGTGTTACAACTCTCCCCCACTAAAAGAGTTTTCGTCCTCGAAAACATACCTCAAGCAATTAACTCTGGATAAGACTCTTTCATCTGACTCTCCAGTTCCCAAGTCACATTGCCACCTGCTGGTCCTCCCCAAGCTACTTTCACTAAGGCAATCTCTTTACCCCGCAACTGCTTCAACTCTCGATCCTCAATCCTCATAGGCGATATTTCAACAGTCAGGTTATCTCTCACCTGTACATCATCTACTTGGATCACATGCGACGGATCATGAATGTACCTCCTCAACTGAGACACATGAAAAACCTCATGCAAATTCGCAAGTGACGGCGGTAAAGCGATACGATAGGCTACCTCTCCTATCCTCTCCAAAATCTGATAAGGACCAATAAATCGAGGTGTCAACTTCTTTGACTTCAAAGCTCGACCAACCCCAGTTATCGGAGTAACACGAAGAAACACGTGATCTCCCTCTCGGAACTCAAGTGATTTCCTCCTCTTGTCATGATAACTCTTCTGACGACTCTGAGCAATTCTCATCTTCTCCTGAATCATCTTAATCTTTTCCGTAGTTTGTTGAACAATTTCCGGTCCAACCACAGCACTCTCACCGGACTCATACCAACATAAAGGTGTCCGACATCTCCTACCATACAAAGCTTCAAACGGTGCCATACCAATACTCGAATGAAAACTATTGTTGTAGGTAAACTCAATCAAAGGTAAATAACAATCCCAAGCACCTCCCTTTTCCAAAACGCAAGCTCTCAAAAGATCCTCCAATGACTGAATCGTCCTCTCAGTCTGACCATCAGTCTGCGGGTGATATGCAGAGCTCAATCTCAGCTTAGTTCCCAAAGCCCTCTGCAAACCTTCCCAGAACTTCGATGTAAATCTAGGATCTCTGTCCGAAACAATACTCGACGGAATACCATGCAAACTTACAATTTTCTCAATATACAACTCAGCTAATTTCTCTAACGGATAGTCCATTCTGATCGGAATGAAATGAGCCGACTTTGTCAATCTGTCAACAATCACCCAAATAGCTTCAAAATTCTTAATTGTCCTCGGTAAACCAGAAACAAAATCCATACTGATACTATCCCACTTCCACTCTGGAATAGCCAACGGTTGCATTAGCCCAGACGGCTTCTGATGCTCAATCTTTGACTTCTGACAAGTCAAACAGGAATAAATAAAACTCGCAATTTCTTTCTTCATTCCCGGCCACCAAAATAACTTTTTCAAATCATGATACATCTTCGTAGCTCCAGGATGAATACTCAAGCCACTACGATGCCCTTCTTCAAGAATACTCTTCTTAAGTTCGATAACATCCGGAATACACACCCGATTACAAAATTTCAAAACATCATTCTCATCAACTCTGAATTCGCCACCTTGACCTTGATTCACTAGAGTCAACTTATCAACCAAAAGCACATCGGATTTCTGACCCTCTCTGATCTCATCCAGAATACCACTTGTTAACTTCAACATTCCCAATTTAACACTATTGTGAGTACTCTCACACACCAAACTCAAGTCTCTAAACTGCTCAATTAAATCCAATTCCTTAACCATTAGCATAGACATATGTAATGATTTCCGACTCAATGCATCAGCCACTACGTTTGCTTTACCCGGATGGTAATTCAAACCAAAGTCATAATCCTTCAGAAACTCTAACCATCTTCTCTGTCTCATATTCAGCTCTTTCTGATCAAACAAATACTTTAAACTTTTATGGTCACTGAAAACCTCAAATCTTGACCCGTACAAGTAATGCCTCCATAACTTCAGAACAAATACCACAGCCGCCAACTCTAAATCGTGCGTCGGATAGTTCCTCTCATGAACTCTCAACTGTCTTGAAGCATAAGCTATAACCTGCTTATTCTGCATCAACACGCCACCCAAACCCAACAATGAAGCATCACAGTAAACTTCAAATGATTCCGACGAACTCGGTAATCTCAGAATAGGAGCAGTAGTTAACCTTCTCTTTAACTCTTGGAAACCTCCTTCACATTTTGAGTCCCAAACAAACGCTTGCCCCTTCCTAGTCAACATCGTCAATGGTAACGCCAACTTAGAAAATCCCTCAATGAACTTCCTATAATAACCAGCCAAACCAAGGAAACTTCGAATCTCAGCAACAGACTTCGGAGCTTCCCACTTAGATACCGCTTCTATCTTAGAAGGATCAACAGCAACGCCACCTCTTGAAATCACATGACCCAGAAAACTCACCTCTCCTAACCAAAATTCACACTTGGACAATTTAGCAAATAACTTCTTTTCTCGTAGAACTCCCAAAACCACTCTCAAATGTTCAGCATGCTCTTCTTCAGATTTCGAATACACCAAAATATCATCAATAAACACCACAACAAACTTGTCTAGGTACGGATGGAAAATCCTATTCATATACTCCATAAATACTCCAGGCGCATTAGTCACACCAAAAGGCATTACAGAATACTCATAATGTCCATACCTTGTTCTGAAAGCAGTCTTCTGAATATCCTCGGTTTTCACACGGATCTGATGATACCCAGATCTCAAATCTATTTTGCTGAACACACTTGCACCAACCAACTGATCCATCAAATCATCAATCCTCGGCAAAGGATACCGATTCTTGATCGTCACTTTATTCAGTTGCCTGTAGTCCACACACAACCTCATAGTACCTTCTTTCTTCTTAACCAATAGCACTGGTGCACCCCACGGTGACACACTCGGACGAATAAATTTCTTATCCAACAGATCTTCCAACTGACTCTTCAATTCAGTTAACTCAACAGCAGACATACGGTACGGAGCCATCGATATCAGCCTAGTACCAGGTACCAAATCAATCGAGAACTCCACTTCCCGCTCTGGCGGTAATTCATTCACCTCTTCTGGAAACACATCAGGAAAATCACACACCACGGCTAGATCGCCAATCACCAGTTTATCTTTAGCCTCCAAAGTCGCTAACAGCATAAACAACTCTGCCCCATCAGCTATATCTTCATTCACTTGCCTTGCTGATAGAAACAAACTCTTTCCCTCCTCAATCTCAGGAAAGACCACCGTCTTATCAAAACAGTTGATAGAAACTCGGTTAAACACCAACCAGTTCATACCCAGAATAACATCAATCTGCACTAGTGGAAGACACACTAGGTCCATCCCAAAGTCTCTACCAAAAATACTCAAAGGACAATTTAAACAAACCGAAGTAGTAGTCACTGAACCCTTCGCAGGAGTATCAATTACCATACTACCAAACATCTCAGATATCTCTAACTTAAGTTTCACAGCACAATCCAAAGATATAAAGGAATGAGTCGCACCTGTGTCAATAATAGCTACAAGAGGAAAGCCATTAATATAACACGTACCTCGGATAAGTCTGTCCTCACTGGAGGTTTGAGTTCCAGTCAATGCGAACACCTTCCCAGTCTGAGATTTCTTCGGCTTCTGACACTGACTTCCAATATGCCCTTCTTCGCCACAATTAAAACAAATCACTTCCTTGTGCTTGCAATCAGCTATTGCATGACCAGTCTTACCACAACGAAAACATCTCTTTACTTCAGCAGTGCATACATTACTCTTATGGCCAGCCTGACCACATTTGAAGCAAACTATACCAGCAGGAGCACCTCCCCTACTAGTCCTCTGAGCCGGAGCAGCTCCTTGTTTCCCTTTTCCCACTGGGGCATCATACGGCTTGCCACGATTTTGATGTTGCTTGCCCCTGCGGTCACTGACAATCTTGTAATGAGCATTATTGTCTTCTTCAAATATCCTGCAGCTATCAACCAATTCAGTAAAAATGCGTATCTTCTGATACCCAACAGCCTTCTTAATTTCAGAGCGCAGTCCATTTTCAAACTTGATGCACTTTGAAAATTCAGCACCAGCACCAGTGTAATGAGGATAAAATTTGGACAGCTCCACAAATTTCGCAGCATAATCAGTGACAGACATGTTTCCTTGCTTCAGCTCAAGGAACTCAATTTCTTTCTTACCACGGACATCCTCCGGATAATACTTCCTCATGAATTCCCTACGGAATACATCCCAAGTAATGACTTCACCTGCCACGGTCAACCTCTCGTGAGTCTCTAGCCACCAGTCATCAGCTTCGACTGCTAGCATGTGAGTACCATACCGAACCTTCTGAGCTGGAGTGCAATCCATAACACGGAAGATTCTCTCGATCTCTTTCAACCATCCTAAGGCTGCATCTGGATCATGCTTCCCTTTAAACACCGGCGGATTCTCTCTTTGAAAAGTCGCCAAGCTACGTGATCCACAATCACCACCAGCATTTGGCAAGTTCTGCACAGCTTGTGCCATCGCTTGCATTGCGGCAGCCATTGCAGCGTCATTCCTTCCAGCCATTTCAACTTATCACCACAACACAACTTAAAAGTTAGATTAGTAACAATACACAATTGTTAGATAGTAACGACACGACAACTGGCCGGACAGACCGACCTGCTCTGATACCACTAATGTAACACCCTTCTAAAATACCCCAAATATTTAATTTACAACAACAAATATATAAATCAGAGTAATTATTGCAGTTAAGGGTGTCACACAACACTTCACACATTTCACCATAAAATCAGTCATGCTCATTATTTAATTCAACATAAACACTTCTTGCAAAATACGCAGCGGATAGAGATCATTCAACATATGTAATACATTACACATAAAATTATTCAACAAGTTAAAACATCCCGTCCCGATGTTACATCTATCAGAGCATGACCCACTAAGGAGACCACACTAGACTCCAAGCACTAGCTTCTACTCACTCACTGCTCGTTACCTGAAAAATAGTTGTAAGGGTGAGTTCCTCAATCGATATAATAAGCATTATAAATCATCATGTAATGCTAAGTAAATTTACACGTTAATCACCCTAATCATATCATGCATTCAGTAACGGCACATCAACTCAAATATCATACTCAATAACAACGTAAAATGCAACTCAATAACAACATAAAATGCAACTCAAATGAGACTCGACTCGTCATGCATGTGGTACCAATCGGAGTAAAACTCCCAACTTAAAATCATTGCCATTTTATTGGGCATCAAGGCATAAGCCTTCAACTTTCAACTTAAAATTTGCCAATCCAGGCCAACGTGGTGTGAGCAAAGCTCCATCAAGGCGTAAGCCTTCAACTTTCAACTTAAAATTTGCCAATCCAGGCCAACGTGGTGTGAGCAAAGCTCCGACTTAATGCATATGAATGTACATGGCATACACGACTTTACAATTCCGACAACATAATAATAATAGCAACACAACAAGGTTTTCAACATAATCAACTTATAATCAACTTTGGCTCATCAAGCCTACAACTCAGTATTTTTAACAACTTTCCGTACACGGAACAACTTAACAACTCAGTCATACTTGCATCGACACTTTATAACACAAACCCTACAAATTTTACTCATCAAATTGACTACAATATTACTTCATAACATAACTCAATCCCTACTATGTCACATACCAACCTAGGCAAATCACCAATTATGTTCACAACATTAAAATATCAATTTTTCACTTTTCCAACAGTGTTAACCGGTTAACGCCCTGGGTTAACCGGTTAACGCAGGACAAAACACATTTTCTGGCAAAACGCAACAGTGTTAACCGGTTAACGCCCTGGGTTAACCGGTTAACGCAGGCAAAACAGCACATTTTCACAAAATATAACAGTGTTAACCGGTTAACGCCCTGGGTTAACCGGTTAACGCAGACAAAACAGCAGTTCCTGCGCTAACACAAGGCAGAATGCAGAGTTCTCCGCATTTTCCGCCGTTGGAGGACTTCCGGACCTCCGATTCAATTTCCGTAAAAAGCTATACGTTCGGGGGAACACGACTCACACAATTACGGACTCAATTACAGCTTTAATACAACTTATTCATCACAATATTTCAGCATTCAACATCCCAATTAGGGTCATTTCAACGGTTTATCACTACCCATGACATGTTAATCTATAATACCCAGTAAACGACGATAAACCCCCCTTACCTGAGATAATCCGGCAAATCTCTAAGCTTCAAGTTTTTCCGTTCTTCAACCTTTGCTCTCTAGCTCTTCCTCTTTGCCCTTTCTCCACTTTCCACTTTTCAGCCGCTTCTCTGTTTCACGTGAAAACTCTTTACCAACAATGAAACCCTTTTTTCCTTATTCCAACTTATATATTTTCCAATAATTATTATTCCAAATAATAGTAATAATAATAATCCAATAATTCAATTTATTTAATTAAATTAATAATTATATTATTAACTTAATTTAAATAATTCTCTTATTTTATTCGGGGTGTTACAAATTGCGCCAAAAAAGGAAATAAACTATCCTATTGGCAATGTGAACACAGCATCCACTATTTTCCAATTCTGTTATGACTCACAGATCCTGAATTTCCCCCAAATTCCTTGCTTTCTGAGAAGAATGATTGGACCGATCATATCCTTCAGGATGGTAGACGCTGAAGCGCGATGAAGTACAGATAACTCAGACGGTAGCCTTCGCTTTAATCCTTCTTTTTCCTGGATCGCCCTTTCAGGTTTTCAATCCAACGGGATACCCATTTTTGCCTAAGCCGCCCTTGCGGGTTTTCGACTTACCGGGTGTACAATCTTTTTATTCTTTATCCCTAATTTTTTCCCGAACCTTTTTCTTTTTCTTTTTTCGGTTCGCCGGGATTCCCCTTTTTGCCTGGACTCTTTTATTCTTTTCGTCCAGCGGGTCAATTTATGCGAAGTATTTTTTGACTACATCTGAGTTAACAGGGGACGGAAAATCTTCACCATCCATAGTTGTTAGCATCAAGGCTCCACCGGAGAAAACCTTCTTGACAACATATGGACCTTCATAATTCGGAGTCCACTTGCCCCTGTTATCTGTACCGGGAGGAAGGATCCTCTTCAAAACTAAATCACCTGTCTGATAGCTTCGAGGATGCACTTTCTTATCAAAGGCCTTCTTCATCCTTCTCTGATACAGTTGCCCATGGCACACAACTGCTAACCGTTTCTCTTCGATAAGGCTCAACTCATTAAACCTTGTCTGAATCCACTCAGCTTCGTCTAGCTTGACATCCAGCAGGACTCTCAGCGAAGGAATCTCCACTTCAACAGGTAGGACTGCTTCCATACCATACACAAGGGAGTAAGGGGTTGCCCCGGTCGACGTACGTACTGAGGTACGGTACCCATGCAAAGCAAAAGGAAGCATCTCATGCCAATCCTTGTACGTTACGACCATCTTCTGCACAATCTTCTTGATGTTCTTAATAGCCGCCTCTACAACACCATTCATCTTTGGTCTGTAAGGAGAGGAATTATGGTGTTCGATCTTGAAATCTCTACAGAGCTCTTTCATCATCTTGTTATTGAGATTCGAACCATTATCAGTAATGATCCTCTCGGGAACCCCATAACGACAGATGATCTCTTTCTTAATGAATCGGGCAACCACTTGCTTGGTAACATTAGCATAGGAAGCTGCTTCCACCCACTTGGTGAAGTAATCAATCGCGACCAGGATGAAGCGATGCCCATTAGAAGCAGTAGGTTCAATCTTCCCAATCATATCAATGCCCCACATCGCGAACGGCCAAGGTGAATTCATGACATTCAGAAGGCTTGGTGGTACATGCACCTTATCAGTATAGATCTGGCATTTGTGGCATTTCCGAGCGTATTTGAAACAATCGGATTCCATAGTCATCCAGTAATAACCGACTCTCAACAACTTCTTGGACATGGCATGACCACCAGCATGGGTACCGAACGAACCCTCGTGTACTTCTTGCATCAACATGTCTGCTTCGTGTCTATCCACGCATCTGAGCAGAACCATGTCAAAGTTCCTCTTGTACAACACATCATCCTGATTCAAATAAAAGCTTCCAGCTAGCCTTCTCAGGGTTTTCTTGTCATTCTTCGACGCTCCTTCAGGATAATCCTGGCATTTGAGGAAATTCTTAATATCATAGTACCACGGCTTCTCATCAACAACAGACTCGGCTGCAAACACATACGCAGGCCTCTCGAGTCTATTCACAGCAACGTGTGGCACATGATTATGCCAATGGACTTTGATCATAGACGACAAAGTAGCCAAGGCATCAGCCATCTGGTTTTCATCTCGGGGTACATGATACAGCTTCACTGTTTTGAAGAAATTCAGGATCCTTCTGGTGTAGTCTCGATAAGGAATCAAATGCGGATGATGAGTATTCCAATCTCCATTGACTTGGTTAATCACTAGAGCGGAATCTCCATAGATGTCCAGCGTTTTGATTCTTAGATCAATGGCTTATTCAATTCCCATGATACAAGCCTCATACTCAGCCTCGTTGTTGGTTACCTCAAAAGTCAATCTGGAAGAAAAAGGTATGTGTGCACCTTTGGGATTAATGAGTACTGCCCCAACACCATTGCCATTCACATTAACCGCCCCATCAAACATCAGTGTCCACTTGTCATCAGGATCCGGTCCTTCCTCAACAAGAGGCTCTTCACAATCCTTCATCTTTAAATACATGACGTCTTCATCGGGGAATTCAAACATCATCGACTGATAATCATCGATCGGTTGCTCGGCAAGGTAATCGGGCAGAACACTACCTTTGATGGCCTTCTGCGACGTATACTGGATATCATACTCTGTTAAAATCATCTGCCAACGAGCAACACGCCCGGTAAGAGCCGGCTTCTCAAAGATGTACTTTACTGGATCCATCTTAGAAATCAACAAGGTAGTATGGTTCAACATATACTGTCTCAGTCGGCGAGCAGCCCATGCCAAAGCACAGCAAGTTTTCTCGAGCTGCGAATATCTTATTTAACAGTCGGTAAACTTTTTGCTAAGGTAGTATATTGCATGCTCTTTTCGACCAGACTCGTCATGCTGTCCCAATACACACCCCATCGAATTCTCAGTCACTAAAAGGTACATTATCAGGGGCCTCCCAAGAACTGGAGGTATAAGGATTGGAGGTTTCTGCAAATACTCTTTTATCTTATCAAAAGCTTTCTGACAATCGTTATTCCACCTGATTACTTGATCTTTTCTTAGCAATTTGAAAATCGGTTCACACGTGGCAGTTAGGTGAGATACGAACCGTGCAATGTAGTTCAATCTCCCTAAAAAGCCACGAACCTGTTTTTCCGTTCTTGGTCCAGGCATTTCTTGAATAGCTTTCACTTTCGCTGGATCAACCTCAATCCCTTTCTCACTGACAATGAAACCCAACAGCTTACCGGATCTCACTCCAAACGTACACTTGTTTGGATTCAGCCTCAGTTTGAATTTTCTCAGCCTTTCAAACAACTTCTACAGGTTTACCAAGTGCTCCTCTTCTGTCTGAGACTTCGCAATCATATCATCCACGTACACTTCGATTTCTTTATGCATCATGTCATGAAAGAGAGTCGTCATAGCCCTCTGATAGGTAGCACCGGCATTCTTCAGCTCAAATGGCATCACCTTATAGCAGAACGTGCCCCAAGGTGTAATGAATGTCGTCTTTTCCATGTCTTCTGGTGCCATCTTGATCTGATTATAGCCAGAAAATCCGTCCATGAAAGAGAAAACCGAGGATTGAGCAGTATTATCCACCAATACATCAATGTGAGGTAATGGGAAGTCATCTTTCGGACTGGCTCTGTTTAAATCCCGGTAATCGACACACATCCTGACTTTACCATCCTTCTTCGGCACGGGTATGATGTTGGCCACCCACGGGGGATAATTGGTAACTGCCAGAAAACCTGCATCCAACTGCTTCTGAACCTCCTCTTTGATCTTGACAGCCATATCAGGACTAGTTCTGCGAAGCTTCTGCTTTACCGAAGGACAATCTTCTCTGAGAGGTAGCCTGTGCACCACAATATCTGTATCCAACCCAGGCATATCTTGATATGACCATGCGAATATCTCCACATATTCTCTCAGCATTTCAATCAACCCTCTCTTGACATTTTCCTTCAAAGCAGCCCCAACCTTGATCTCTCTCCTGGCGTCCTCAGTATCAAGGTTAATAATCTCCAACTCTTCCTGATGAGGTTGGATGACCCTCTCCTCCTGCTTCAATAATCTGACCAATTCTTTGGGGAGTTCACAGTCTTCTTCACTCTCCTCTTCGGCTTGGTAAATGGGATTATCGAAATCATACTGAGCCATAACAGAACTGTTTTTAGTGGAGTCCGCGAGATCGATTCTGCATGAACGATGTTTAATGCTTTATTTTAGAAAAGAGTTCAAGAAAGTCACAAAAACAAAAACATTGCCATTTTATTATTTTGAAAAATGAAAATAAAAACAGAAAGACAGTGAGCACAAATTTGTTTGCAAAACGTCCTTTATTAATGATAATCATTTCAAAACATGATGTGGCCCTACAATGAACCATTACGCCCCGGGCAAAGCGTAGGGCTTTTGTGCAGAATGAAAAACAAAAGAAAATTACTCTGTCTGAAGAGTAACTTGGACCATTTCTTCGGCTGTCCAATTATTCACCATCTCCCCTGGAGCACTCGGGCGCACCCAATTGTCCAAATCACAATCGCTGTCACCGTCTTCACTACTGGCTGCAAAGACGTCACCATGATTCATCAACCCAGCGCTGGTGAAGGTACTCGGCCCTTTCTGAACACCCTGCTCTGACTGAAGCGGCTGATAACCAATACCGAATTTGTCTTCCTTGACGGGCATGTCAACCATCTTGCCCTAGCCTTCTGTGTTGCCTGAGTTAACAACCTCCAAAGCCTGCTTGTATGATGCAATTGAGACACCTAGCTTCTTCTGCTCGACGAAAGCCACCTTCTCAATCTCAATGGTCTCTGTCATACCCCAAAATTTGCCCGTTGATATTACAAAACATTTTCCAAGACCCTCCGACTTGTTCCACAAGGCACTGACATCCCAAAGGAACGAAGGCCCGGCTCACGAATGGCCCAATCCAGAAAATGGCCCAAAACTGGCCTGTTCGCTACACGCTCGCCTAGCGAACGTTACGTTCGCTACACGCTCGCCTAGCGAACGTTCGCTACACGCTCGCCTAGCGAAGCAAACGTTCGCTACCAGCTCGCCTAGCGAAGCTGACAGACAACAGAAAATTTCGGGCTTCACTCCGAGCCCATTAGGTCATGGAAAAAGGCATTATAAATACCAGCACTTCAGTAACAAAAAAGGAGGACGAAAAGAGGGACGAAAAACAGAGGGAGACAGACGAAAACCCTGGCACAAAAACCCTGGAGGCTACTTTAGAAACCCTGAAGGCCGCTCCTCCGCTCCGAAGCTACCACCGTCCAACTCAATCCGGCTCGCCAATTCAAGGTTGCAATTCGATTGCAAACAGGTTTGCATTACTATTATCGCTTTATTTTCTTAATTTGCATGTGATACCGCTTTATGTTCTTAACTTGCATGTGATATTATAATTGAATTCATAAACATATTTGAGGTTTTGCATGTGAATTTAAGTGTGCCTGAATATTGTGAATGCTGAACCGTATAATTATGTGTTGGATGCCATAAGCCGTGCCGCAGGTTGAAGTCATACTGTTCTGAAATTCAAAACCCGCAGCCGCTCGCTAGCACATCGCTAAGCGAGCATGTAGCGAGTATTCGCTAGGCCCTCGCTAGGCGAGGCAGAGGCGAACGGGACAGTCGCTAATATTTTGTTTGTTATGTCCTATGCGTATCTTATCTATTCTATGTTAATTATGCACTGTTTCGCCTGACATTCATGCTGCTGTATTTTCTTTTGCGGTGTAATCTTCGATTACACCCCGATTTGGTATTCTAACCCGTTTGCTGAATTTTGCCAAGGTTCACATGTCCCAGGAAAAGATTGCCGTTAGGTCTTCCACTTTATTTGTGGGATACCCTTGTGGAGGCTCACCCTAAATTTTAATAATTAATTTTAATGTGTTAATTTTAATGTATTAATTTTAATGTATTATTTTTAATGTATTGATTTTAATGTGGAGCTTCATCATAATCACCTAATTGACTTTAAAATATTGCCTTTAAATAAGTGATCTTGGACCTCTCTTTGCTGCCTTATGATATTACGGTATTACGGTCATGTCCCGCGAATGTGGGGATACACTTAGCAATGGCCCTTCGATTAAATCGTCATAAAATAAATCATAGTCCCTCGGATGTTGCCTTCGAAAATACGATTTTGTCCCTCGATGACCCTTCGGTGTAGCCTACGGTTAAATGATGATCGTCCCTTCGAATGCTAAGGTATCCTTACAACTGTTGCCTTCAATGACCTATCGATGACCCTACGATGACCCTTAAACATCCAAAGGGTAAAATTACTTACTTCTCAATAGTAAGGACAGTTTTACCCTCATAAGGATAGGAAACGTTCATAACGACCTTAGGAAGGTATAGCTCTCAATTACTGGATCCTAACCTAAAATATTTTCAACACCTCACACCTTTCAAAACCTCTTTTGGAAAATCACCACTTGGTATACATTCATACTAGAATCATTACCAAGTTACATTTTTCTAAACCGTTTTCAAAATCAAACGAGATAAATACTTTGTATACATTCATACGAGAATCATTACAAAGTTAAACTCTCTTTTCAAAACATTTTTAAACAATTCACCAACACTTTTCAGACAAAAATATAAGTGATCCAGCAATTAAGAGCCCATGGATAACCATGGATACAAAGGGTGCTAACACCTTCCCTTTGTATAATGTACCTCCCGAACCCAAAATCTATTGAGGTCTTTCCTGTTCTTTTCCACCTTTCCTTATTGGATAAAAGAAAAGTCGGTGGCGACTCTTGCTATCCGCGACATTGCGATAAAAAGCAAAACACCCCAAGTCAGTTCACCGTATGACAGTCTCGAAAGCTTGGCACAGAGTTTCATGGATCTCGCCATCCATCTCCACATACTTGTAGGAAGATATATGACTCACAAGAATGTCCTCCTCGCTGCACACAGTCACAACCTGACCATTCCATACATACTTCAGCTTCTGATGGAGGGTTGACGAAACTGCTCCAGCCCCATGTATCCAGGGACGCCCCAATAGACAACTATATGCTGGTTGAATATCCATCACATAGAAGACAATGTTGAATACTTTTGGGCCTATCTTCACGGGCAATGTGATCTCACCAAAAACTGATCGTTTGGATCCATCAAAAGCACGGACGATGAGATCACTCGGAGTGAGGACAACCCCTTCAACATCAATCTTGCTCAAAATCTTCTTGGGCAACACATTCAAAGATGAGCCAGTATCCACTAACACATGCGACAATACTGCCCCCTTACACTCCATGGTGATATGTAAGGCTTTGTTGTGATTGCGACCTTCAGGCGTCAGATCCAGATCTGTGAACCCCAAACCATGCCTTGTGCTCACATTCGCGATAACACCCTCATGTTGATTGACAGAAATCTCTTGAGGCACGTAAGTCGGATTCAACATTTTCAGCAAGGCATTACGGTGTGCCTCAAAACACAACAACAGAGAAAGGATAGAGATTTTGGACAGAGTCTGGTTCAGTTGGTCCACAATCTTATAATCACTCTTCTTAATGATTTTCATGAACTCCTCCACATCTTTTTCAAAGGAACCCTCAGGCACTTCCTTCTGCACAGGTCCTTCTTCAACCACAGCAAGCTTCCCTTTTGCTTTGGCAAGAGCTTCAGCATTGTTGTCTCTCAGAGTCTGTGGCGCGAACAGACGACCACTCCTCGTGAAACCTCCAGGTCCTCCCACATTGTCCACAGCCGGACCAACAGTTACAGGAGTTTTACTTGGCACGCCAATGGTTACTGGAGCTTGATTCACTGGTCTGATCTGACTTCCTGACCTTCTGTTGTTACAGTAAGCATTGTCATATTTCCAAGGAACGGCCCTACTGTTCTCAATAGGTCTTCTGTCAGAAGCAACAATAGTAGTAGGAGTACCAACCGTTACTGGAGCAGATATGGTTACAGGGGTACCAACAGTTACGGGTGCACTGACAGTTGGAGCACGTCCATGACCCTCAGACGGTTTGAAATAAATGGTGACAGTTGACACCACCCCACGATCTCTCACAGCCCGACTAAACTGTAGGCAACCATCATCAATCAGACCCTGGATACCTCTCCTCAGTTTGTCACAACCATTCCCTCGATCAACACAATCTGAACAACTTTCATCACAGCCCGGGAACACTCCCCCTTTCAACAGACGTTCCTTTACCACAATCAGCGAAGTCTGAACCTCATCAACACTGACCACCAAATCCAAAGCCTCCTCATCTTCCACATTGTTCACCCGGGGCCCCCCATGCTGAGGCATAGGGTTATTCACAACATTAGGCACATGAGCAAAGTTGATTGTTTTAGCATCAATCAGATCCTGGACTTTATGATGGAAAGCCCGACAGTTCTCAATATGATACCCCGGAGCACCGGAATGAAAATCACAATGAGCATTAGCATCATACCCAGCAGGAATTCTTGTCAACGGAGCCATGGTACGAAGTTCAACAAATTTCAACCTGAGCAGTTCAGGAAGCAATTCAGCATACGTCATGGGCAACGGATCAAAATGACGTTCGGGCATTCTCTGTCTTGGTTGAAATGGGTGTTGCTGTTGTTGTTGTGGTGCTCTCTGTTGCTGTTGAGGTTGAGTTGTTGGGATGGTCACAGCAGCAACCTGTCGATACCGTCCTCTGTTTGCATTCCTTCGACTGTGTACAACATTGGTCTCACCCTCCCTCCTTCGGGGTGCCCCAGAAAATGGCTTCTTTGAACTGGAAGATGAGGAACCAGAATCTTGAATCTTCCCTACTTTAATAAGGCTCTCAGTCCTCTCTCCGCAGATTACCACATCAGAAAAGCTACCGAACGGGCAGCTTCCCATACGGTCCATGAACACACCCTGCAGTGTCCCAATAAACATGTCAGTCAGCTCTCTCTCCAACATAGGAGGTTGCACTCTTGCAGCTAACTCGCGCCACCTCTGGGCGTACTCCTTGAAACTTTCACCAGACTTCTGGAATAAGCTCTGCAGTTGGGTTCTGCTCGGAGCCATATCCATATTGTGCTTATACTGCCTCAAGAAGGCTTCCCCCAAATCTCTCCAGCTTCTCACAGATTCTCTCTTCAACTACATGTACCAGTCCAAGGACGCTCCAGACAAGCTGTCCTGGAAGAAGTATATCCACATCTTCTCGTCGTCAGTATATGCTGAGATCTTCCTGTAGTAAACCTGCACATGGGTGCGAGGACAGGAAGTGCCATTATATTTGTCAAAGGACGGCGCCTTGAATTTGTAAGGGATCCTCAGCCCATCAACCAATCCCATATTGGTGACATCAAATCCCAAAGAGTTCTGACACTCCATGGCACGGATTTTCTCAGCTAGGGCATCAACCTTTCTATCCCTCTCTTCAGTCCTTCCCACTTCATCATCATCACTAAGGAGAGTGAACATATCCTCTTGTCTGTCCACCAACGGAGCAGGATGGCGAACTGGAGCACGGGTTGCTCTAACATTAGCAGTCTCAGCAGCAATAGGTTGTCCGTTAATTCTGATACCCCTCAATTCATCACCCACAGCGTAGTTAGGGACGGGGATGGTGGCAGCAACATTGTCATTAACAGGGACTCCCTCTGGTGAAGCACGGTTGACCGGTGGAATCACAGCTTCTTGTCTCTGGGCCAAGGCTCGCAGCTCCTCTTGCCCTTGAACAACCCCTTGCATCATGCTCAAATATTTGGGCCATGTTAGCTCTCATCTCTGCCAACTCAGCTTGAACTTGATCCATACTTCTCTGTTGATTCAGTCTTGTCGCGTAACGGTGCGGACGACGATCAGCAATCCTGCCTAAAGCAGGAACCAGAATGAGAAGTCTTGTCAAGAACACCTGTAATGTAAGAATGATATGTGTATGATGCGTATGCTGTTTATCATGAATGATCCTGAAAAGGATATACATATGCGGGTTAACTGTTCCTTTTTCATTATTATCTTCTTTTTTTTTTGGAAAATAAACATGTTATGATGCAAAATGATGACACCCTGGCAGGTTGGCTGAGTATCACACGACACAAGATCAGAACTTCGGCGTCAGAACCCTCGGTCATCATCTGAGCAAATCATCATCTGAGCAAGTCATCATCTGAGCAAGTCATCATCTGAGCAAATACCCTCAAATTCGACCCAGGGATCCGAAATAAACGGAACCCTCTGATAAACCCAGGTCAAACCTCCGGCGTCCAGAAATAAAGACCCATAAATCCATCTGAACCATAATCACCATCACATAATCACCGATGGAACCTGTACTTGCAAGAATCAAACCCTCCCCTCACAGGTGAATTCTAACAAGGCCATCCTAAGGCGGATAATGGTCTCGACAATTGGACAAGATACTCAACGGGTTTGCCCTTTCGGGTGTGCCGTTGTAGCTCTCATAAGATCGTCTAAACCAAAGATCCGGGAAAGAACGGTCACCGAAGTCAATAGCTCAGATGAGATAACCCAACCTGAGTGGAATACTCCAAACGGAAGGACTCTCTCAAATGAACCTCGTCCGACTGTGGTATGTCACGTCGCAACAACATGCTGATACAACAAGTGAGGAGATGTGAGACCACGCTAATCCTAGGTGTATACTCGGGCCTGGGTTTTAGCCCCACTCAGAACACCCACCCCAAATCAGAGGAACCAACCTGTACAGCATCCAGCACAATGATAATATGATGCATGCAAACACATATGCACATATATACAATCACAACATAATAATGAATGCAATAAATAAAGCAGCAAAAGCAACCAAAACTATCCTAATGAGCGCTAGGATTGACTCGCTTAGGGGAGATGGACCAGCAAGAGGTCAACTTCTCGAGGTCCCCAGCAGAGTCGCCAGCTGTCGCATTACGCGAAAAACCGGCGGGAAAAAGAAACAGAGCCGCCACCGTGCGTTATTTATCCCGAAGGAGGGAAAGGAAACGCTCGAAGTAAACCTAGAAAGGAATGGTCTCACGACCAGAGATTGCAAGGATCGGGAGTCGATTACGCAAGGGGAAGGTATTAGCACCCCCTCACGTCCGTCGTACTCGACGGGATCCACGCTCAGAAAGAATAGAAGAAAGGTTGCTAAATAACTGCTCAATAACTGCACAAACTGGAATAAAACACAGATGGAAGAAGACGGGAGAAGGGATATGGGGAACGTGCTCGCTAGGACATCGCATCCTATGCATACATATCTTCTCTAACCAGAGGAAGAATCAGAGCACTCGTAGCTCGGCTAACGCACGCCAAACAAACGCTGAAAGAAGACGCTGAGATGTCAGAGCAAACACACAAACACAAACTGGAAACGGAATGCCAATCGCTGGGCTTACATCCAACTCCACAAAAGAAACGCAAACAGGAAACCGAATGCCAATCGCTGGTCTTACATCAGACTCCGAACACACAGACACGCAAACAGGAAACCGACTGCCAATCGCTGGGCTTACGTCAGACTCCAAACAAACAAACACACACGGGAAACCGACTGCCAATCGTTGGACTTACGTCAGACTCCAAGCACACACACAAGAAGAAGGAGGGTCTCGATTGCAACTAGGGCAAGAGAAAGGGAAGGTCTCAATCGCAACGGGGGCGAGAGAAAAGGATAAGGTTAGTCGTTAGTCAAACTCGACAAGACATCGCATCTCGTGCCTACGTATCTCATCTGGACATGAGAATCAGAGTTGTCGTAGTTCGGCTAACCTATTTCTATTTGTTTTGTGTTTTTTATGTGAACAACGTTACTACGCAATCTACCGGATGCTCGACCTTTGGAGACTTACTCACCTGTAGTAGAAGGAGTTAACGTGTCCTTACGAGGGGATAATGTTTGTTTGTGTTTTAGGAAAGCTCACGCAAGAAAGGAAGTCCTAGACGAAGGAATCGTGCTACCTTAATTGACATGCAAACGAGACTATGCGAAGTCTAGCAATCCTATGGGGATACAATCACACCACACAAACACATACAGCATGAAGTAAACACACCAACAAGGGGCTCAAACATCATGGGTGAGGCTTTAGTCAAGGGGTCATATCAACCTCGACAAACAAGCCGGCACTGGAAGGGTATCTGAGGGCTCTTAACCACTGACATTGACCGTCAGGGTGAGCAGATGAAAGGTAATGAGGATTGGACCTCATAGCTCTTAACCCGGGCCTGGGTGAGCTTCAATCAATGAAAACATGGGAGTCCAGAATGTGGGACTCTACTCCACTTGACTGACTCTATATACAAGGATCTTGGGTGTTTATTCAAAATGCATCAGCACGTAGTGCGAGCAAGATGAAAGACTCAACTGAATAGCAGGGGATGGATTGCACATCCCTTCTATCTGCCAATGCCTCTTCACTTAGGAGGTCTTTGAAGTACATGGCACAAAAGTAAACAAACAAGAACATGGCCTCTTAAGGAGGGCTTCAGACAGGTGCCTGCCAAAAATAGCAGGTCTTCCAGACTACATGGAGAACAAGAATGCTTACCTAGGTGGTATGC
This sequence comes from Lathyrus oleraceus, assembly GCF_024323335.1. Lineage (NCBI taxonomy): Eukaryota > Viridiplantae > Streptophyta > Magnoliopsida > Fabales > Fabaceae > Lathyrus > Lathyrus oleraceus. The sequence continues at coordinate 115,197,900 of NC_066583.1, forward strand.
CAACCACAAGCAAAGCAAAGCAACTCAAGCAATGAGTTAAAGCGACTAATGTACCTGTGAGAAAAGCTAAATAATCAGTACTATGTTCAGACAAACAATCAACAGTCAACAGTATTACAACTCAATATGCACAACAAGCAAGCTTTATGCGCAAGCATTCAAATTGTTTCATCATCTCAAATGACCTACAAACAATCAAATGTTAGCAAGCAAAGCAAATATCAGAGCTCAAGTGATGAGGCAACATCAACCATGGAGATTGGATGCTTGATCCTGAAATACACAGCTCAAATGTGAGTTCAAACCCCTAGGGCAAAGTGTAACACCCTTCTAAATACCCCAAATTATTATAATTAAAATACACATATATTCATCAGAGTCATTATGCCCCGAAGGGTGTCACACAATCATTTCACTACATTCATCAAATATCCTGTCATGCTCATTTATTTAAAATCAAAATAGGTCTTCTGCATAATTCGCAGCGGAATCAAATTCAACATCAATGTAAAACATGTAACACTATACATGTAAATCATCCAACAACTAATATCAAATTAATTAAAACATTCCCTCCCGATGTTACATCTATCAGAGCATGACCCATAAGAAACTACTCTAGGACTCCAAGCATAAGCTTCTACTCAACTCATTTCTCGTTACCTGAAAAAGGAGTTGTAAGGGTGAGTTCCTTAATCAATATAATAAGCATTATAGAACAACATGTAATGCCAAGTAATTAACACATTAATTCACCCTAATCAGACCACATACTCAATAACAGCAGTATCAACTCAAACATCATACTTAACAATAACATATAGCATATGTATAATCTCAAACCATACTCAATGACCACACACAACAATACCAACACAAACACACGTGTAATATTGGAATACATCCATTCATATTACACGTCATACATATATTATGCAATGAGACTCCATGCATGCGGTACCGACTATGTTGTGAACATATAGTTCAACCTCACCGTCCAAATCCAGGCACGGCTACCAAGCTCACTAGTCCCATTCATTTGAGACATAGTGACTCACTCACTAATTCCTCACCATGGGAATTAGCTACCACCCCAAATGGGCCATGATATGCACGCAAATCACCTAGCATGCAAACAACAACAACAATCAACATGATTTACTCACTAATTCCTCACCATGGGAATTAGCTACCACCCGAAGGCCACAATATGCATGCTAATCGTCTAGCAATGCAACATCAACAACAATCAAGAATAGACACATGCTCACACTCTAAGCCATAATACAGTCTATTCGCAAATGTATACATTCACATCATCATGTATACCATCACACATTATCAACATAATTAATCACAAAAGCATATCATATCATGCCACATAGTCAAACACAGTATTAGCACACTCTACTAATACCTACACCACTCAAAACAACGGGAATTGATCCCTACAACATCACATCTCAGCTAAGTACATCACTCAGCCTAAACAACCAAAAACTGCACAACAACAGTTCAGGAAAATCCCAACTCTGCCCATACGCGTACTGCCCATGCCATACGCGTATTGCCCAAACCTGGCCAACTCCATACGCGTAATGCCCACTCTCATACGCGTATTGCGCCTTTCCTCGCTCAACTCATACGCGTATCACCTGTCTCATACGCGTATGCTACGCGTAACAATATCCCATTACGCGTACCACCAGAGACCAATTTACGTTCAAAATGTCATCTTTCTCTCCCATACGCGTAAGGCCTCCCCCCATACGCGTACCAACATCTCATACGCGTATTGCCTAGTGCCATACGCGTATGACCAGAGATCAGAGCTCGCAGATCTGCAATGGCTTTTCTGCTACGAGTTCTATCCGATCTAACCTTCCACAGTCCAATTTCGCACATAATTCCTTCCTATTGTCTAACACAACACAGATCCTATCCAATTCCACAACGTCTAACAATCTCCACGCCTAATTCCTACGAATTCTTCAATTATAATCCAATTTTCGTTCATCTCAACAGTTCACAAATTCAACATATATCATCCAAATCAGAGGTAAAACAATGGTCTATTACTACCCAGTACATATCATCCCATAATACCCGTTAATTGATGATAAACCCCCCTTACCTGAGTTAATCCGGCAGCTTCCGAGCTCCAAGCTTCTCCTCCCTTCAACCCTTGTTCTCTGGTTCTCCTTTTTGCCCTTTCTCTTTCGGCCGCTTCTCTTTTCCTTTTCACGTGAAAACCTTTTTCCAAAAATTGGGACTTTTTATTAATCCAACTTATATATCCAATAATATTATTCCACTAAATAATTATCCCAATAATTATTATTCCAAAATAATAATAATAATTCAAATATTCTAATTAAATTAATAAACATATTATTAATTTAATTTAAATAAATACTTATTATTATCGGGGTGTTACAACTCTCCCCCACTAAAAGAGTTTTCGTCCTCGAAAACATACCTCAATCGAACAACTCCGGATAAGACTCCTTCATCTGGCTCTCAAGTTCCCAAGTCATATTGCCACCTGCTGGTCCTCCCCAAGCTACCTTCACTAAGGCAATCTCTTTACCCCGCAACTGCTTCAACTCTCGATCCTCGATCCTCATAGGTGATGTTTCAACAGTCAGGTTATCTCTCACCTGTACATCATCTACTTGGACTACATGCGACGGATCATGAATGTATCTCCTCAACTGAGACACATGGAAAACATCATGCAAATTCGCAAGTGACGGCGGTAAAGCGATACGATAGGCTACCTCTCCTATCCTCTCCAAAATCTGATAAGGACCAATAAATCGAGGTGTCAACTTCTTCGACTTTAAAGCTCGACCAACACCAGTTATCGGAGTAACACGAAGAAACACATGGTCTCCCTCTTGAAACTCAAGTGACTTCCTTCTCTTGTCATGATAACTTTTCTGACGACTCTGAGCAATTCTCATCTTCTCCTGAATCATCTTAATCTTTTCTGTAGTTTGTTGAACAATCTCCGGTCCAACCACAGCACTCTCACCGGACTCATACCAACACAAAGGTGTCCGACATCTCCTACCATACAAAGCTTCAAACGGTGCCATACCAATACTCGAATGAAAACTATTGTTGTAGGTAAACTCAATCAAAGGCAAGTAACAATCCCAAGCACCTCCTTTTTCCAAAACACAAGCTCTCAAAAGATCCTCTAGTGACTGAATCGTCCTCTCCGTCTGACCATCAGTCTGCGGATGATATGCAGAACTCAATCTCAGCTTAGTTCCCAAAGCCTTCTGCAAACCTTCCCAAAACTTCGATGTAAATCTAGGATCTCTGTCCGAAACAATACTAGACGGAATACCATGCAAACTCACAATCTTCTCAATATACAACTCGGCTAATCTCTCTAACGGATAATCCATTCTGATCGGAATGAAATGAGCAGACTTCGTCAATCTATCCACAATCACCCAAATAGCCTCAAAATTCTTAACTGTTCTCGGTAAACCCGAAACAAAATCCATACTGATACTGTCCCACTTCCACTCTGGAATAGCCAACGGTTGCATTAGCCCAGACGGCTTCTGATGCTCAATCTTCGACTTCTGACAAGTCAAACAGGAATACACAAAACTTGCAATTTCTCTTTTCATTCCCGGCCACCAAAATAACCTTTTCAAATCATGATACATCTTCGTAGCTCCAGGATGAATACTCAAGCCACTACGATGTCCTTCTTCCAGAATACTCTTCTTAAGCTCAGCAACATCCGGAATACACACCCGGTCACCAAATCTCAAAACACCATTCTCATCAACTCTGAATTCACCACCTTGACCTTGATTCACTAAAGTCAACTTATCAACCAAAAGCATATCGGATTTCTGACCCTCTCTGATCTCGTCCAAAATACCACTTGTTAACTTCAACATCCCCAATTTAACACTATTGTGAGTACTCTCACACACCAAACTCAAGTCTCTAAACTGCTCAATCAGATCCAATTCCCTAACCATTAACATAGACATATGCAATGATTTCCGACTCAACGCATCAGCCACTACGTTTGCTTTACCCGGATGGTAATTCAAACCAAAATCGTAATCCTTCAAAAATTCTAACCATCTCCTCTGTCTCATATTCAGCTCTTTCTGATCAAACAAATACTTTAAACTCTTATGGTCACTGAAAACTTCAAATCTTGACCCATACAAATAATGCCTCCACAACTTCAGAACAAACACCACAGCTGCCAACTCTAAATCATGTGTCGGATAGTTCCTCTCATGAACCCTTAGTTGTCTCGAAGCATAAGCTATAACCTGCTTATTCTGCATCAACACACCACCTAAGCCCAACAATGAAGCATCACAATAAACCTCAAATAGTTCCGACGAACTCGGTAATATCAGAATAGGAGCAGTAGTCAACCTTTTCTTTAACTCTTGGAAACCTTCTTCACATTTTGAATCCCAAACAAACGCTTGTCCCTTTCTAGTCAACATTGTCAACGGTAACGCCAACTTAGAAAATCCCTCAATGAACTTCCTATAATAACCAGCCAAACCAAGGAAACTTCGAATCTCAGAAACTGACTTCGGAGCTTCCCACTTAGACACCGCTTCTATCTTAGAAGGATCAACAGCAACACCACCTCTTGAAATCACATGGCCAAGAAAACTAACCTCTTCTAACCAGAATTCACACTTAGACAGCTTAGCAAATAACTTCTTTTCTCGTAGAACTTCCAACACCACTCTCAAATGTTCAGCATGCTCTTCTTCAGATTTCGAATACACCAAAATGTCATCAATAAATACCACAACAAACTGATCTAGATACGGATGAAAAATCCTATTCATATACTCCATGAATACTCCAGGCGCATTAGTCACACCAAAAGGCATTACAGAATACTCATAATGTCCATACCTTGTTCTGAAAGCAGTCTTCTGAATGTCCTCAGTTTTCACACGTATCTGATGATACCCAGATCTCAAGTCTATCTTGCTGAACACACTAGCACCAACCAATTGATCCATCAAATCATCAATCCTCGGTAAAGGATACCGATTCTTGATCGTCACTTTATTCAGTTGCCTGTAGTCCACACACAACCTCATAGTACCTTCTTTCTTTTTAACCAACAACACTGGTGCACCCCACGGTGACACACTCGGACGAATAAACTTCTTATCCAACAGATCTTCCAACTGACTCTTCAATTCAGTTAACTCAACAGCAGACATACGATAAGGAGCCATCGATATCGGTCTAGTACCAGGTACCAAATCAATCGAGAACTCAACTTCACGCTCTGGCGGCAATTCATTCACTTCTTCCGGAAACACATCAGGAAAATCACACACTACAGCGAGATTGCCAATCACCAGTTTATCTTTAGCTTCCAAAGTCGCTAACAGCATAAACAACTCTGCCCCATCTGCCACTTCCTCATTCACCTGCCTGGCTGATAGAAACAAACTCTTTCCTTCTTCAATCTCAGGAAATATCACAGTCTTATCAAAGCAGTTGATAGAAACTCGGTTGAACACCAACCAGTTCATACCCAGAATAACGTCAATCTGCACTAATGGAAGACACACAAGATCTATCCCAAAGGCTCTACCAAAAATATTCAAAGGACAACTCAGACAAACAGAAGTAGTAGTCACTGAACCCTTCGCAGGAGTATTAAATACCATACTACCCAACATCTCAGATATCTCTAACTTAAGTTTCACAGCACAATCCAAGGATATAAAAGAATGAGTCGCACCTGTGTCAATAATAGCTACAAGAGGAAAGCCATTAATATAACACGTACCTCGGATCAAACGATCATCTGCAGAAGTCTCAGAACCTGATAAAGCAAAAACCTTGCCTCCTGACTGATTCTCTTTCTTCGGCTTAGGACACTGTGGACTGATATGACCCAACTCTCCACAGTTGAAGCAAGTCACAGTCTTCAACCGGCAGTCTGCAGCCAAATGACCACCTTTCCCACATTTGAAACACTTCTTCTCATTACTGGTACACTCATGGATACGATGTCCAGCCTGACCACACCTGTAACACTTAGCAGGAGCACTAGAATCTCCCCCACTAGGCCTCTTCATCCCACTCTGCCTCTGGAAACCTTTGCCAGCTGCATACGGTTTTCCACGATCAATCTGATTCTTACCTTTCCTATCAACCCTCTGCTGATAGCTCTCTGCTCTGGCTTTGGAATCCTGTTCAAAAATCCTGCAACAGTCAACCAAATCAGAAAACACTCTGATCCTTTGATATCCAATAGCCTGCTTGATCTCGGGACGCAACCCGTTCTCAAACTTCACACACTTTGAAAATTCCCCAGCAGCCTCAGCATAGGGAGTATAATACTTCGACAGCTCTGTGAACTTCGCAGAATACTCAGTAACAGACCGGTTACCCTGCTTCAATTCCAAGAATTCTATTTCTTTCTTCCCTCTGACATCCTCTGGAAAATACTTTCTCAGGAATCTTTCTCTGAACACCGCCCAAGTAATCTCGGCATTTCCAGCAGTTTCCAACTCAGTGCGGGTAGCAACCCACCAATCATCAGCTTCTTCTGACAGCATATGTGTACCGAACCTGACCTTCTGGTTATCAGCACACTCCGTTACTCTGAAAATCCTTTCTATCTCCTTCAACCACTTCTGGGCACCATCTGGATCGTATGCTCCTTTGAACATTGGAGGATTGTTCTTCTGGAACTCACTCAACTGACGAGCAGCTCCCATTCCCACAACATTCAGATTTCCTCCAAGTACTCCAGCTAGCATACCCAGAGCCTCAGCAATCGCAGCATCATCTCTACCTCTTCCAGCCATCTCTATTCTGAAACCCAAACAACTAAACAATAAGTACTGATGGTGTTACACAACACCTATCCTGTACAGGGAAAACAGAAAACTACGACTCGACTCGACCGACTATGCTCTGATACCACTTATGTAACACCCTTCTAAATACCCCAAATTATTATAATTAAAATACACATATATTCATCAGAGTCATTATGCCCCGAAGGGTGTCACACAATCATTTCACTACATTCATCAAATATCCTGTCATGCTCATTTATTTAAAATCAAAATAGGTCTTCTGCATAATTCGCAGCGGAATCAAATTCAACATCAATGTAAAACATGTAACACTATACATGTAAATCATCCAACAACTAATATCAAATTAATTAAAACATTCCCTCCCGATGTTACATCTATCAGAGCATGACCCATAAGAAACTACTCTAGGACTCCAAGCATAAGCTTCTACTCAACTCATTTCTCGTTACCTGAAAAAGAAGTTGTAAGGGTGAGTTCCTTAATCAATATAATAAGCATTATAGAACAACATGTAATGCCAAGTAATTAACACATTAATTCACCCTAATCAGACCACATACTCAATAACAGCAGTATCAACTCAAACATCATACTTAACAATAACATATAGCATATGTATAATCTCAAACCATACTCAATGACCACACACAACAATACCAACACAAACACACGTGTAATATTGGAATACATCCATTCATATTACACGTCATACATATATTATGCAATGAGACTCCATGCATGCGGTACCGACTATGTTGTGAACATATAGTTCAACCTCACCGTCCAAATCCAGGCACGGCTACCAAGCTCACTAGTCCCATTCATTTGAGACATAGTGACTCACTCACTAATTCCTCACCATGGGAATTAGCTACCACCCCAAATGGGCCATGATATGCACGCAAATCACCTAGCATGCAAACAACAACAACAATCAACATGATTTACTCACTAATTCCTCACCATGGGAATTAGCTACCACCCGAAGGCCACAATATGCATGCTAATCGTCTAGCAATGCAACATCAACAACAATCAAGAATAGACACATGCTCACACTCTAAGCCATAATACAGTCTATTCGCAAATGTATACATTCACATCATCATGTATACCATCACACATTATCAACATAATTAATCACAAAAGCATATCATATCATGCCACATAGTCAAACACAGTATTAGCACACTCTACTAATACCTACACCACTCAAAACAACGGGAATTGATCCCTACAACATCACATCTCAGCTAAGTACATCACTCAGCCTAAACAACCAAAAACTGCACAACAACAGTTCAGGAAAATCCCAACTCTGCCCATACGCGTACTGCCCATGCCATACGCGTATTGCCCAAACCTGGCCAACTCCATACGCGTAATGCCCACTCTCATACGCGTATTGCGCCTTTCCTCGCTCAACTCATACGCGTATCACCTGTCTCATACGCGTATGCTACGCGTAACAATATCCCATTACGCGTACCACCAGAGACCAATTTACGTTCAAAATGTCATCTTTCTCTCCCATACGCGTAAGGCCTCCCCCCATACGCGTACCAACATCTCATACGCGTATTGCCTAGTGCCATACGCGTATGACCAGAGATCAGAGCTCGCAGATCTGCAATGGCTTTTCTGCTACGAGTTCTATCCGATCTAACCTTCCACAGTCCAATTTCGCACATAATTCCTTCCTATTGTCTAACACAACACAGATCCTATCCAATTCCACAACGTCTAACAATCTCCACGCCTAATTCCTACGAATTCTTCAATTATAATCCAATTTTCGTTCATCTCAACAGTTCACAAATTCAACATATATCATCCAAATCAGAGGTAAAACAATGGTCTATTACTACCCAGTACATATCATCCCATAATACCCGTTAATTGATGATAAACCCCCCTTACCTGAGTTAATCCGGCAGCTTCCGAGCTCCAAGCTTCTCCTCCCTTCAACCCTTGTTCTCTGGTTCTCCTTTTTGCCCTTTCTCTTTCGGCCGCTTCTCTTTTCCTTTTCACGTGAAAACCTTTTTCCAAAAATTGGGACTTTTTATTAATCCAACTTATATATCCAATAATATTATTCCACTAAATAATTATCCCAATAATTATTATTCCAAAATAATAATAATAATTCAAATATTCTAATTAAATTAATAAACATATTATTAATTTAATTTAAATAAATACTTATTATTATCGGGGTGTTACACAAAGCCTAAGGTCAAAGGTGGAGTAAAAAGTCAAAACAGAAGCTAATACTCAACATGAAGCATGTTTAAACAAGTAAGAACATGTCCTAAAAAGGACCAAGTCAAAAGCATCAAGCAAAGTCATCATTCAACCAAGAGAAGGCAAGGCAAGCAAAAGGTGCATACAATTGGTCATCAAGAATCAAAATTCCATATTAAAACAGAAATGACTCAAACAATCATGGAAATTTTTATGAGCATACAAAATGTCAAACATAATCATCATGCCAAAAATTATAAACAGAAGAGCTCAATTGACAAGGCAATGAAAATGGAGAAGATCAACATCAAATTGTGTGACACACATTGTCACACCATACAAACACATGCATAAAACAGAGATGGAAAATGCTAAAAATGCCAAACCAAATCTCACAAGTCATGTATCATGTTGGGAACCAACACACAAAATTTCATGGCAATTGGATCATTATTGAGCATTTCACAACAATTTGAATAAGGCATGTCACAAAAGCATACATGTTCAATTAGTCTAACACAATTAAAATTCCAGCCAGGCACAATTCCAGAAATCCACATCAAAAAGTAGAAGACATTTATATGATCATGTAGAAAAAAATCTGGATTTAATTGGATCATTATTCTATTTTTTATGGTTTTTAGAAATAACATGAAAGAAATGAAATAAAATTATGAAAACATAAAAATAATGAAATGAATGAATAAAATGGCAAATGCATCAGCAGGATTCGAACCGTGCGCAACCAAAACGCACAGTTTAACTAATTGACATGGCATCCCAGTCAACCAGTCAAACACATGTGGATGCAGTCAATCAATACGGACCAATGAATTTGCCAATGGATGCACACGCAAGCGCTTAGTCAGAATGAATTAAACAAATAACATGCCATAAGGAGGAATCGAACACGCATGGCTTGGGTGAAAGTCTCTTCTATAGTGTTTTTGCATGAACGAACCAGACTAACCCTAGCCTGTACAGGCGCGACGGTCTACGGTGGAAACCACCGTCTCCTACCTTGAGACGGTGGTGAACAGTAACACGTGGAATTTTTTTTTTGCAGAATCACATGAAAATTATATGGATCAAAAGCTACTTCCACAAGGAACATGAATCTCATATCAAAAACAGCCAAAACCTCATGCATCAACCAAATCGAACCAAAACATTTTGTGCATTCAAACTTTAAACTATCATAACTTAGCCAATTCTTAACCGTTTTTCATGAAATTTGCATCAGTGTGATCAGCAAGCAAAGAACTACAAGATTATATGCATAAAAAGATGAATTAACCTACTCGAAAATCTGACCTCTTAAAGCTCCAACAATGGCAGTAGTGGATTCAAGGCTTGGCAAGTATCCAAATCCAGTCCTGAGATGATATTATGAAGTTTGATGTATGAATTGAAGCCTGGAGATGCTTGGATCTAGCTCAAAAGTCAATTTCCATCTTCATGTTCTTGAGCTTCATGTGCTTAATTCTTCACCAAATTCTGCAAATCAAAGCTTGATTTGTGCCAAATGATGATCAGAGAACACAAATATGCAAGAAAAATCTAGTGTTATGTGGAGAAATTTTGAATTATGGTGGAGAGAAATTTTGGAGGGAAAGTTTCAATCTAGATCTAGAATCATGAAATCTGAAAATTCTGTTAGGATTAGGGCTTTATATGATATGTTAATCCATTTGCTAATTAGAATTAAGCATGGTTAATGAAATTTTAGTGAGAAAAGAGGTGTTATGCCAAAATTGATTTTTCACCCTATGCATGGCAATCCCACGTGAACAGTACACATGCACCATGCAATTTCACTTAAAACCATATTATGAACATGTTGGAATGGTTAAAAAGCTCATATGATGTACCAAATTCAAATTCATGATTTTCCCTCCAAAATGAGCATGAATGAGCCAATGGTCATGTGATGAAATTTCATGCAATGTGATGAATGATTTGGAAAATACATGTCATGAGAAGAAATATGCAAAAAGAGGCACTCATTTTGGAGTTTTAAATCAAAAGTTATGGCCTTTTGAAGTTCCATGCACACTTGGCACTGATTTGATCATATCTCCTCAACCATTCATCAGATGCTCATGATCCTTGACTTTTTGGAAATGGGAGAGAAAGATATTCAACTTTCATGTTGGACAAAATTTCATTTGAAGCTTCTTTGATGTTGGAAAGTCAAGTTGAAAGTGATCCAAAAACTTGCCATTTTTGGAAACTTGAAATTACAGGTCACTTTCCATTTTGGGAAACTTTTGATCTGGCTTCAAAATCTTCAAGGCATGAGTTTGACATGTTGAATAAACCTCTTTGGGATATGAATGGGGTATCTCAAACCCTTTCTCCACCTCCTAGCCCTCAGTTGACTTGCAGTTGACTTTTATGGGGCCCCAGATGACCTGAAACTGCACTGTGGACTTTTGAGCCTCTAACACTTGGTCAAGTTGCTTCAAAATGAACCTTGGTTCACATAAGCTCTCTAGAACAACTATAGGGCTTTTTTCTCAAGAAAAAAAACCTTGCTCCTTTGCACTGAGGAATCCTCTTGATGCCAGTCTTGACTGATAAGATGCAATACACTATGCAATGTTGATGTAATGTCAATGACCTAAAAAATGAAATGAATGCATGAATGGGGGGTGCAAATTTGAGGTGCTACAGCTTGGTAGCCCCCAGATGTAGGTGAGTTGGATCGAACTGGGTTAACAATTTCTTATGTCTATTGCATTACTATTCTTTATCTTTATCCTATTTGTTTTACTCAGATATTAGTGTCGTGACATTACCTTCGACATCTCATATCTGATACCAGAATTTCAATAGGTATCAGAGCAGGCATCCTACTCTGGTTCTGGGTGAGATCTAGGGACAATACTTTCTAGTACAATGGAGAGAGATGGAGGATCTGTTCACAGGCCACCAATTTTTGATGGATCTAACTACGACTATTGGAAACCTCGAATGGTAGCTTTCTTAAAATCTCTAGATAATAAGGCTTGGAAGGCTGTGTTAACAGGATGGGTACATCCAGTAATTACTAAGGAAGGATAAGCCACAACTGACAAGAAGCCTGAAGAACAATGGTCCAAAGAGGAGGATGATCTTGCCCTTGGAAATTCTAAAGCATTGAATGCCATATTCAATGGAGTAGACAAGAACATCTTCAGGTTGGTAAACAACTGTGTGATGGCTAAAAATGCTTGGGACATTCTCAAAACCACTCATTAAGGCACCTCTAGAGTTAAAATGTCTAGACTACAACTGCTCACCTCCAAGTTTGAAAATTTAAGGATGAAAGAAGATGAAAATATACATGAATTTCATATGAGCATTCTTGAAATTGCTAATGCCTCAGGAGCCCTGGGAGAGAAGATGTCAGATGAAAAGCTAGTAAGGAAAATACTCAGGTCACTCCCTAAGAGATTTGCTATGAAGGTGACAGCCATAGAAGAGTCTCAAGACATCTCCAACGTGAGAGTTGATAAGCTAATTGGTTCCCTCCAAACATTTGAGATGGGAATGAATAATGGATCTGAAAGGAAAACCAAAAGCATAGCCTTCATATCAAACACATAGGAGGAAAATAGTCAAGATGTTGATGAGGATCTGGCAAATGATGTAGTAATGCTGGGAAGACAGTTCAACAGACTGTTGAAAAAGATGGATGTAAGATCTAAGGCTAATGTCAAGAACACCACATCTGACATCAGTAAATCCAACAATGCTGGAAGAAGAACAAGGTTAGATGATAAGCCCAAATAAGGAAAAGAAGTACAGTGCTATGAATGTGATGGGTATGGACACATCAGAACTGAATGTGGAACCTACCTCAAGAAGCAGAAGATGAGTCTTGCTTCCACTTGGTCTGATGAGAGTGAAACAGAAGAGTCTGCAAATTTGGTGACTGCCTTGACTGGAAGATGGGGTTCTGATGAAGACTCAAGTGATGATGAAGTAACCTTTGAAGAGTTATCCACTACCTACAAAAAGTTGTGTCACAAAAGTGCAGAGGTATGTAAACAGGTTGAAAGCCAGAAGAAGGTAATAACTCAACTTGAGAATGAGAAGGTAGAACACTTGGAAACCATCTCCAAATTAAAAACAGAAGAAGTGGTTTTGAATTCCAAGCTAGATGAAAGTCAAAACCAGAAGAAAGTGATAGTACAGCTGGAGAATGAGAAGGCAGAGCATATGGAAACCATCTCCAAGTTAAAAACTAAAGCTATGTTCTTGAATTCTAAACTAGAAGAGATGACCAAGTATGTAAGAATGCTAAATCCAAGGCTGAGTGCAGTTACACTGGTTGCAAACCTAAATCCAAACCTAAGTGCAGCCATATTAAAAGCAAACCTGAGATGTCACATCATATGTCACAACATCAGAAGGAAAGACAGCAGAAAGGGAAACATCAAAGATGGAGATGCCATTACTGTGGAAAATTTGGCCACATGAAGCCCTTCTACTATAAGTTGTATGGTTATCCTAGCCCTGTTCATCATCAGACTCACTATCAACCAAGACCCAAACAGCACAGGCCTGTCAACAAGAAGCAATGGGTTCCTAAGACAAATGTTACAAATCTAATAGCTCACACTCCCTTCAGAGTTTCAGCCAAAGAAGATTGGTACTTTGACAGTGGGTGCTCCAGACACATGACTGGAAAGAAAGACCTACTAACTGGCCTTCATCCTCATGCCATAAGCTATGTAACCTTTGGTGATGGAGCAAAGGGTAAAATCAAGGGGATAGGAAAGCTTGATTGCCCTGGAGTTCCTAAACTTGACAAGGTCCTACTTGTTAAAGGCTTGACTGCAAATCTAATAAGCATCAGTCAACTATGTGACCAAGGTCTAAACGTTAACTTCACGAAAAAGTGAATGTCTGATTACCAACAAAGAAAGTGAAGTGATCATGGAAGGAGTCAGAACCAAAGACAACTGTTACATGTGGAGATCTCAAATTAGTTACTCCTCAAATGTACCTCAGTCAAAGAGAAAGGTATGAAGATGATTATATCTGCTAGAGGAACTCCCAAATTGAAAGTCTGTGGGAAATGTCAAACAAGGATGTCACACCAGAAACTCAGACTTGACATCACTTCCAAAGGAGAAAAGCTCATGATGGCTCAAATAGATAGGAGGTTGGATCAGATGGTTGAACATGTTGCTAGTCATATACAGTCTGAAGTTGGAAAGAGCTTTGTTGGACTTGGGCTACAAGTTAAGCAGATAGAAGGGCCTATGCATCTATCTCAAAGAAAAAATGCCAAGAACAATGTTGAGAAGATTGGGATGGAGAGTGAAAGGACGCCTGCTCCTACACATTTGAAAGATGAAAATGGTGGTTATGCTGAATATATAGAAGATGGAAGTAGCTGTTCTCAACAGGGTTGGTTGAAACTACTGATGATTGCATACAATGTCACACACGATGTCATGACATTGTACTATGACAACCTGAATGCTACAACTATGTCCAAAAATCCTATTCAGCACAGTTGGACCAAGCACATTAATTTCTGTCATCACTCCATTAGAAAATTTGTGGAAGACAAATTCATAGCTCTAAAGCATGAAATGCAATTAGCTGACAAATTTGCAAGGGGTTTGGATGATAATCAGTTTGAATATGTAAGAGGGAAATTGGGGATTTGGACTCTTGTGAAGTTATGGCAATTAAAGTGGAGTGGAAAAGGTAATAAACATATTGTCTGCCCACTTAAAAGAAAGAGCCATATTAATGATGAATCATTACCTAGTATTGGAACTAGTATCTATGCCATTTCCACACGCTACCTAAACACAGTCATTTCCATCTTCATCCAACTTCTCAGAAAACCTCTGCTAGGGCAAAGAGATTTTTTTCAAAAGTTCAACAAAATGTCTCAACATCCCTCATCCTCTGGTTCAAAACCCTCTCATCAAGCAAGGACTCCCTCCATGGAGTTTCCAGATGAAGACGTGTTGGACGTTACTCCTCTTTGTGTGATTCCAGGCGACGCTCCTGGCCCTTCTTCCACAGCTGGAAGTAATCAAGGTAACATTCCTGAAAAATCTCCTCATAAAGATGACATGCACTTTACTGATCGTACCATTAGAAACCTAGTTACTAGGATTCTGAATGAAGGGCATGCAGTCAAGGGTGTTTCTACCCCTCTGTCTAGAAAGGACCCCTCTCCTGAGGTGGAACCCCAAGATGAGAAAGATGATGATTCATCTAGATCAGAGAAGGAAGTGGCTGCTGAGGGATTATGTTCTCTAGGTAAAACCTTACCTAGTAAGAAACCAGCAAATGTGTCTCATAAAACTGCTGAGAATGTTATTGATCTGAAGGAAGAAAGTTCTGAGGAAGGAGATGACACCTTGGTTCATCATGTAAAACCAAGTGTTTCTAGGAAGTTGAAGACCAGAAAAGGGAAGACTGTGGCTGAAATGATGACAACCAGAACTAGGAAGAAGACTGCTGGTGTAGGACCCTCCAAATCTTGGAGTAAAGTTGAGGTTAGGAAGAGGAAGGTCAGAGAGAGTTTTGACTCTGATGATGATGTCGAAGATGATGTCCCAGACATCTCTCCTGCTAAAAGACAGACTGTCAAGAAGTCTCCAGGAAAAGTTGCAGTTGTGCACTTAGATAACATCTCTTTCCATCTAGAAGATGGTGCTGCCAAGTGGAAGTTTGTCATTCAAAGGAGGGTTGTTGTTGAAAGGGAGTTGGGAAAGAAGGCTGTAGAGGTGAAGGAAGTCATGGAATTGATCAAGAATGTTGGTCTGATGAAAACTGTTGTTGGTTTACCCCAATGCTTTGAAGGGTTAGTAAAAGAGTTCGTTGTGAATATCCCTGAGGATATTTCTGAAAAGAGTAGCAAGGAATTCTGCAAGGTTTTTGTAAGAGGTAGATGTGTGAGATTCTCCCCAACCATAATAAACAAATTTCTAGGGAGAGGAACTGAAGGAGGTGTGGATTTAGAGGCTACAGACAATGAAGTCTGTAGGACTATTACTGCTTGCCAAGTTAAGGAATGGCCTAGTAAGAATCACCTATCAGCTGGCAAGCTAACTGTCAAATATGCCATCTTACATAAGATTGGTTCAGCCAACTGGGTGCCTACTAATCATATATCAACCATCTTTATTGGTCTTGGAAGAATCATTTATGCTATTGGAACCAGGATAAACTTTGACTTTGGAAGGTTTATGTTTGATCAAATTGTCAGACATGCCTCCACTAATGCAGTAAAGCTGCCCATTGCCTTTCCATCTATCATCTGTGGGATTATCTTAAGCTAGTAACCAGGCATTCTCAATACAAGTGATATTCCCGGCAGAAGAAAGCCTCTACTATCCATTCACTACAAGTTGTTTGAAGGAAGCCATGTCAATGATGTTGTCATGACATCTGCAAGAAAGGAGCCTGCCTCTCAAGGTAGCTTGATTGATCAATTAAAGGAAAATTGTAAGGAGTTGGATAATGGTATTAGGGTTGCCAAGGCAAGGAAAAAGGCTTTGGAGGTTCTTATTGGTAGCTTAGAGAAGGAAGAGATGGAGAAGGCTGGTGAGACCAAGGATTCAGATGCCAATACCTCAAGTGAGAGGTCCAATGCTCAATCTAGTGGCAGCTCTGATTCTGAAGGTGAAGATGATGCCTCTTCCTCAGACTGAGTGGTAATGGTTCCCTTGAAATGAAGACTGTGTTGTGTGTGCTGTTATGAAAGTTGGTCCCCCTGCTATTTTGATGCTGAAGAATTTGTTTTTTTTTTCTGTTGAAATGTGTGTAATTTGTGGCAGTCCTTACTGATGCCTTTATGTAATATTTGGGCTCTTAATGAGTTCCATGGATTTCTAATTATCTCAGCTATTACAGCTGTGTAATTATGGTTTGTATCTCCTAACAATTATGTTTTAACATTTTAAATGGTATAAAATTTGTTGTGACATTCTCTGCT
Organism: Lathyrus oleraceus; assembly: GCF_024323335.1. Classification (NCBI taxonomy): domain Eukaryota; kingdom Viridiplantae; phylum Streptophyta; class Magnoliopsida; order Fabales; family Fabaceae; genus Lathyrus; species Lathyrus oleraceus. Next base: position 115,214,970 of record NC_066583.1, read on the forward strand.
AGGCTAATTGACATTTATTTTGTTTAATTGGTCACCTTTGGTCAATTTTGACCAAAAAGGGGGAGAAGAAAGTGTTGATGTGGAAGCAGTTAAATATGTGGAGCTGGTGTGGAGATGTATGTGCTGGTGTAGCTGAACAGATGAATAACTATTATTGAAGGAGATGTGGTTAATGTAAGACACAATGATGTTCTGTTTACAGATGTTGGAGAAGATGTCTGATGTGGTGCACAAGTGATATTGGAGCAGATGTCATAGGGTGACTCTGACTGTTACAGGTGTTGTGGTTACATGTGCTGTTATTATTAAAGGAGTTGTTTGTGTTGCACAGATTTAGGGGGAGAAGAAGCACCCTTGTGCATTTGTGTGTTTTACTAGTTGCTATTATAGCTAGTAATTTTGTTTGCTTCTGCTGCTGCTTAAACTGTTGTTTAACTGCTGATAGTTTTTCTTGTGAACAAAAAGGACAGATATATGTTTTAGCCAAAATTTGCCAAAGGGGGAGTTTGTTGGTTCTAAGTGTTGGCAGCAATTTTGGTAAAACAAAGAGTGTTCACAAGATGTTCCATGTGATGTCTTAACGTAAGATATCTGTGTACCTGTTGGAGTTTAAAAAAATATAATTATGCAGGATTGTTTCAAGATGTCATGCACAATGTCATGGCATCTGATATTATGTACCTGCTGGAAATTATAAAAGGAATTATGCAGGATTGTTCCAGGATGTCAGACCCGATGTCATGATATCCTGTACACAGAACATTCAGGGAGAATGTTATGTGTTTTGTGATTGCGCATTTAATGGCAATCTATGTATGATTGAAGATCTGATTTGCAGGCGCATTCAATCATTAATTACAACCTAATTTACTTATTTTCCAAGGAGATCTAACCAGCTGTCATGAGAAGATTTAATTGGAAAATAGTTTTAGGGTTTTCAAGATGTCCAAGCCCAGCTGAATGCTTCTATAAATAGGACATGGAAAACCTGATTTGTTACACAACCAATACTGAGCGAAATATTGAGAGAATATAAGGGTTTGTGTCTTGTTTAGTCGTGAGACTTGTAAGTCATTCAATTCATCCATAGATGATTGAATTGGTCTGATTTGTGAGTTGTAATTTGTCACTCTAAGCTTTTAAGCATGAGTGTGTGTCTACTTGATTGAAGTTGTTAAGCAAGATCAAATGTGTGTCTACTTGGTTGAAGATCAAGTGTGTGTCTACTTGGTTGAAGATCAAGTGTGTGTAATTGAAAAGTGTCTTCTTTCAGAGTAATTGTTGTTTAAAATCACAGGTGTGATTGAGGGGGAGTGAGTGGGTTCTCATATCTAAGAGTGCTTAGGTAAAAGTCGCACGGGTAGAGATTAGGTGAGAAAGACTGTAACTTGTTGAAGTGTACGGAGAGTCTTTGAACTGATTCTATTTAGTGGATTTCCTTCCTGGCTTGGTAGCCCCCAAATGTAGGGGAGTTGGACCGAACTGGGTTAACAATTGCTTGTGTCTCTTGCATTACTATTCTTTATCTTTATCTTGTTTGTTTTACTCAGATATTAGTGTCGTGACATTACCTTCGACATCTCATATTTGATACTAGAATTTCAATTGGTATCAGAGCAGGCATCCTGCTCTAGTTCTGGGTGAGATCTAGGGACAATACTTTTTGGTACAATGGAGAGAGATGGAGGATCTGTTCATGGTGAGTCAAGTTGGCCTGAGGCTTTTGGCATGAAGATGATGAATTCTTGGAGGAAAAGTGAGAATCATGAAGTTTGGTCATGGATATTGATGAAATGTAGTTTGGACATGAAACTTGGACATGCAACCTGGCGATTAGGATATTCATAAGTTTAAGGTTAAGGGTTTGACTTTGGTCAACTATTTGATCAAAAGTCAACAGTTGACCAAAAGTCAATAATTGACCAAAAGTCAACTGTATGTCAAAATTAAGTTTTTTTTTGTGTAATTGGTTTTGAACTTGTAAAGATGACCTTTTTTTCCAAGTAATGAAAAAAAGATTTCTCTCCATTTTTGAATTCAAATCTTGAATTTTAAATCCTCTTTGATTTCTTGTATTTAAAATGCCTTCAAAATGTGGCCATGGTCAAACAACAATGAGAAGTTCAAAGTGAGTTGGTCAACAAAATTCAAACTTGACTTTTTTGACCAAAAGTCAACTTATGCATGAAGATCCAAAATTTTATTCTTCTTCAAAATCTCCATGAATATAGTCATACTCCATATTGAATGAGGAAGTTCAAATAAATAAGTCAATTAAAATCAACCTTTTATAGTTGACTTTGTTGACCAAAAGTCAAGCCTTGATAAACTATGCATATTTTTGTAATACCTCCTCCACATTCTTCCTTTGAGAAGTCTAAGCAAACTTCAATAGAACCAAGATAACTTACATCACCAACAATAATGAGATCCATATTTGATCATATGAACTATAATTATTTAGAACCCCTTACCAATCCTTGGACCTGATGATGTCACATGTGATGCAAATGAATGGAAATGCCCCCCTAAGTGAATGATTTCTAAATGGGTATTAAGAGGACTATGCAGATGAATGAACAAAGCTATAAGCCAGATACATTTGAAAAAAGTAGGGTAAATTTTGGGTTATGACAGTGGGGAATGCTGGAGATATATGGCAATGGTGGGCCACATGAAACAAAAATGAAGGCAAAGACTCACTAGGGATAACAATCTTGTTGGAGTAAAGACACTGGGGAATTCCAACGGGTTTTATCAATATGTTCATACATAACCTGACGACATTGGGGAATATTTAAAGAGAGTTTTATCAACAAGTTCATACATGATGTGACGACACTTTAGAACATTCAAAGAGATTTTAATCAATAGGTTCAGACATGACCTGACGACACCTTAGAATGTATCTGACTGTTCTGGAGATTTCTCATAAGAAAATCATCCAATCAAAGATTTTGAAGATTCCTAGCAGGGAATTTATCCAACACAAAAATAAATGGGAGTCTTCTTACGAGAGAATCATCCATACAAAGCTTTGAATATTCCTAACAAAGAATTTAACCAAGACAACAATCGGAAGTCTTCTTACGAGAAGATCATCCATGCAAAAATATTGGAGTTTTCTTACGAGAAAATCATCCAAACAATGGGATATGGAGTCTTCTTACAAGAAGATCATCCATACAAAAAACTAGAGTGTTCTTACGAGAAAGTCATCCAAACAAATATGATCGTGAGTCTTCTTACAAGAAGATCATCTATGCAAAAAGTAAATTAGAGTTTTCTTACGAGAAAATTATCCAATCTTTTGGGGAATTCCTTTCAATGCAAGAGTCAAACCGATAACTTTCTAGAAAACATCAGGATAAACAGAACACAGTCTCTGAATGTGCCAGACAAAGGATGGACTTTGAAAATTCCAACAAAATTGGTTTTTGGGGTCAAGGAATAACAATCAACAACAAGACTCGGGTTAATGCAAAATGAGCGCGAAGAACTCTTCGGTTATGCAATGATTTGAATTTACTTCTATGCATGATATATGAATGACCATGATATGCAAATAATGATATTCATGAAATGACATGAACTGAGGTATAACGAAATGCCTTTATTGGTAAATGGAAATGCAAGGTGAAATCACTGGGGAGAGAAATGGTCAACTACTCTGACTGCTTGCATGTTCTTCTAGAATAATCTTCTAAAGAAGTTCCACTATGGAAGACTACTACCGAGGTTGTTTGGGGAAAATTCAAAAGAAAGCTAACTAGGGAGTCTACTACCGAGACTCACTAGGAGATACCTATTGTCGATGTTTTGTTGAGAAAATACCTATTGTTGAGGTCTACTGGGAAATCTTCTGCCGAGATCAACCAGGAATTCTACTGCCAAGATTTTGTTGGAGGAAATGCACCTTCTATTGAGGTTTGAATCAAAAATCTTTTGTCGAGGCTAGCTAGGGAATATACTACCGAGATTCACTTTGAGAGAGATATACTTATTGTCGAGGTCTAATGGGAAATCTTCTGCCGAGATTAGCCAGGGAATCTGTTGTCGAGATTCTATGGAGAAACACCTTTTGTCGAGGTCTACTGGGAAATCTATTATCATGGTTGACCATGGAATCTTCTACTGAGATTCAATGAAAAATATATGATGCCGAGGTTTAACTGGAAGTCTTCTGTCAAGATCAACTAGGGAATCTACTATCGAGATTCTACTAACAAACATATAGTAGTTGTTTGTAGTAACAATGATTGTCTTCATACGTGGATGAGACATGGTTCATGTTATGTTATGATTTAACATTCTTCGATTTGCATTTTGGTTGATACATGTAATTTTATGGTTATCCAGTATAGTGCCCACACTTGTGGGTATACCACACATGCGATGCATGAAATTTAACAACTAATCAATGAATGTATGCATGCCAATAAGAATCGGACTTTGAGAGGTGTCAAGTAAGGTTGGACTTTTATTGCAGATGTTTGATTTTAAAGGCCTCATGCTATGGGAATATGCCAGATGAATGCGATGATATACCTGGCTTGCATGAGAATAATCTATGCAGTGACTCGAAGGCTTCCAAAGATGCCCCTGTGGTGGGTATTGGATGGAAGGTCCCTTTGTAACAAAGCTTCTTTGACAAAAGGGAAAGGTTATATGACGGGGTGATAACATGATTTCTCAACACTCATTTCGAACTTAACAGTTGTTGATGCAATGTAGGATTTCCGCTTGAGCAGCCTGAAAGTCTAGAGAGGACTTGCCCTTTGGTAGCTCACCTTGCCCCAATCTGTTGGGTCTTTGAAGGCGTTCTCCTCATAAAGAGTTTGGAAGCAACCAGTCATAATATGACCTTGAGATGGATTTCCCCAATGTTTGAATCTTGCAATGGTTGTTAACTAAACAAACCTTGGAGTAGTAGGTTCCTAATTAATCGAACATTGGAGAGTTGGACTCACTGAGCTCTTTCGGTGGCTTGCCCCAGACTGAGTCTTGCAATGATTTATTCTCTGACTAAACGACTCTTGGGGTGATCGGCTCAGATTGAACGATTCTTGAAGTGATTTTCCCCTGACTATATCTCTTTCACATGATCAAATTCCTCAATTGGCAGTGCATTATTGGGATTCCTTTTATGCTAAATACTGAATTACAAATAAAAATGTTCATTCAAAAATGGTAAGTTTAATGCAATGCAAATGCAATTTTTGAAATCAATCATTATTGAAATGATGGTGAAATACAGTGAATAGGTCAATGATCAGAACCCAATGTTGATCTAGCCATTCACAGTTTGCAAGGTGATGCGATCAACACAAATGATTAGAAAAGATCTTGTGGAGTCAGGTTAACGCAACCTTGTTATAGTATGCTTTCAGAATAAACCCTGCCTCAATTATATCTTTTAAAGGTTGTAACATGGCCTGGTTCACAGTTTTTGAACAAAAGGATATGAGGCTAAAAAATTAACTTTAACCCACCATTCTTCTTGATGATCTCCAGTCCTACGTTCAAACAAATGATACACGCATTCAATCTCCAAGAGGGTTTGAAGGTGTGATGGTAAAGATGAGGATTCAAGATGAGGTTTTCTTGAAATGGAAGTCACCTTATTTTGTTTTTGTTTAGGATTTAATGACCTCTCTTTTGACTTATTTTTTATCCCTAATTTTTTTCTGAACCGTTTCTTTGAAGCTTTCGATCTACCGGGATGCCCTAATTTTTACCTAAGTCTTATTTTGTGGTGTTAGACTTAGTGGGATTTCTCTATTTTCTTTTTTTTTAATGGTTATGACTGCCATGTTAGTGGTTACTGAGGAACAAACACTACAAATTTTAGCTTTTCTCAGCTTCTTCGACGCTTCAAGATGTGTGCGAAAAGTAATATGTGGTTGAACCTTTTTGAAGGGTGTGTAGAGATGGACGAATTCTCTTGAAGATCTAAGTCACAGTCAAACTATCTGAACATAATTACCCTGCCCTGATTAAGATTAAGGGTTTTTAAATCTAAAAGAAACACCAACTTCTAGGCTCAAAGTGGTTGACTAGGGATCAACTCCTTATCTCTTCGGTGTTTGGGGATTTGAAACAATGCCTAACATCATCAACAAAGTTCTCTTTGAAAGCACACCACAATAGTTATGGGTAATTAGTTTTCATCATCCTCCCTTCAATCTTTGCTAGAAAACAACAATTTGAAAAAGAAATAAAATGGGAGAAATATTTTTGTTTTGTTTTTTTTGTTGATATAAATGGAAAATGAGTGAATACGAATGGATTGATTCAAAATGAATGATCACTTCATTCGAATTACCATTAAAAGAAAATAACAATGCTTAAAATCAAACAACGTTTAACATTCAAAGAAAAATACAAATGAAATTCTATAAATATCCAAATGATTACCAATGCTGAGGACAATCTAGGAAGTGACAATCTAGAAACAACGTTTGTCTGACTTGCTGGCTCTGGAAAGTGACTCATGAAGTATTTGAGCTCATTATGGCAATGAATCGTTCACCATATTAGGGCCATCAAAATTCAACTGCTCTTTGTTGATCATATGTTGCATTTCTTCCTGGAAGACCTTACACTCTTCGAATGAGTGCCCCACTACTCCATCATGAAACTCACATTGGACATTCGGGTTGTACCAAGAAGGGAATGGAAACTTCATGGATCTGGTCTTTCTAGGAGCTATTGACGAATTTTAGACCAACTAAGACCATAATTGACTATACGTCATTGGGATCAGGTCAATCTGGAGAGTTTCTCTTTCCTGCAGATTTGGAGGTCTAAGTTGATTCTTACACCGATACTGATTGTTGGGATTTCTAGCCCGATGATTCTGACATTGACACTGATGCGAAACCTGAGCTAGCTGATTTGGAGGACCTTGCCACAGTTGCTGGTACTGAGGTCCCGGAGGTAATGGTTGCTGGCATTGAATAATCGTTGCATATGGATGCTAATAATAGGGCACCGAAGACAGATCTTGGTGAGTTTTCCATATCGCATTAACTTCCTCTGTTTCCTCTTGGGAACTTGCAAGGGATTTGAAGCTACACGAGAAATACCCGAGCACATCACACGCTCGAAGATACAACAAAGTCACCATCAAATTTTATTTATTCCCGAAGAAAAGGGAAAACATCGATAAAACTCAGGGGAAGAGAAAAAGGGTAAGGAAGTCAGTTATGCAAGGGGAAGATATTAGCATCCCTTACATTCGCTGTACTCAACGAGAACCACTTTGATTGTTCTTTGATTGAATGGGTGTTACTATCTAAAGATTACTTACGAAAGGAGAAAAAAAGTTTTAATAATTAGGGTGCTCGCTGAGTATTGAGGCCCCTGTGCCTACATATCCTTATAATGCAATAAGGAAATCAGAGCTTTGTAGTTCATGGAACTAATGATGACAAAAATAAAAGGAAGAGTTGATAGAATCATTGTTTAAACTAAGACAAGAGATATAAATGGTGTTTGAATCAGAGAGAAGAAGGGAAAAGTGATATAAAGTTGATTGAAGTGAAAAATTGGTGTTTAAACCGGATAGTTGTGTTTAAACCAAAGTAAAGGAATATAGGTGGTGTTTAAATCAAATAGGTATTACAGTGGTGTTTAAACCGACAATGAAGGAATAAAAGTGGTGTTTAATCCAAAGGATAAGAGTAAGAGCGGTGTTTAAACCGCATGAGATAAATGAAGATGGTGTTTAAACCAGATAGTGATGTTTAAACCAAAGGAGAATGATAATGGTGTTTAAACCAACGAGACAATGTTTAAACCTGATAGAAATGAAAGTGATGTTTAAATCGAGAAAGTGATAAAGTGGTGTTTAAACCAGAAAGGAACTATAAGTGGTTTTTAAACCAAAAGTAAAGGGAAGTGAGAGAGTTATGTTTAAATCGGGAAGTGGTGTTTAAACCAAAGAGTTTAGAAGTGTGATGGAAATTGGTTGATGCAGTGTTTAAACCAAATAATGGTGTTTAAACTAAAAGATCGATGTTTAAATCGGAAAAGCGGTATTTAAACCAAAGGGTCGACGTTTAAACCGGAAATGTGGTGCTTAAACCAAAGGGCCGGTGTTTAAACCGGAAAAGTGACGTTTAAACCAAAGCGTCGGTGTTTAAACCAAAGGGCCGGTGTTTAAACCGGAAAAATGGTGTTTAAACCAAATGGTAGATGTTTAAACCAGAAAAGTGGTGTTTAAATCAAAGGAGAAACAAAAGGGTGTTTAAAACAAAGCAAAGAGATAAAAGTAGTTTGAGTGAGCAAGGTTGCTTGTTGTAGTGTTGAAGAAGAAGACTTGTCAAGTATTTGATTTGTATTACACTAAAGTCTATGAGTAGAGGTGAATACTCTGAGCCACTGGGTCATTTGTCTCGTACCCAAAGATATTCAGAATAAGGATATGAATGTTTCCTATCACTCTTTTTCTATTGCTTAAGGCTCGGGTCGTTTAATCTTAATAATAACTCAAGTTGCTAAAGAAAATTCTGCTTGTTGATCCTGATGATGTAGTGTTGCTTGTGAAGAAAGAGACTTGATAATTACTTGATTCAAATTGCACTAACATCTATGAGTAGAGGTGAATACTCTGAGTAACTGGGTCATTCGTCCCATACCCAAAGATATTCAGAATGAGGATAAAAAATCTCCCTCTCACTTTTTCTCCACTGCTTAAGCTCATGACACACAGTTTGAATCATAATTGAAAAGTGTTGATACATGGAGCTTTATTGTACTTGAATAGGAGTCCAGTGTCCATTTTGTCTGCAATGTATGGCTTATATTGACTTGAGGTGTGAAGTCTTGAACTTGAGTTGAGGTCTTGAGATCCAATGCATCTCCAGTATAGGGGACTAGCGTTATCAAGTGATCAAGAGACTTTTGGTCACTTGAACAGACTGAGGGAATAAACACATATCAAAGGATTTAGTTGATAAAAGAAAACTTTGATCAACTCAATCAATAAAGATGAAATCAATACACAAATAATTAATAATCTAAAACCCTAATGATTGATCTAATTAAACTAATCGTAATTCTAAAAAAATAGTCTAGAACTAGGGGAACATATCAATTAATTACAAAATCAATCCTAAAAAGATCAACATATAACAAATCACTAATCATGATTAAAATTAATTAATTCTAAAAACTAAGAAACAATTAATACCATAATTTCCTAATGTTGGAACTAAAATATTTGCTTATTTTCTAATCATTTTCATAAAAAACAATTGCAAAAATACAAGAAAAGGAATGTAAAACAATAGTAAAAAAGAGAATAGGGGGTTTATTGTTGAAGAATGGAGTGTGAAAAGTATTTGGGCACAGAGGCCCATTCAGCAGGCCCATATGCCATTGCCTTGCGTTAATCAGGGGTGTGTGGAGGCATTCAGAGGTATGTTAAGTAAAAGCATGGGCCTGAAGTGGATTGGGAGGCCCAATTTGAATGCAACTGAGTGAGGAAAGGGATCACATTTTCCACTCAAACTCACATGTTCAATGTGCTTCAATATCTTATGCTCACCTTGCCTTATCTGAGAACCTCCATCTCGCCGGAGCTCACCACCGGTGGCGGCGGAGCATCAAACACACAAAAACTCACATCATCTCAATCAACTCTAAGAGCTCTAACTATATCCTAAGTCAACTTAAAGTTCCTAAATCGAGCCAAAATCCATATGAACCCTAGCCGAAGAAATTCAAATTAAATCTCAAATTGGAGGAATCAAAGTCCTTAAGGTCAGGGCTTTGATTCCTAGGCCCTTCTCCTGCATGATAGTAACAAGAAATGTGATTAAGGATGAAGAATGAAGACTTACCTGCCGGAGAGAGGAATATTCTGAGCTCGGAGTAAATTCGAAGATATTGATGGAGAATTGCAGGTATGAATCTCAGCTACTTTTCTTCTTCTTATTTTCTACTCTACTCCTTCTTCTTCTTCTTAAATTCTAAGCTTGATGTGTGATAATGGAAGATTGGGAGAGAGCTGTTGATTAAGAGAGATTGAGAGATGAGAGGATTCGATTTTTTTCTGGAAAAATGGAAGAGTGTGAAATTGTGAAATGAGTGAAAAATGATGATTCCCCTTGATGAGGGAGGATCACCAGATTATATAGCATTTGAATTTAACAGAGATTAACTCTGTTAAATCCTCTTGGCTCAAAATCAGTTAGAAGTTAGAAGTATGTTAATTAATCTGTTAAGAGTTAGTTATTAAAGTTAGTTGGTTTAGTTAGCTTTGGAACTGATTTCTATTAGTTGTGAGTAGTGATATTAGAATTGAATTTAGGTTGTATTATTGCAAATTGCAGGTTAGATTCAACTGCGTGGATTTGCTATGGATCAAATGATGACCTTCTAGTGTAGGTATGCTTTCTACAGGTTTTTGTTAGTTTGGCTAGTGCAGGTTTTGTTAGGATGACAGGCTGCTATGGTTAATCATGTTGAAATGTAAATATGATAGTTAAATTAGGTTAATCATCTTTGCAAAATTCTGCTGTGAGGTTAGTTGTGAATGTTAGCAAGTTTTACATTCAATTGCACCACAGTTAGTTGAGTTTCTATTATATGGTTAAATGTTACTTTTTGTAAAATGTTAGTTAACACCCTGTTAGGTTAGTTGGACTACAATCAGTTCTGCTTAGGTCATTTAGTTAAAATTTGTTATAAGGTTTGGGATATCATGTGAAATGCTTAATGTGGACTAAAATAGTCCTGCTGCTGCTATGTTACTTTTGTTAAATTAGGAAGAACATATTAGTTGGACTGTGTTAAAGTTAATTGGTTGTTTGAACTGTTAGTTGCAGATTTTTCTGTTAGGAATGAATGGTGAGCAGTTAGTATGTGTTAGTTGCCCTGTTGGAACGAAATCAATTAGTGTAAGCTCATTGAATGGTTATGCCATGTTGTGGAATGTGTTTGGATTGTTGTTGCACATATGCAGTAGCTTGGTAATTGGTTTGTTAATGAATGCCATGCTTGCAATGTTATCTATGCTTGTTTTGAATGAGCTGTTAGTTACTAGTGCTTGGCCTATTGTTATGTTTGTGATATGCATTAATGAAATGTGATGCAAAGGTGTATGACCTGTTTTTTCCTTAGTTGAAAATAAATGGACTTGGTTAAATGAATCTAATATGTGATGCATTACAAGTGGTATGCTGCAGGGCTGATGTTGCTTGGCACTTTGGTCATGATTCAAGACTTGACATGAAACATGGTTCAAGGAAGAAAAGGCAAAAACATGGCTTGCTTGCATATGAATCAAGCTTTGGATGGGAAGTCAAATGAACACATGGAATAGTGAAGACACCATAGGAAATTATAATTAGGATTAGGGATTTAGATGAGTTGACTTTGGTCAACTGGTTGATCAAAAAGTCAATAGTTGACCAAAGTCAACTATAGGTCAAAAATCAGTTTTTTTTTTGTAATTCTTTGCATGGACATTTGTAAACTTTGCATTTGTAAATGACATGAACAATTTTGAATGAAAAACGATTTAATGCAAAATGCTTTAATTTCAATTTGAACTTTCCCTCTAAAAGTTAAGTCTAAATCACCTTGAATCAATGCACTGAGGACTTGAATTAATGGACTAGAATGAAAGTCATGAAACTTGAATTAATGCATTATGAAATAATATGAAACATGAAGCCATGGATTAGGAATGCACCAATGAACATGAATAAAACATGCATGAAACAAGGTGTTGGATTAAATGAATCATCAAACAAATAAACATGTAATAAGCCATGATTTACATATGATTGATTCTAAACAAGAATAGCATGATGCAAACCACAATGACTAGAGTCTCATTCCATGAATTAGGGTTTCAGTCAATTGAAAGATCAACAAACAAACCCCATGGTCACCAAATGCTAAACACCTACATTTAGGGTTTCATTCTCAATCCAAGGTCACTAGACAAATCACATGATGTGTGGTCCCAAAACAAGCCATATGCGATCTCAAACGAGCCCCAAAATAAGCAACAGGCCCTCTCAAACAAGCCCCAAAACAAGTGGCCCAAAATTGACAATTAGGGTTTTTAATACCACAACGCAACCCACATGATTTATAAGCATCAAAGATCAAGAACCAGGGTTTAGAAATAACTGAATACCATGATTACAATCTCCATAAACTAGGGTTCTTGCAAATCATTTGGCTCATCATCCAATTGATGATTATCAATCCATCAGGTTTGACTTCCTTGATGAAGATGTTATGTATTTAAAAGCTAAAGATTTTGATGAACCATTGCTTGAAGAAGGACCAAAGCCTGGATCCCGATGGGGTTTAGTGTTTGATGGAATTGTTAATGCTTATGGTAGTGGAATTGGGGCAATCATCATTACTCCTCAGAATTCTCATATCCCTTTCACTGCAAGACTGATGTTTGATTATACAAATAACATGACAGAGTATGGAGTTTGTATCATGGGTCTTGAAGAAGCTATTGATTTAAGAATTAAGATTGTTGATGTATATGGAGATTCAACCTTGGTGGTTAATCAGATTAAAGGAGAATGAGAGAATCGTCACCCTGACTTGATTCCTTACAAAGATTATGCAAGGAGGTTGTTTACTTTCTTCAACAAAGTTGAGTTTCATCATATACCTCGTGAAAAGAATCAGATGACAGACACTTTGGCTACTTTGTCTTTTATGTATAAAGTAAATCGTTGGAATGACGCGCCTCAAATCAGAATTATGCGCCTTGATAGGCATGATCATGTGTTTGCAGCAGAAGAAGTCACAGATGATAAGCCTTGGTATCATGATATCAAGTGTTTCCTCCAAAGTTAGGAGTACCCGCTTGGGGAATCCAGCAAAGATAAGAAGACTTTGAGAAGACTGACTGGAAATTTATTTCTGAATGAAGATGTGATGTACAAGAGAAACTTTGACATGATCTTGCTCATATGCGTTGATAGACACGAAGCAGACATATTAATGCAAGAAGTTCATGAAGGATCTTTTGGTACTCATGTCAATGGACATGCAATGGCTAAAAAGATGTTAAGGGCAAGTTACCATTGGCTGACAATGGAATCTGATTGCTGTAAATATGTGAAGAAGTGCCATAAATGTCAGATTTATGCTGATAAGATTCATGTGCCTCTGACTTTTCTCAATGTTATTTCATCCCAATGGACTTTCTCTATGTGGGGAATTGACATGATTGGTATGATTGAGCCGAAAGCTTTGAACGAATATCGTTTCATTCTGGTGGCTATTGATTACTTCACCAAATGGGTTGAAGCAACATCGTATGCTAATATGACCAAGTAGGTTGTTGTCAGATTTATCAAGAATCGAATTATTTATCGATATGGTGTTCTAAGTAAGATTATCACTGATAATGGGTTGAACCTGAATAATAAGATGATGAAAGAGCTTTGTGACGACTTCAAGATTGAACATCAAAACTCTTATTCTTACAGACCTAAGATGAATGTGGTTGTTAAAGCTGTAAATAAGAATATTAAGAAGATTATCCAGAAAATGGTTTTGACATATAAGGATTGGCATTAGATGCTCCCTCTTGCTTTGCATGGGTATCGTACATCCATACGCACTTCAACATGGGAAACCCCTTTCTCTCTTGTGTATGGCATGGAAGCAATGCTCCCCGTAGAGGTTGAGATCCCATCAATGTGAGTCTTGATGGAAGCTAAATTGTCTGAGGCTGAATGGTGTCAAAGAAAATATGATCAGTTGAATTTTATTGAAGAGAAGAGGATGACAGCTTTGCGTCATGGACAATTATATCAGAAAATAATGAATAAATCATTTGACAAGAAGGTTCGACCCCACGTATTCAGAGAAGGCAACCTTGTGCTAAAAAAGATCTTGTCTTTCAACATTGATTCTAGGGGAAAGTGGACTCCTAATTATGAAGGCCCATATGTTATTAAGAAAGCCTTCTTTGGCGGTGCAATGACTCTTATGACTATGGATGGTGAGGAGCTCCCTCGTCCTGTGAATGCAGATGCAGTTAAGAAATACTTCGCCTAGAAAAATAAAAGAACAACTCGCTAAGTTGAAAACACGAAAGGGAGGCTTAGGAAAAAATGAGCGTCTCTGTGGATTGAAAACACGAAAGGGCGGTCCATGCAAAAATTAGAGACATAAACAGAAAATAATCATCCTGGTATATTGAACCCGAAAGAGAATTCTAGGAAAAACTTAGGGATTATGGCAAGTAACTGCATCAGACCAGTCTTGATCATTTGAAGCAACGGTGCCTATCAAAGGTTCTCATTCAGTCATCCTCGACCGAAGCTCTAAGCATAACGGAATTCAAAGTTGTTAGGGAGAATATTGGTCATTTATTTCAATGCATCCTTTTCCATGTACTTACCATTTTTCAACTTTGTAATGATCCATGGAGTCACGCCACTTGCGGACTACCATTATATCAATAAAATTTGAACCTTTTGCCCATTTATTTGTTGCTTTATCTTGTTTCATTTTACGAAATTTCATTTATTTCTAATAATAATTTTTGAAACAAAAGATATATAAACAATCATATTTTTGAAATTAACAAAATATTTTTCTCGATTTGTGAGTATAAAAGAGGAATGTCAACAGTGATCTCAAGGATGGTAAGATCTTGAAGAATGGAGCTCAGTGTTGTCCTAAGATAGGATTTTCCCTATGAATGTATCCAGGTTCATCCGTTCTCATGAGCAGAGATTGCTAGAATGGTAGAATCCAGTAAAGTTGCCAACAAGTCTTCATAACAGAGTTTGTTTGGATGTTTCTTATCCCCGTCAAACCTTTCCCTCCCTCGGGATGGAGTTCATGCTTTTAGAAGATTAGCTTTGGGTCTCCAAGCAATATCTTTTTCCCTCCATAAGGATTTAAGCCTTGTATCAGGATTTAGCTTCTTTGATGGCTTATGACCATTCATTACAAGTTTTTCTTTAGCTGAATTCCTAGCAAGATCTCTAGTAACATCTCCATCTTGTTGAGATTAGTCGAGTATCCGGTTGTATTGTGTTATCGATCTAACCCTTTTGTGCCTATTTTGTCAGCATATTCATACACATATTCATACGCATATGCATAAACATCATGGTGTTTATTTGTGCATCTTGCATTTCTTGGTGCATTCCTCACTCTCTGGTGTTGTTTTTCTCCCTGCAGAGTGTGTGCTTCCTCTCTCCAATAGAGTGTCAACCTTAAGCAGAAAGCGCTTATCCTTTCTAATTCCCCATGGAGTTTGATCCTCGTGGAAGATTTTTTTCCAGTTTTCCTTTCTTGTTCATTATCTAGATGGAATTAATCCCCAATTGAGTTTATTTCCTCATTGGATTGAGTCTTCTTTGACCGTTTCTCTCCAGTTTATTCATGGGTTGAACTTTGCTCCCTGGAGCTTATTACCTTTGTTAAGCTATCACTTGGCTGATAGTTAGGTAATAATTTCTTCTTACCTCTGGTTAGTTACCTTGTTAAGCTATCACTTGACTGGTAATTGATAATCTTTACTTTTGGGCTTGTTAGCTTTGTTAAGCTATCACTTGGCTGATAATTAGGTAATAATTTATTTACCTTTGGTTTATTATCTTTGTTAAGCTATCACTTGGTTGATATTTAGGTAATATGTCTTCTTTCCTTTGGTTGGTGATCTTGTTAAAGCTATCACTTAGCTGGTAGTTGGTAATCATTCCCTTCGGGCTTATTACCTTTGTTAAGATATCACTTGGTTAATAGTTAGGAAATATTCCTTCTTACCTTTGTTTGGTTACCTTGTTAAGCTATCACTTTGCTGGTAGTTGGTAATCATTCCTTTCGGGCTTGTGACCTTTGTTAAGCTATCACTTGGTTGATAGTTAGGTAATAATTTCCTTTTTCCTTTGGTTGGTTACCTTGTTAAGTTATCACTTAGCTGGTAGTTGGTAATCTTTACTTTTGGACCTTATTATCTTTATTAAGCTATCACTTAGCTGATAGTTAGGTAATATTTCTTTTTTCCTTCGGTTAGTTACCTTGTTAAGCTATCACATGGTTGGTAGTTGGTATCCTTTCCTTTTGAGCTTATTACCTTTGTTAAGCTATCACTTGGATGATAGTTAGATAATATTTATTTTTACCTTTGGTTGGTTACTTTGTTAAGCTATCTCTTGGCTTGTAGTTGATAATCTTTCCTTTTGAGCTTATTACCTTTGTTAAGCTATCACTTGACTGATAGTTAGGTAATATTCTTTCTTTCCTCTGGTTGGTTACTTTGTTGAGCTATCACTTGGCTGGTAGTTGGTAATCTTTCCTTTTGGCCTTATTACCTTTGTTAAGCTATCAGTTGGCTGATAGTTAGGTAATTTCTCCCCCCTAGTGGAGTTGGGCATCCTCTTTCATTGATCTTTCCCCCGACAGAGTCTTGCTTTGATAAGTCTTCTCTCGCTGGGTATTTGGTTTGTTTGTTTCTAACTATTCATTGATTTTTTTCTAATACAATACTTATTCCTAAGTCAAGTCATTTCCCGGTGCTTTATTTTCTTGGAGGATATCCCTTTGTCTCCAGAAGTTTCGTGTTGTAGTCTTGTCTGTGCGTTTTTTCCTTTTCTCCCGTGGAACTTTGTTGTCCCCAACTGGGTATAGACATGGCAATATAACTCATATCCGCGAGTACCCGCCCGAACCCGCCCCGAATTTGACGGGGAAAACCCGTTTTGACTGGGTTTGGGTTTGGATTTTCCCCGATTTTAACATATGGGGCGGGGCGGGTAATGGGGAGTGTAATACCCACCCCGAACCCGTCCCCGGACCCGCCCCGTTTATTATTATTATTATTATTATTATTTAAGAAAATCATATTTATTTTTAAAAACTCATACATTATATTTTTAACCTTTCCACTTTCTCATTATATTTATGGTTAGTTATACAAAATAAAAGACTTTTAACATTCCAAAAATAACTTTAATGACTACTATTCCAAAAGTCTCACTATCAGAATCATTGAGGTTTTCTTTTCACGTTTCACATCTCCAAATCACCATGTTGAAATCTTCATCAATATTATTTTTACTTTAAGTTTTATGTTTCTTATTTTCTTATTTTTAATTCTAAATCTTAAATCTTTATTGTGGTTGTAGAAGAATTTGATTGTTGTAAGCAATATATTCTTCTTGATTTTTTTAATATAGTGTTTAAAAGCTTAAATATGAATTAGAAATATATGTATGAATTTTCAATAAGAAGTGTAGTTCAACAAAATTAATCATACTGTAATGCAAGGTCATAGGTGTATATAGCTCTTGAGAGTTGAGATATCATTACTTTCTATGTGTGTATGCTATAATCATCTTCCCATAACCATAAGTCCCTACACCAGACAAAAGTCACATATCAAATGATTTTATGTAATTACTTTTGTTTAGCTTTATACCAAAAAGTATACACAACAAAAACAATATCATGTGACATTCTCTACTGTAAATTATTTGTTTAATTATTGGTTTTATTTAACTAAAAGCTTAATTTGTAGTTTAATATTGTAGATTATTTGTTTAATGAGTTAGTGTTGATATACATTGTATTTAATTGGTTTTGTAATTTGAACAATTCAACAGGAGATAAACATGGAAAATATTGGTAACATTGACCCACTTATTTCACAAGATAGTACACACCAACTAGCTCCCGGTATGGAAGAAAGTTTCAACTCTTTGCTTAATGTCCTGACACCATCGAAGGAAACAGTTGAAATACCTAATGATGAGACAATTGATAAAAGGGATACATGTGATAATGTAAAGGAATTGGCAGAAAAAAAGAAAGGGAAACTTAGGAGTAAGGCTTCAGATCATTTTATTAAGGTGAAAGTTAATGGCGAGGATAAGGCTCAATGTAAATATTGCAAGAAATTTCTTGGTGGAAAATCAAGCAATGGAACAAAACACTTGCTTCAACATATGTAGACATGCATTCATCGCAAAATTCATGAGAACAAGACTACAAAAGGATAAACATATATCATGCCAAAGAGCTTGCAAGGAAAGCAAGAATTAGAAGTTGGTACTTATAATGCTGAAAAATCAAGGAAAGAGCTTGCATGTGTAATAATTATGCATGAGTATCCACTTTCAATTGTAGATCATATTGGTTTTCGGCGATTTGTTGCTTCTCTACAACCATTGTTTCATGTTCCTTGTAGAAATACTATTAGGAAGGAGATATTTAAAGTGTACGAGTTTGAGAAGACAATAACTTTAAAGTTATTATATAGTCTTCAAGCAAGAGTGGCGATTACTTCAGACATGTGGACTTCAAGTAATAAAAAAAAGGGTATATGGCTGTTACTGCACATTATAGTGATAGAGCTTGGAATTTGCAGAGTTGCATCTTGAGGTAATTACAATTTTTTATGTCTACTTTAAGCATAAATATAATATGTTAAATTTATTTATTTCATATTTTGAATTTTATTATGTGTTAGGTTCATTTATATTCCTGCTCCTCATTCAAGCGATAGACTTTGTGCTGCTTTAGTTAAGTGTTTAATGGACTGGAAAATCGATACAAAATTGTCAACTGTCACTTTAGATAATTGTAGCATAAATGATGTTGTGATGGACAAAATTAAGGAGAAGTTGCATTTAAGTACTTTGTTGAGGGATGGATCTTTACTTCATATGCGTTGTTGCGCACACATATTAAATTTGATAGTAAAGGATGGTTTAGAAGTAGTGAAAGATGGAATAAAAAAGATTCGGGATAGTGTAGCTTATTGGAATGCAACTCCTAAAAGAAAAGAAAATTTTGAGGAAACAGCTAAACAATTGCGAATTTCTTGCACTAAAAGTTTAAGTTTAGATTGTTCAACTAGATGGAATTTCACTTATAAAATGCTTGACATTGCTATTTTGTATGAGGATGTATTTAGCTGGTTAAGGCTACGTGACACTCGATACACTTGTGTTCCAACTAGTTCACAATGGAAATTTGCAAGAGATGTTTGTGAAAGATTAAATTTATTCAACAAAATCACTGAAGTCATTTTTGGCACTAAGTATCCCACTGCCAACATGTTTTTTCCTGAGATTTGTAAGATTAAATTGGCAATATCTTATTGGATTAACTCTTCCAATTTATTGATCAAAGAAATGGCTAACAAGATGTTGCAAAAATTTGATAAATATTGGAGTGTCACCCATGATATAATGGGAATTGCTAGTGTTTTGGATCCTAGATGCAAAATGGAGTTACTTGAATACTATTATGAAAAATTGTATGAACAAGACTCTTTTGAGCAAGTTAAGAGGATTCAACAACTATGTTATGACTTAATTACTGATTATCAATTGAAGTTGAACCAAGAGAATTGTGGTGACTCACCAATGTTGGAATCTAGTCGAGTGGCTAATGATGGCTTAGATGATTATGATGCATATGTTCGGAAGAAAAAAAAGCTAGAACTTCATTTGTTAAAACAGAATTGGATCATTATTTGGAAGAGGATGTTTTACCGCGAAGTTCTGATTTTGATATTCTATTGTGGTGGAAGTTAAATGGCATCAAATATCCAACACTCCAAGCAATTGCAAAAGATATTTTAGCAATTCCTATTTTTACCGTAGCTTCAGAATCCGCATTCAGTACTAGCGGTCATATTTTAAGCCCACATCACAGTCGACTTTATTGGATAACTTTAGAGACTTTGATGTGTGCTAGAAGTTGGTTATGGAGTACTGAAAATAATGGTATGTTTTTATATTATTCTGTCAATTTTTATATATATTATGAAATGAGATATAATTATGTCTTTCATTACTCTCTATTCTCTTTTTTTTTATTATTCTATGTATTTGTTTTATATGTTTCCTCTCTATAGTACACGATGTACATTACTATTCTTCAGTATTTTGTGATTATGGGTAACTACTATATGACTTCGATATTTGAAGATAAATTGTCATTTATACAGTCAAAAGGTTTGAATACTGCTTCTAAATAGAAGACTTGTAAATGATATATATCAATGTTAATTTTTTCAAGTTTGGACTTTAACGGTATAATATTGTATTTGTTAATTAATTACTATTTATATTGTATTGTGTTTCATATTTTTAGGTGGTATGATTTCTAAGTTAAGCAATGACTACACTACTTTACTCGATGAAATAGAGCCCGATGAAGAAGGTAAAAATTTCCTTTGATTTATTTATTATTAATTTCTAATATGGAGTGTGAAGTGACTTATGTATTACGAGTTTCTTCTTGCATCTATTTCTTAATTTTTATTATGAAGTGTGAAGCGATTTATTTATTACTAATTTCTTGTTAGTAACGAATTTGTTATTAGAATACAAGACTAACTAAGTTTTCACTTGTATTATTATTTATTATTAATGTTTATATTTTAATATGTATTTTTTGTATAGGTGAAATATTAACTAGTGGTATAAATTCCCTCTTTGAAGATGGAGAATAGCATTTAGAGAAAGAAAGAAGACAATATTGGTGTTGGCCACTTATGTATTTTTGTTAGCAATTTTCATAGACAATGATGTTGAATATTTTTAGTTATGTGGTTGTTTTGTTGGTATTTTGGAATGTAGAATATTTTTTACTATGCATTTGTTAGGACGGTAGTTTGGAATATCAATTTGTATTTTATTATTTAGTTTTTATATTTTGGATTATTTGGTTTTGTTAATTTGAAATATTAATTGTATGGTTAATGAATTAATACTTTTGTTTGTATTTTATTATTCGAAATATATGTTTAAAATTCTTCGAAATTGTATTTTATTTTTGTAATATAAGTTAAGATTTGTTCGGATTGGGGCAGGTTTTCGGTTCGGGGCGAATTTTGGGTTTGGGGAAGTTTTTGGGTTTGAGGTATGTTTTGGGTTTGGGGCGGGGCGGGGCGGGGATCCCCAAACCCATTTGGGACGGGTTTGGGGTTCAATTATTCATCCCCGTCGGGGATCGGGGCGAGGAACGAGGATTTATCTGGGATTCGGGTTTGGGTTTGGGGAATACAAAAATCGTCCCCGCCCCGCCCCGTTTCCATGCCTAGCCGGGTACCCCCTTTAGAATATGTTATTCCACTGCAAAATTTCAGTCACCTTGTTTCTCTAGCAGTTCTTTGTCTCTCGTGGCGCTATATTCCCCACAAAGATCCTTGTCTGCATTCATATCATATCATAAGCATTTTTGCGGTATCTTAGGGCCAAAAATTGGGTCTTCTGTATTTAAGTCTCTTCAATTTCGTTGAGATGAAAATCTCAATCTTCATATCTCTTAATTGAAGAAACTTAAACAGGGGAATCTCTCATACCCTAATTTTTAACCCTAAGATCCCACATATGATTTGCATCCTTGCATACAAACTGGATCACATCTTTGTCCTCTCCCTCTCATCTTTGGGTTTATCTTTTTGCAGGGATCATCAACCACCTCTTTGTTAGTGTTTTACGTTTATGTTTATATGTTCATTGCTTATCTAACCATTAATCAAAATAGAAAAAATATGTCTTGTTTTCTTTAAGTTTATTGTACAAGGTAGGGCTTTTCATCAGAAGCATCAAACATGGTTCCTCAGCTAGGGTTTTGGTGATTCCTCAAGTCAAAGTATGGTCAACCATTGGTTATCAAGGGTCTTATCTCTCAAATCATGATCTCTAAAGTTCTCAAGCATCTTTCAATCTCATTTTTATCAAGAGTATTTCAAAGTTTTGTTGCTCATTTCTCAAGAGAAGTCAAAGGTTCATGTATTTATTTTTGTGCCTTCTTCAACAAGTTACCTCAAACTTTGAGAAAATTAATCAAGATACATTCAAGGACACCTCATTTTAAGTTCATAAGATCATCCATGTGAAGGAGAATTGCAATCCAAAACGCAGCGGAAATAAAAAATTTCTCCTTTAGTGATCCTTACGAATGGGCATGATCAGTGATAGAATCGTTACCTCTTGTGACGATTGAAACCTTTGATGCAGATCTACGGAGCGATCATGAACGTTGAACAATGACAACGCCTCTACTCAGTCCACACGAACGGATTCCTTCAATCTCAGTGCTAGCTGCTACGAGTGAAGACTTTGAGTGAGAGAGAGAGAAATGAAAAATGAAACTGCACTGAATGCTTCTGCACAAGGGTTCTATTTATAGAACCACTTGTGTGGGTTACAAGCTAAAAAGCCCACTTAAGTGTATGTGGCCCATATCTTATAATATGCCAAAATCACTTAAGCGCGTGGTACCTTACGATGTTCTACAATTCACTTAAGTGCACCGTACCTACGGTGTTCCTTAGTTACTTTATCTCTCATCAATCCGTCCTTTGTGTGTGACCCTGTAGGTTTTCGCGGCATTGACAATTATATTAAATCAGTATTTAACCTAATAAATAATGAGCGGTATCTAGCAACACATCACTGTTACCCGAGACACAAAAATATCATGTGATCTGACAAATCCTTCTGTGATAATATTTATGTGTATAATTACCCTTTTGCCCTTATATCTATATTGAACACAAGGCATAGACCGTGTCATCCTTGTCAAGTTCAATATTGGGCCCATAGACATTTATCCTGCTACACAGGATGGGCAAATTTCATCTAGGTCACTCATGTCCCTTAACATGCTTTGTGGAGTACCCATCAACTGTCTTTATGGTCATCCAGTTACGGACAATGTTTGATCAGTAATAAAGCACTCGACTCTACATCTAAGGTCCATAGTGGTTTCAGGTCGAAGGGTGGTATACACCATTATCACCATGAGAATAACTTATGACACATTAAATAACATTCTATATAGTATTCTCATAACGGATCAATCTAGTATAAATATTACTCTTAATATTCATACCTATGTTTAAGACTTGATAACTCCTTATCCATGATCCATGAGATGTGATAATCAGTCTATATACATAATAGTCTTAATGCTTTAATGTTATCCCACTTCACAATAAAGCTCGACTAAGGATACTTTAAGAATAGTGTCCTTATGTTTAATGTGATCTCATGATTAAGTCATACTTGATACATTAAACGGACTAGCCATTCTAGGGACTTTATTAAACAAACATAATAAAGAAAAAGCCTTTTATTATTAATAAATAATTCGATATAAGTACCAAAAGTATTGGCCTCTAGGGCTTACACCAACACCATGTACCTTGAAATACAAGAAAAGTCCAAGCACACAAGTTTATTCCAAGAGGTTTGACCAAAAAGTCAACATTTAAAGTCAAAGTTAAAAGGATCACAACTCCTTCAATTCTAAACATTTTTGAATTATTATTTTTGCATATGACTCTTCTCAATATCCTACACAACTTATTTTTACATGACAAGAGCCATTTATTCTTGGAAGATCATCAAAAGTTTGAAGACATTATAGGTCATTTGTGGACTTAGTGAAATTTGACCTATTTCCAAGTGACTTCTTCTCAACTTTCAAGGGTTATAACTTCTTTAATTTTCAACATTTGAGGCTGATTATTTTTGCACAATATCATTTGTGATGTCTTTTACAAGTTTGCTTCAAGGATCAAAGCCAAATTATGCTTGGAAGGCCATGGATTTCTTTGAGACATTACATGTCATTTTCAGCCATTTGGGACTTATAATTTACTAAGTTGCATTACCAAATTTTCGTGCCAACTTCAACATGTCATAACTTTATGCTCAAGCATCCAAATGCCACCTTTCTTTGTACATTGTAACCTTTGATATGATGTCAACAAATTACAAGAAGAATGAAATCAAAAAGCCTCCTGAGCAAGATACCCCATTGAGTTAAACATGGCGACTTAGAACTGAAGAAATCACCATGATCATATTTTGAACTTCACTAATCCTCAATTACAAGCCAACTTACCACGTGTTTTGGACATAAACATGTTTGATCAAGTCCCCAGAAGTTAATTGACTCATAAAACGCATGTTTTGACTGAGTTTTGATGGTTTTGCAAGTCACACTTTTCACACATCATGAGCAAATTCGTTTAGCACGAATTCAACATCATTTGGCACATATGAGATCACCAATCATTTCCCTATAAATAGAGCAACATGCTTGCTTCATTCCCAAGCTTTTGAGAGCCAAGAAACCCCTGCTTCACTCTAAAAATTTTCTTGAAAATTGAGCTACCGTGTTTTGAATTCTAGCTTGTTTCAATCCAATTTATTGATTCCATTAGCACCTTCAGTTTTCTCAAAAGCTTTGCAACAATTCCTAAGCTCTAAGACCTGATGAATTGCCCTGATCAGATCAAATTTCATCAACTTCTGATCATCATTTGGATAAGGTAGTTCTAAGCATCATTTGAACTCAAACAAGTTACCACAATGTAGTCCTTCACTCTCTGATGTTTTCCCCTAACTTATCTGGTATTGATTGATCGTGTTCATCATTTAATTAAATTTTTTGTGGCTTACTTATTTCTGAAACTTCTTTGAAATTCTCCTTGCTTAGTTTAGATAAATGAATTTTGAGCATGAGGTTAAATTCATGATGAGGAGGCGATCACATTGGTGGTAGTCTCATGCTCTAAATTTGCCAAACGATGAAGCTTCGATGAGGAATCACTAGAGAAGATGACCAGAGTGTTTCAGATCATTTGAGTTTGACCGTACACGTTGGCAATTTGAAATGTTCTGATTGGTCCATTTTGAATTTGATCCCGTGTTTTATTTTGGCTAATTTCCACCATGCTCTCTAGCCTGATGATTGTTGGATCTGCCACGTCAATTAATGAGGCTAGATCCAACGCTCCGTGTTTTTTTCTTCTTCTGATTTTTATTTCTTTTTCTTTTTCATTTTAAATTGCATTTTCTTTGAAAATTCATAGTAAATTCATTTTTCATCCAAAAAATCCCAAAATAATTTCTAAAATTTTCTTTTATTTTTCTTCATCTGATTTTTATTTTTCCATATTTTATTTTCTTTATTTTCTATTTTTATTGAATTTTCTCTTTTCTCCTTTGTTTTAATTAGTTTATAAATACTTTAAACATTTAAGATTTCAGAAAAAAAATATTGTGTGCTTCTTATTTTGTTTCTAACCTTCCATAATTTTCTTGGCCATTTATTTGATGTTTTGAAAGGCTTTATGGATTTTTTTTATTTCCCTTTTAAAATTCATTTTAAAATAATTTTTAATGTATTTTATTTTATTTTCTTGCATTTAATGCTTGTTTGACCTTTGTTGACTTCTGTTGGCCTTGGATCTTGGTTATTTTGATCATAGGTCTCATCAAACTCAATGGATCTTGGGTGTTGATGGGGTGAAAACCCTAATCCACCAAAATGGATGACTGATTTTGATGATGACTTGATCAAGCCTCTGATCCAATTTGGGTTTGACTTTTCTTGTCTCCTTCTTCTTCATCTCTTTGTCTTCCTTTTTTCTGATCAATTGGATGGTTTCTGTCCATCTTGTTCATGATATGTGGATTGGTACTTGATGAACTTTCATCATTTTAAATCCACCTCCTAATTGATCATGGGTCATTTAAGGTACTTTGGATTGATGCATAAGCTTGTCCTAAGTATCATGAAATATTGATTGATGTAATAGACCACTCTCCTAGCCTCTGTGTTTGATTAATCCTTTCTTTTCTTTTTTGTGTAACATAAATTTAGGAGAATGATTTACATATCATTTCTCTAGTATGTATTAACACAAATATTATTATTGATCGGCCTCAGATAGTTGTGACCTCTACATAAGTCCAATCACGATTGCTTAACATAGCGCTAAAATTGTCCTAAATCTGAAAGCAAGTCATTTTCATAAGTGAGATTGTAAGTCTCCTACTCCCCATGGTATTATGTGAAAAATATTGTTTCCTTTTCACCTTAGAGAGCTAGTGGCATACTTGTTGGTTTTATCCAAGTTGGAGCCCTTGTTTAAGTATTTGAGTTTCTTATATGGTTACTCAAGTTATAACCAATTTTTATTGCAGAGCCAAACGTGTCTAAGAGTGCTTTTGGATGTCTTGGAGCCTTGGGCACTTACGAATGGGTAGTGATGCCTTTTGGGCTTAAGAATGTTGGTGCAACCTATCAAAGGGTAATGAATTCCATGTTTCATGCTTTTATTGATATATTTATGAAAGTTTACATAGATGACATAATTATTGAATTCTCACCAAAAAGTGGTCATATTGACCACCTTCGGTAATCCTTTGAAAGGATGAGGAAATATGGATTGAAGATGAATCCATTAAAATATGCGTTCTCACTACTACAAAATATACCTTTCGTAACACCCATTTTACAACGGTCTTCCTGTTAACCATGGTAATAATTTTTTTGGCGCTTTTTCTTTATTTACTAAAAGACATTTGACAACAGTTGTAGGTACCAACCATGGTGAAAAATGGCGTCTGGTTACGAGTTCGAATCCTAGCATCTACAATTTTGTTTTTATTTATTTTTAAGCCACTTTTCACCACGGTTGGAACTTCCAAACGTCATGAAAAGTGGTGCCTAGTCATGAGTTCGAATCCTAGCACCTACAACTTTGTTTTTATTTATTTATTAAAAGACATACAATAACAGTTGTTTAAAGTAACCGTTGTGATAGGTTGAGACATACAACAACGATTATTTAAAGTAACCATTGTGATATTTATAGTTTTTTCTTATTAAAGTAAGCATGTTTATTGAGTTTCTTCACCATTCTTAAATAAACATTTATCATCCATTTAGTAAGTATCAATGCTCAAGACACTACCATTAGTGATCCACGTGAAATCTAAAACTTATATGAACTTTCAACTTAAACGAACTTCATCTTCTACCTCCAAACATCTTCATCCATTTACAAATCTCTATTATTCCATTAAACCAAACTCGAAAACATCATTTCTTCCATAAACAAAACTAAAAAAAATATTATTTCTTTCATTAACAAATTTCAGAACCCCATCACCTCTTCTCCAACTTGAATGAGACAAGGAAAACATGGATTCAAGTTAGCAATGTTAGTTGTTTTTGTTCTTGTTGTTGTTCTTTTTGTTGTTGTTATTGTTGTTGTTGTTATTGTTATTCTTGTTGTTCTTGTTGTTGATCTTGTTGTTACTCTTGTTGTTGTTTTTGTTGTTGTTCTTATTGTTGTTCTTGTTGTTGTTATTGTTCTTCTTGTTTTTGTTGTTGTTCTTGTTGTTCTTATTGTTCTTCTTCTTGTTGTTATTGTTGTTATTTTTGTTGTTGTTCTTTTTCTTGTTGCTCTGGTTGTAGTTCTTGTTGTTCTTTTTTTTATTCTTCTTGTTCTTGTTGTTGTTGTTGTTTTTATTCTACTGTTGCATTTATTTTATTTTATTAAATAAAATACAACGATGGTTGTTTAAAATAACCATTGTGATAGGATGAGACATACAACAATGGTTGTTTAAAGTAACCTTTGTGGTAGGTAACACCCTACCTAACTTATAATCACGGTCTCACGGCCGTGGTGGAAAGCGTCATACATATAATCACACCTTATCTCACTGGTGACATTATAAGGTCACCTTCTGAGTAATATTTTTATTTGTTTAATGATGTTAAGGCAAAAGAGTTAAAACTGAGTTATTGATTAATTAATAAATAACAATATTATTGAGTTGAGCTGGGATCTGAGTAATTTGACTCTTTAGAGTTGTTTTGATAAGGCTAAAGTTGCCTTGAATAATTGATGCCTTACCTTGTTGGTGGTCTGGCATAAGTAATAATATGCATTAATGATAAAGCGATGATAATACAAATTAATATGATTGAGTGCTATGTGAATGTTTATTCAATGTGTGAATATATGATGTGAAATGCAAGTATAATTATGTGGATTGTTGTAAATACTTGTTGATGATTATTGAGATTCGTAGTTCATAGTGAGAACTACTATTGATGCATTTAGATGCATGATTGATTACAGTTAAATGTGGGGCTATAATCATTGTTGTGTTGTTGTTTGTTTACAGGCAGATGTGGGACTGTAATAATTGTTGTGTTTATGTCATTGCATTATTGTACGTCATGCATCATATGTTGTCGTTGTTGTGAAAGAGACATGTTCGCTAGTTCAGAAGTTGGGACTAGTGACTTACCCCGAGCTCAGAAGTTTAGGCTTGGAGCTCAGATGTTTGGGCTCGGGGTTCAGATGTCGGGACACGATTCATATGAAGAACCATTGTTGAGTTGATACCACATGCATATAGAGTCGATGGGTTCTTACATTACACACAAGTTGGCATATGTGAATTTTATTATTGTTGTGTGAATACATTGCCCGTTAGTGATTGTTGTTGTTGTTGTTGTTGTTATTTAGGGCACCTTCCTGATCTTTTGCATGCTAAAATATTTGAGCGTACTCTCACCCCATTTGCTTTATGTTGTCCACCATGGGCATCTTGCAGATAATCAATAGTAGAGTTTTGTTGTTGTGAGTAAAAGATAGCTTCTTGGAGCTCATCTTCATTTACTTTGTCGTTTATATGTTTTAGTCAGTTAAATGCTATGACCTGTAACATTGGGAACAAAGCATTTTTACTATGTTTTGAGTTAATGCTGAACTATGTGGTTTAAAGTATAATACTTTATTTGTGAAATTTAATTTTGAAGTTGTTATTATATTAATTTCTACTGCATCTTGTTAAAAAATTTCAAAAGTTTTTGGATGGTTGTCGTAGTGACACCTTAAATTGTCGATTAAACCTTTTTATTTAAGTTTCGGGGTTTAGGGTGTTGCACTAGCCATAATTTCTATGTTAGCTTGCTCTTCTTTAGAGTCATCCTTGGAAGAGTAAGAGTCATCCTATGTTGCCATTAGCTATGTTTTCTTCTCTCTGAAGAATTTCTTCTTAGGCTATTCTTTGTTGAGTTTGGGACACTAATTTTTGTAGTGGTCGGGCTCTTTGAACTCATAGCTAATAACCTCTTTGTTAGCTCCAGACTTCTTCCCAAAGGATGACTTAGAGTGTTCACCTGTTCTTCTATAGCCTATGGAATTCTTCTATCTTTACTTCCAGAGTTGGTCGACCCTTATGGATAGTAGAGACAACTCGTCCTCTTCATTAGAACCTTATTCAAACTCTTCTTATTGACCTTGAAGAGCTTTAGTCTTTTCAAGCTTGCCTTTAGACTTCAAAGCCATAAATATACCTTTCCTATGGGGATCATCCTCCTCTAGATCGATCTTATGACTCCTTAAAGAGCTTACAAGCTCTTTAGAGTTGTACTATTCAGATCCTTTGAGACTTTGAGTGCTATCACCATTGGCCTCCATTTCTTTGGCAGACTTCTGATGATTTTCTTTACATGATCTGTAATGGTGTAAGCCTTATTTAAAACTTTCAATCCATCAATTAGAGTTTGAAACCTTGAGAACATATACTGAATAATTTTATCTTCTTCCATTTTGAAGGCTTCATATTTCTGGATCAAATCCAAAGCCTTAGTTTCTTTCACTTGCTCATTTCTTTCATGAGTCATCCTCAAAGAATAAAAAATGTACTTAGCTGAGTCTCGGTTTGTAATCTTCTCATACTCAATATAAGAAATAACATTAGCAAGATTGTTCTGGATCTGTGATGGTTCTTGTTGTCCTTATTTTGTTGTTCATCCATCTTGTTTCTTTCAAGCTTTACACCATTTAAATCCACAGGATATTTGTAACCATCCATTACCATATCACATAGATCTACATCATATCCAAGGAAGAAACTTTCGATTCTATCTTTCTAGTAGTCAAAATTTTCTCCATAAAAGATTGGAGATTTAGCATAATAATGATATTTTTCATTGTTGTTGGTAGATGTCATACTGTGTTTCTAAAAATGAATCTTTATCTGACACAGTTAAGTGTTTGACACAAAAATTCAATACCATAACCGGGGCTCTGATTCCAATTTAAGGTTCAAGAAACATAAGAAATGGGGGCAGGGGGTGAATTGGGTTTCTGATATGACAACTCTTTCGCAAACCAATGACAAGAATAACAATGTTAGAAATACACCGGATTTTATACTTGTTCACTGTTAACTAAGCTAATCTAGTCCACTCGTCAAAGTGATTTCTCCTTCTCACAAGGACTTACTCCACTAATCAAACATATTACAAACTCAAAGACCATCTGTCAATGACTTTTGGAGGCTGCATGATAAACTTAGTCCCTCAAAGAATTTAACCAAAGTTAAAATAAAAAGAGTGTGTGTTTACAAAGATGCTTCTAAACACGCATATACATAAGATGAATTTCAGATACTACACTTAAGAAAATATACAAGTAAAAGCTCTAAGTTTAGTGAGTGTTGCACTTGTTGTTTCTCTCATTAGTTGTTCTTCTTTTACTCACTTTGTTGTTATTCTTAGTCTTCTTCATATCTTCTTCAAAATTCATTGTCCTTTTTACATAGTTGATGAATAGTATCTTTGGAGGATGGAATTTGAAACTTCTTCAATTTCACAGTTTTAATAATGGTATGAGGTTGAGCCGTGAATTATGGAGATTCGTTGGTATTACATTCCTTAATAATTCCAACATATTTTTCTTTTTATGAAAACATTTGATTTTTCTTCTTGAGTGAACTATTTCCAAGAATATTCTTTCAACATTATCCTCTAAATCATTGGCTTTGTATTTGATATGATTTGAACCTTTATCAGAGTTCAAAGCATTGGAGATTAGACTTCAGAGTCTAGTAAAATGAGGCTTAGGTTATCAGAGTAAATCTGGATTGGTTGTTCTAGAAGCCTTGACCTGGTTACCCAGATGGTTGACTCTCAGTTAAACACTTATTCATATTTCAACCTTGTTTTATATTCAATTGAAGTCCAAAGTCTAGAGTCTCTTGTCCCGAGTCTCGGGTCTCTTATCTAGAGTTAAGATTCTTTTGTCTAGATTCTAGAGAATGCTTTCTCTAGAGTCTAGAGTTTCTTGTCCAGAATCCAGAGTCTGCTTCGTCCATAGTCTTTTCTATCCATAGTATGCTTTGTCCAGTGTCTGTTCTATCTAAAGTCTACTTTGTCCAGAGTCTGCTCTATCTAGAGTCTGCTTTGTCCAAAGTCTGCTTTGTCCATAGTCCATTTAGTCTAGATTCCATAATATGATTTCCTTATCTTTAAGATTCTGCACACTTAATGAAATAATTAGTGTACAAATTTTTTCTTTATACTTTGTTATCATCAAAACTTAAGGATTGTAGATGCAGAAACAAACTTGTTCCAACACTTACTTCGTCTCGGTGCAAACCATGCTGCTAGGCATGTATGGGAAAGAGAGGTATATTTATTTTCTTTTGCAATACATATGTTTTCAACTACTTAAATCTATATTGATGGTGATATTTTCTTTTTACAGGAGCATACATATTTAAAATCGGTAAACCACGAAAGGTAGATATTGGATTTTCCACAAGCCATTGCTACTTGGTTCGTTGATGTTATATGATATTCTGGTCTTCCCAGTTTATGTCCTGTTGCGTACATAACCATAAACCATGACATGCAGGCGGATTTTGTAGAGAGAGGGAATTCTAAAATGTCATCTTTCCACCTTCCTATAGGCTATATGACCATCACCTTGGATGACGTCTCATGCCTTCTGCATCTTCCCATAAGGGGAAAATACTGGGCCATAAAAGGATCAAGTAGGGAGGAAGTCGTCAAGATGATGGTCACCCATTTATGGGATGACCCGGCTAAGGCCTCAAAGGAGACAACTAACACAAGAGGTACTCATGCAAGATTTTTTTTTCCAAAAGATTTATAAAGACCATTTGTAGGAGGACTTGGATGCAAAAGGTGATGATATGCAGGTTGAGTAGCATTGACAGTGTGCATTGATGTGTTACCTCTTGTTCCTGATTGACACGTCCATGTTTGTGGACAAAATTGCAACATGTGTTTACGTGGTCTACCTTAAGTACTTCATTGACTTGACAATGATCCACGAGTATGATTGGGGGCCACCTATTTGGTCTACCTGTACTCAAAGTTGGGCGAGAGTTGTATATGGAAGACAAAGCAGATGATAGGGTGTTTCACACTGTTTACGATAATTTATTGTTACTAATATTTTCATAATTCATTTGTTACACATGTTATTAATATTGTATCTGAACCATTTCCAGGGATTGATCATCTCTCACTTTCCTCGCATCACCGGATGTGAAGTTGTGTCTACATACAATGATGATTGACCGCTTGCTGCCTCATTTATCTTGTATAAGGGGAATAATACGGTCAAGCCATTCAAAGCATATCTTGGTTGTCATGTATTAGTTTATGTTTTCTTCTGCCCATATGAGGGTCACCACGAGACGCGTCAACTTGACATCATTTTCTTATACTCTGGATGACTGGCATGTGGGTCATCTCTTATGCATCCTTATTTTTTTGAGTGAGTAATGCGGCAGTTTGGCTATTTGCAGATTATTCTAAGACCCCCTTATTAGTCCATTCCTCCCACTGTCCGCTGCAGAGATCTTGATGCGATATTAGATTATTTCGAGAGTTACTTTGTACCATAAGAGTGTTGCAGAGTGCCATCTCCTTTTCAGTGGATTGTATCCGACGACTACATGACATGATTTTATAGGGTGTCACGCCCTATCATGACACCAGACGCTCCTGGAAGACCACTTAGGTCAACTAATCAGAAGGTACTTGAGGCTAGGGATGACCACATCGAGGATGTGTCAGCGGTCTGTCGACGTCTTTTAGAGATGGGTAGAGCAAACATAGAGGCACGACTCTTTTTTGAGGATGACAGTCCGTAGTTGGCCCTCGTAGAGAACATGATTGTCGAGTTATGGAATATCGTCCAGTACAGACATAGGAGAAGACACAGGGTTAGAAATACCCAATAGTTTATGTTTGTATGTATTATTTATTTGTATTTTCGAAAAAATGTTATATATGATATATTGACTTTTTGAATTTATTTTAATTAATATATGATTTTTTACTTTCATTTCACTTGAATATAAGTTGAATTTACTTTAATACAACTTGACCTCAAAAAGTTACAAAGTTTGAATAATGATGTTACACTAAAATCATTCGGGAGATATTTTGGAGATATAATTTCAAATACACTCAAATAACGTACGAAGATACATCTCCAGACCATGCTATGTTCAAAATGGAATAGATCTCATAATAGTGCATTATGCTGTGATTTTAGATGTGTCAAAATATTTATCTCCAAACACATTAAGAATATTTTTGAATTGTGAATGTGCACATAAAGATGAAAAAGCATCCCCTTATTATTAGTCTTCAACTAATGACCTATTTTAGAACTAAGTTTTGTATATAAATATTGGCCCATTACTTACCGTTTAAATATCGCCTATTTGAAATTTTTATTGGACTGTGGTGTTCAATAACACCCCCTTAACATAATTATTTATTTATATTAATACATAAATATAAATAATATAACTATTATAAATTTAACTTCAAATCAATCACTTTGATTTATTTAATTAATTAGTACAACTATTTGTTCATTTATAAGATTATTCTTTATAATTATTAAAATTTAAAAGAGAACTAATTACAATTTTACTAAAATTGCTCATAATCATTTATCAGTAAAAATAATTTAGTTAATCTGTGTAAACAACTTTTAAGATTAGTTTGTTGCAATTTTTTTAAAATAATTTTTATAGTGATACATATAAAAAAAAGTTTATTAAAACTTTTTTATAAAGATTTTAAATAAAATTTAATTTATTAATTATTTTTATAATGTTATTTTTGATATTTTATTATTTTAAATTTTTTTAAAATATTAAAATTTTAAAAGATCACTTAATTTTGAAATTATTTCAATTTTTCATAAAAATCATTTTAAAGTTTAACTTTATTTAAATTATAATTTTAACTATATTTTAATATTTAATAATGTATATTTATGTTATAAGATATTAAATTAATTTTTTAATTTAGAAAAAAATAAATTTAAAAAATTTATAATATTTTGGAAAACATGTTTATTAAAATATTTTTAAAAATAAAAAATATGTGAATGAATTCTCTAGGACGGTTATGCTGGAAACTGCAGAGTTGTTAGAGAAATTTAAAATTAATTTTGGCCACAATAATGCAACAACTGTGGGCGAGAATCCAAACTTGTGGCAGCATTAAGTTTTGCAGGAAGAGGATATGTTTGTTTAAATTGGTTTTTGAATTTTAAATAGGGCAATCCAATAATTCAATTTGGACACGTGATTGGGGTGAAATTAATGCAATTCACACAGTAGTACCACTCAGGAAAGCAATTCTGGATTTGTAAGTAGCATGATATAAAAATGAGAAAGAAATTAAAGAGGAAACAAGATAAGGAACAAGGGGACCACTATTTGCCTATTTTGTTTTTATGTTTTCGAAAAATAATTAAAATTTTACATCATTGTAAAAGATATAATAAGAACACTAAATTTACCATTGGTTGTTTGGATGCAATGACAAGTAAATGAGCATTTTGTTACTTAAAACTCAAGTTTTAAAATTTTGGTTTGGAATGGCCGGTTCAACCAATCAAATTGAGAAATAAAGGGATTATTAGTCCAAGATCGGTTCTGTAATTAAATTGATAGAAATTTGTTGTGAATTAGTTAAAATTGATGAATCGGGAGTTTATGTGAATTAGAGGAATTCATGTTTATTCCATTTTAAAAAAAATTAATCGATGCATTTTCTAATAATAATTTTTTATTTTAAAAAATTAATAAAACTTTAAAATAGAAATTAGACTTTAGTATTTTAAATTTTGACGGTTGACGGTATTTTTTCAATTTTCAAATTGACGGTTTCAACTTTCAAGTTGATGATGTTTTTTCAACTCTCAAATTGAGGATGTTTTCCATCTCTCAATGGTGTTTCCAACTCTGAAGTTGATAGGGCTTTCCAACTCTCAAGTTGATGGTGGTTTCCAACTCTTAAGTTGGCGGTATTTTTCCATCTCTGAAGTTGACGGTGTTTTTCAACTCTCAAGCTGATACTGACAGTTTGACCAGTATCAACTCACGAGTTGATATTGATCTGATATCATATCTTAATAAATTTGTTTTCCTAACTTCACTGCATTTCATCTCTGCATCTCGAAGGATAAAATTCAGGGTATTTTTCGTATTTAATTATCTTCCACAATGAATGTACAAAGACCGTTGTCATTCATACTTTCGGATTCAAGGTAATTAAATAGGGACAACTGTCATACCCCAATTTTGTCTGGACATTTCAATTTTTTATGCAACAAACTTCATATAGTTTTGCTTTGAATAAAATTTCGGTTTTACAGATAGATCAATTGAATCGATTTCTCGACCGCGTGTAAAATTAATGAACAGTTTTTTTAGGTTTCAGCTTGCAACTGTCTGTTTTATTGATCTATAATACACATAGTTTAATCTGATGTGCTCAGTTTATTTTTTTCGAATCTTCGCGCGTACGCATTTTGATATGTCTAAGCCTTTTCATCCTGATATTTTTAAGTTTGATATTTGATCTGCGACTGTCTGTTTTACAGAAAAATAAATTATCAATTTGATTTTTATTTGCTCAAATAAAAAGATTTGAATTTTATTTCGTTTAATCATTTAAAACTCATTTTTTATCTTTGAAAATATCTAGGTTTTTTTTTGCATTGCAATTAGTTTTGAATGTCCTAATTTGTTTAGTATAAAAGCTTAGCTCTTCGCCAATAGATTAAGATATATCAACGACTCCTAATTGTTCCAATCACAATACATGGATCATTATCCTCTCTCACCAATTGAAATGATAGAAAAAGAAAGTAAAAAAAGAGAGGAGAAAACATGTAGTTGCAAGAGAAGAGATCCTCTCTCACCAATCAGCGCTGCTTACATGGATCCAGAGGAAAAAAGATAAAGAGGAGAAAAACAGTGACCTCACCTCATTGGACCCTTTTCTCTCTCTAGTTCAAGATAAAAAACAATAGGAAAAAAAATCAAAAGATGGCATTAAAGGAGATCACCTTTTCACTCCAACTAACACACCATTCCAACGCAGACCCCATTCCTCAATTACCTCTCTCTCTCTCTCTCTCTCTCTCTCTCTCTCTCTCTCCTCTCTCTCTCTCTCTCTCTCTATCTATCTATCTATCTATCTATCTATCTATCTATCTATCTATCTATCTATCTATCTATCTATCTATCTATCTATCTATCTATCTATCTATCTATCTATCTATCTATCTATCTATCTATCTATCTATCTATCTATCTATCTATCTATCTATCTATCTATCTATCTATCTATCTATCTATCTATCTATCTATATATCTATCTCATTTTCATAGTCTCTTTCTAACATTGATTTTTGAAAGATCTCAAAAACATTTTTTTAAAGAAGTGTTGTTCTTCTTCCTTCTCTCTTCAAAACGACTTACACGTCACCATCTTTATTCTTCATATCACCACCGCCTGCATTTTTTCTGGTGACATACATAACCTGCTTCATCCTCTTCCACCATAAGCTCCGACAAGCATACACACCATCGTGATAGATCCAAGCTCTTCCAACCAACAACCTCCACCCAAACACGCGACCATCCATCCTCCTCCCTACACGTTCAACCACCCTAATAACCATCACCAAACCAAAACAACTACCATCTTGCTTCATCATTTTCGTATCCTCCTGCTACTCTTCCACAACCATAACACATCCAGTCTAAACATGACTTCCATACACAAAACACAACTCCATCTCAACACAACCCTCCTCATTGGACAGGCTCACAACCACCTTCTAGCAAACCTGTAACAACACAAACGAACTCCCTCCGTCGATTTCCATCACTGTTTTAACTTTACACTACCGATACCACCACTACAACGACAATTGTTCATTCTTCTACAACATACAACAACTCAGTTGCATTCGACAAATTTCTTGCAACTCTGCATCAACATTGTTGGTAACATTTTCGATTTGATTTTGAATGGATAGTTGAATATTGTTTGTATTGATTGAATTTTGCTAAACTGGACTTTGTTATTGTAATCATTGTAATAACATATTATATGTGTGGGTGTGCTGTTTATCTATTTTCGTCATGTCGAAACTGAGCCAAGCTTTGAAAATGCATCAGCAACCTCATATGGCTGCTTGCGGCGTCTTTAGCCTTTGCGCAACAATTTGATTGCGATGGTCGGATTGCGGTTAGCAACATTGCTGGATTTTCTTGTAATTACATGTGAAACTGGAAATTCATTGTTGTTACATTGCTTATATTAATTTTTTGCGTCTCTCACAATCCATTGCGTTAAAACATGCCTTGGCATACGTTAAGTTTCATTTTGTTACGATCTCGTTTCTTTGCATTATGTCTCATTTGCATTTCGATTCTTTGCAATGATTGCGCTTCACATTAGCAATCTATTTTTCGATTCATGTTGGCGTGTGATATTTCGATGTCATTACATTTAAATCGGTCTTACAAAAGAATTTGTGGCTGTGCGAAAGAATTTGTAAACATACGAAAGAATTTGTGGCCTTACGAAAGAACTGGCAGCCTTATGAAAGAATCCATGGTCATACGAGATAATTTGTGGTCTTATAAAAGAACTCGCGACCACACGCTAGAATTTGTGGCCTTGTGTTACGATTCAGACGTTAACTTTTGTGACCCTAGAATTCTTGCCCTCGCGTTAGAATTAGCGTCCTTGCGTGAGAACTTGCGACCTTGCGTTATATTTTGCATCTTTATGTTTCTACTCTCGCGTGTCAACTTTATTCGTTTATTTTGCACGACTTTTCTTCAAACCTATTTTCACAACTCAAGTAAACCATTTTCAAAATAAATTAGAGGAAAAAAGGAATAGTCCAGTGTCTACTATTCTTTTCCCTGAATACTTGAATACGTGGTATATAGCTCGGTCATTTGATTATTCGTCTTCCATTCAAAATACCTAATCACTCTTGAACTTCTTTCACAAAGGACTAAAAAGGAACGGTCTAGTGTCTACTATTATTTTCCCCGATTGTTTGGATACGAGGTGTCTAACTCGACCATCCGAGCAATCGTCATCCGTTTAAAATTCTCAACATGATTCATCTCAAACCACTTTTGTAATTAAAACTTAAGCAAACTTACTTTTGTAACAAATCGGATGAAAAAGGAAATGTTCTAGTGTCTACTACTCTTTTCTTTGAACAATTGAATACGAGGTGTATAGCTTGGTCATTCGAGTATTCGACATCTATTAAAGACACCTTAATGACATATAATCTTTTACAATTAAAAGGATGAAAAAGAAAATGGTTTAATGTCTACTATTCTTTTCCCCTATTGTTTGGAGATGAGTTGTCTAACTCGACCATTCGAGAAATCGTCATCCACTCAAAAACATTCTCAACACATCAAACTTATCTTTTCTCGACCTCACGTGATCAAAAACCTTTTTAAAAAGAACATAATTTATCGGTTTCCCGATACAAAGAAACACTTTAAAACTCCAATCGCGAGCACAAGCAACGTTTAACCGCTAAAGCACAATTTAAACGGTGGTTAAATAAAATCAACCAACCAATACATAGTTTTCTACGTAGAACTACGTTGCTTTGAATTCCTCATTCTACCTGAGGATACATAGGAGCAAGACCCGCAATCTCGCCAAACACCATAATAAAAACCTTTTTACGACCCATTTTCTTTTCCTATTAAACTCTTTATCACTCAAAGAAAACAAATAACATAAGTTAACATTCAATCACAAATCTAACTAAATGGTTTTCATTGAGTACAACAGATGTGAGAGGTGTTAATACATTCTCACCAATAATCGACTTCTGAACTTGAATTTGATTGTGACAATCATTTTCTCTTTCTTTAAGACTTTTATCGATATTTTCCTTTTCATTCTTCATAATAAATAAAGTTCGGTGGCGACTCTGTTCAATCATTCTGCGAGCGCATGAACGCTTGTAGGTCGCATTTTTTGCAATGTGACACCGAGAACTATGACTAAACCAATTTTAAAATATTGCTTAAAACTATTAGTATAAGCAATTTAAAAATCTTAAAAAAACTTAGGGATAAATTTGTCATCCACTGTGGTCTTCTCCAATTCAAAGGATTAGTCTCTGTTGTTGCACGAAGAGAATATTTGATTTTTACCAAAGGAATATATATGTATTTATTTAATAAATTTTTTTTTTAATTTAAATTAATTTAAGATGGTAAATATAATAATTTTTAATAAATTCTTAATTAATATCACTTTTGACAAAGTCACGCATATATCATGTACGATTTTAGTGAAAGTTGAACATCTTAAGTACAATTTTTATAATAAAATTTACCAAATTTCTTATTTCGTTTGCACACTATGTCAAGTTAGTTAATACGAGCATAAACTCAAGTAAGTGAGAGTTTTTACGGGACCGTAGGTTTTACCATAATAGAGAGTATACATTTTTCCGAAGACCAAAAACATTTTTAAAGTGAAGTGTAGTAAATATGAGACTTCAGGATGATTGTGCGGTTGTTTGAATCTCAAACTAATTTGTGAATTACCATTTGATTGTCATTAGAGGGTAGTGATTTGACTACAATGGAGATATAAAAAAAGATCACACTCGTGGATATCCAAAGATGAAACCCTCAACGGACACAAGGCGAGTAATCTAATGAATATCACGAATAAAATAAATAAATATCAAACTACACGTTAGGAAAATAGATATAAATATATTTAATGGTATTCCTACATATGGATATTTGTATCTATAAATAAATTAACAAAGTTAGTTAAATATACCTTTTATATATATATATATATATATATATATATATATATATATATATATATATATATAATATATATATATATAATATATATATATATATATATATATATATATATATATAATATATATATATATATCTATATATATATATATATATAATATATATATATATATATATATATATATATATATATATATATATTATATATATATATATATATATATATACTTGAGAGGATTAAAAAACATACAAGTAATATGTACTCATCGTAACGATCAATACATAATTGAAAATTTTGTAGTAAATGATGTAAAACTATTTATATTAGATTTATTTTATTGGAATTATGTAGTATTATATTTGTAAGGGACACAGTTAGGACGAAGAGTGTAGGTCGATCCCAGGAGAGGCGACAATTATGTCGCTCTAAAGGAGGTATTGCCTCACCCCAAAGGTTTACCCATTGTCCAGACATGAGAAACATGAGAAAAGACGTTTTTTCATTAGAGTGAAGCCAGTTTCAATAACTGGCCCATGTCCCCATTGGGAATAGGGATTCAACGGTACATCATTGACTAGGTGGACGATGAACTTTCCCATGGGAACCCTAGGCCAAAAAATGCCTCTATAAATACCTCTCCCCTAAAGGAAGAAGGAGATAAATCTTAACTCATACATGTCACACCTATAACACCCTACTCCCTGCTCGACAATTAAATCAAATAAAACATATATAATATGCGATTCTCCAAGTAGGATGTTACTCACATCAAAACCATTGTCCAAATTGAAACATTTATTCATAATTAAACCGTTCAACACACAACGAAATTCTATTTTGAAAATATCATGGCATTAAAAGCCTCAACAACAACCCAAAATTAAACATGGTTCATCTCTAAAACAAAAGGAAGGTGTGCAACATAACATAACATAAACAAATAACAATTCGCTCCCCTGGTGTTACATATCAGAGCGACTATACTAAAAAACTCGATCGACAGGCAACTTTGAAAATTCTGTTCATGCACTCCATGAAAACTCCAGGTGCATTAGACACTCCAAACGACATTACAGAATATTCATAGTGACCCTATCTTGTTCTGAATGCATTTTTTGGAATGTCTTTTGGTTTCACATGAATATGATGGTTACCCGACCACAAATCAATTTTGTTGAAAACACGAGCACTAACTAATTGATCAATCAAATCATAGATTCTCAGAAGAGGATATTTACTCATAATTTTCACCTTGTTCAACTGTCGATAGTCAACACACAACCTCATGCTACCATCCTTCTTCTTCACTAACAATACCGGCGCACCCCAAGGAGAAACACTTGGTCGAAAAAATTTCTTCTCAAGTAACACTTCTAACTCTTTCTTCAGATCGCTCAACTCTTAAGCATACATTTTATACAAAACCATTGAAACAGGACTAGTACTAGGTACTAAGTCAATAATGAACTCAATGTCTCGCTCTGGTGGCAAATCTATGATATCATTTGGGAATACTTCTGAAAATTCACATAC
Organism: Lathyrus oleraceus; assembly: GCF_024323335.1. NCBI lineage: Eukaryota > Viridiplantae > Streptophyta > Magnoliopsida > Fabales > Fabaceae > Lathyrus > Lathyrus oleraceus. The sequence continues at coordinate 115,256,283 of NC_066583.1, forward strand.
CACTGGTAGCTCATTAGTTACTGCTCTTATTTCTGCACTCATAGATACTAACGTCGCGAACACTCGTGCCCCATCATTCATAACCTTATTCACTTGCTTAGCTTATACAAACATTCCCTCATCTTTCCTGATTTCAAGGTATGACACATATTTGTTGTAATAATTGATATGCACATGGTTGAACTCCAACCAGTTCATCCCAAGGATAACATCAAGTTTATTCAGAAATACACAAACTAAATCCATCCTAAAATTCTTACCATAGATAGTTAATGGACAATTCATACTCCCGACCATGGACGATAACTCTAAACCCAACTGCTTAACACAATCAAAATAAGTGAAAGAATGTGTTGCACTAGTGTCAATAATAGAAATTAGAGGAATACTATTAATATAATACGTACCTCGAATCAGCATGTCTGTACTAGTAGTCTCAGTACCAGACAATGCAAAGACCTTTCCTCCTGACCGATTCTTCTTAAGCTTCGTACAATTGGTACTAACATGACTTTGCTCTCCACAGTTATAGCATGTGATAATATTACTCATGCAATCTGTAGCTCGATGCCCTGGCTTCCCACACTTGAAGTAGTTCGCATTCGTACTTTTGCACTCAGAGATGCAATGCCCAAACTCACCACATTTATAAAACCTCACAAAATTAGGAGCTCATCCCCCACTTGGATTTTTCTCATTATAAGTTTTCTGTTTCCCTTTTACAAATCTAACTAAATGGTTTCCATTGAGCACAATAGATGTGAGAGGTGTTAATACATTCCCCTCGCATAATCGACTTCTGAACTTGAATTTGAGTGTGACCATCATTTTCTCTTTCTTTTAAGACTTTTATCGATATTTCCCCTTCATTCTTCATAATAAATAAAGTTCGGTGGCGACTCTGTTGAATCATTCTGCGAGCGCGCGAACGCTCGTAGGTCGTATTTTTCGCGATGCGACGCGGAGAACTATGACCAAACCAATTTTAAAATATTGCTCAAAACTATTAGTATAAGCAATTTAACTGTAAAGACAAAGAGTCAGACAACATACGATCGCAAGTTTCGATGATAACAAAGGACCATCATGCACGTCTACAAACAAATGCAACACATTACCCATCATATCCTTTTCTACGTTTGTCTAAATCTATTATAATCATTAAAAACATATGGACAAAGTGTGATCATGACGAAATGCATGAAAATCACAAAACACAGTTTTTATGCAGATTTGAAGGCTTTGAGTCGACCATAGGGGTCAGCTCAAAGCTCACGGGTCAGCGCAAAGCTCAGCCCAACTGAAGATGGTCAGCGCATAATGCCTTGCGTCGACCATGAGGGTCGGCGCATAGCTCACGGGTCAGCGCATAAACCCCTTGAGTCGACCACACGTCGGCGCATAGCATAGTAATGTTATCCACGGGTCAGCGCATGAAACCGTTGAGTCGACCATAAGGGTCAGCGCATTCCCCACACGTCAGCGCACGCCGACCTATGGTCGACCGCTCGCGCACAAACTCAGTTTTCTGAGTTATTTCAACTGTTTGAAATACTATTATGTTTGTTTGGCTTTGTCAGTTACTATATATAGAAGTCAAAACACTTCTATTAAATAACATTTGTCAATTTGTATTCAAGTGTTCAAGGAAACAAGAAAGAGTGAAAAAGGTGTCAAAGATTCATCATCTTCATCTTCAACAGTTCACAATACATCAACTGCACACAATAACTTTTGATGTAATTCGTGATAGATTGAAGGTGATAAGGTTCGTAGCTGCGATTGGAGAATCGGGTTCGAGTTGAAGTCTTGGCAGGTTCTTTCTTGAATAAAATCATTAGGATTTTATCCTCCAATACCGGTTTGTGTTTGGGGGTTTTTGGACGAGTTGCTTCATTAACATTCAGCTGAGCGAAGGTGACTGATAAGAGAACGTCTTCATCAGTCTAGTAGCGGATTCGGTGTTTGTGTAGTGAAGGATTCGGGTTTGATTCGTTCGTGTTCGTGATCAGCCGGGCCAAGGGGTTGAAGAACGGAAGGTTCCTCAACGAGTGGCAGGAAACGGAGGTCCAGCATCAACGATCAAAGGTCTTGATTCATCTTGAATCAATGAGCAAGGATAAGAAGTATCATTCAACACATTGGAAGTTCTGTTGTTTACATACTTTGCAATCCTTGTAAAAACGATTAAATCTCACAGGTGATATCTAATTAATCATCTCAATTCTATTTTTAGAATTGAGGGCAGACGTACCCCGAAGCGAGGACGGCGGGGGAACTGCCTCATCAAATCTGCGTCTTCTTTAATTTTCTGCATAATCTGTTTTTCAGCTTAAAATTTAAGTGATTTTAGTTTAAGCAATTTTTACCAAACGTTGATATAAGTTGAGTAAGAGATTAAAACTGTTGTTTGAATACTAAGTACAATAATACACTGTACTAGGCTAAATTGAATTACTTACTCAACTCAAATATCACTTGGAGTGTTTATGCACACCAAGTGTTTGTAAATTTGCTTAAGCCAAAGTTGTCTTAAGATTGCATCAGTTTAATTTGGTGTTTTGATTCATTGGAACTAGGCTTGCTAGTAAGTGAATTATATCATTGATTGTGCAATTAGTGTAGTGACTTGTATCTCAATTTATCACTTATCCATTAGCTTAACGCATATCCGGTTTTCCAATAACGGTTCGTTTAGACTAAATTTTCCTCGGCCGCTTCCGCACCTAAAACAATTTTTAAAACCAATTTTTCTTTTAAATTGGTAGCGCCGACTCAAGTTTTTAATTGGGATCTATTCAACCCCCCCCTTCTAGATCCGTGCCATAGTCTAACAAGTGGTATCAGGAGCTCCGGTTCACTCCGTGCTTCAAAATACAACATCGATAGAAAATGGCTAACGAACCTAAAGGGGCTTACAATAGAGCTCCCGTTTTCAATGGTGAAAATTATAGTTATTGGAAAGACTGTATGCGGGTGCACATAAATTCCATAGATAGAAAAATATGGAATGTTATTCTCAATGGTCCAATTGAAATAACCATGACCAATGAGAATAATGAAATAGTGCCTAAGCCCGAAGCACAATGGACCGATGATGATGAAAAGAAATACAACTATGATTGGAAAGCCAAAAATATCCTAATCTCCTCATTAGGTGTAGACGAATACTATCGTGTATCCCATTGCCCTACTGCTAAGGCCATGTGGGATTCACTTCAAATTTCCCATGAGGGGACGAACGATGTTAAATTGGCTAGAATCAATACACTAACACAAGAGTTTGATCTCTTTTTCCAGGAGCAAGGGGAAACCATTGCCGACATGCAAAAGAGATTCACTCATCTAATCAATCGATTACATTCACTAGGTAAACCTATTTCCAATGATGTTGCTACTAATAAGATCTTAAGATGTCTTAACAGGGAATGGCAGCCGAAAGTGACCGCCATCAAAGAGGCAAATGATCTTACCACATTGGACTTGACAACATTGTTCGGTAAACTACAAGAGCACGAACAAGTTCTCTTAAGCTTGGAACAACACGAAAGGAAAGAAAAGAAAGACAAAGCTAAGGTGAGTGAAAAGAAATCAATAGCTCTAAAGACTTCCTCCTCAAAGTCTCAAGCAAAAGAGCAAAGTGATTATTCATCGAGTGACGAAGAAGAAGAGGACAAGAGTGAAGATATGGGGCTGTTCGTCAAACGCTACAACCGTTACGTGAGAAAGAACGGCATCCAACATTCCGAGAAGAACTTGGTAAACTTCCGGAAGCAATCTAGGTTCTCTAAAAATGATGACTCAAAAGGAAAAACAACTAGAGGGTCGTGCTATAAGTGTGGAAAGCCGGGTCACTACAAACCGGACTGTCCGATGAACAAAAAGACAAAAGAAAAAGATTCATACAAATCACATAAGAAACCATCAAAGCCAAGGAGGGCATACATAGCTTGGGAAAGCGATAGCGACTCCTCCGATGACGAAAGCTCCAGTGATGAAGATGAAAATGCAAATCTATGTCTCTCTGCTCATCAAAAGAACAAGAAGAAACAGGTACGACATGCTAAACATGAAAATTCCTCTAGTATGTCTCATCATGAATTGCAAACTGCTTTTGACACTTTACACTATGAAGCGAAAGAGGCCTTTAAAAGGCTTGCCTCAAATAAGAATTTTTTTTCTCATTTAGAACAAAAAATTCAAGAATCCGAAAGGAAACTTGAGGCACTTAAGGCTTCTATAGTGGAAAGCACAAAAACAAGTTATGAGGACCTTAAAAGTAGAATGATGAACTTTGGGTGTGATACTTGTTACATTTGGCAAGGTGAAGTAAGGAACCTAAAAGCCAAACTTGACAAGGCTCTTGAGCCCAAGATTACATTTGCTATTGATAAATCAAATTTTCGAAAAAGTATGGTTAATCCATATCAAAAATACAAATATGTTATAAAGGATGAAGATAGCAAAAGTAATCAAAATAAAAAGTTCTCTTGTCTTTATTGTTGCAAGAAAGGCCATTCCATTGCTAAATGTAGATTTAGGAGATTTTTGGTTCCTAAAGGCATTTATCAATGGATGCCCAAATGCAACCACTTTGTTCCTCACCACTCAGGACCCAATAAGCCATTGGGTACCTTCTCTTGTTAATTATCTTGTCACAGGTACAATGCCTCGAGACTACCGAGAGAAGATGGGTTCTCGACAGTGGATGCTCAAGGCACATGTCAGGAGACATATCTCTCTTCATTGACTTCGTGGCTAAGAAGAAGGGATATGTAACTTATGGTGATAACAACCGTGGAGCAATACTTGGTAAAGGTAGTGTAGGTAATCCTTCCTCTACTACTATTTTTGATGTGTTGCTTGTCGAAGGTCTTAAACACAATCTACTTAGCATCAGTCAATTATGTGACAAAGGATACAATGTATCGTTTTCAAAAGATTGTTGCAAAATTGTACATAATGATGATAAGAAGAGTATGTTTAATGGTCTTCGTGTGAACAATGTCTATATGCTTGACTTAAATGAAGTATCGTTAACAAGTGACAAATGCCTCGTAACAATGAGTGAAGATTCATGGTTATGGCATAGGCGTTTAGCACATGTTAACTTTGACTTACTCAACAAAGTAGTCTCAAAAGATCTAGTCCTAGGTCTCCCCAAAATTAAGTTCACCAAGGATCACCTTTGTGATGCTTGTCAAAAGGGGAAGCAAACGAGGATCTCATTTAAATCCAAAAACATCGTTTCAACAACGAGACCTCTCGAGCTTCTCCATATGGATTTATTTGGGCCATCTAGGATTAAAAGTCTAGGAGGAAACTACTACGGTTTCGTAATAGTGGACGACTTTTCTCGATTTTGTTGGACTATTTTCTTAGTAAGTAAGAGTGACACATTCGCCGCCTTTGAACGATTTGCTAAGCTTTCCCAAAATAAACTAAATACAAACATTGTTGCAATTAGAAGCGATCATGGAGGTGAATTTGAAAATCACCTATTTGAAGAATATTGCGGTAACCATGGTATTGATCATAACTTCTCCGCTCCACGTACTCCTCAATAAAATGGGGTTGTGGAGCGTAAAAATCGGATTTTGGAAGAATTGGGAAGAACAATGATCAACGAAAGTGGCTTACCAAAATATTTTTGGGCCGACGCCATTAGTACGGCTTGTTATGTTTTGAATAGGGTGCTTATACGCCCCATTCTAAATAAAACACCGTATGAACTTTTAAAAGGGCGAAAGCCAAATGTTTCTCACTTACATGTCTTTGGTTGCAAATGTTTTGTATTGAACAATGGAAAGGAAAACTTAGGGAAATTCGATTCCAAGGCCGACGAAGGTATCTTCCTCGGATACTCTCAATCTAGCAAAGCATATAGAATATACAACAAGCGATTACTTACTGTAGAAGAGTCTGTACATGTTACTTTTGATGAATCCAATCCGAGAAACGTCGGAAAGGGTAGTGTTTTTCATGGTGCAGGTACATCTACCGAAGACATACTCAAAGGTGGCGAGCCGGGGATTGATCAACCCGACATAGTCAAAATTGAGGAGGACAAAGATGTACACCATGAGGAAACCGAGGTAGTTCATCCGCATTCAAACGATGATCTTCCTCAAGCTTGGAAGTCTTCCAAAGACCATCCAATCGACAACATTATCGGAGATATCTCAAAGGGTGTAACAACTCGATCTAAGCTAAGTAATTTCTGTTATCACTTCGCTTTCGTTTCGCAGATGGAACCTAAAAACCCTAAAGAAGCCCTACTCGATGAACACTGGTTTTTATCAATGCAGGAGGAACTTAATCAGTTCACCAGAAATGAGGTTTGGGACCTTGTCCCTCCTCCGCGAGATCATCGAGTAATCGGCACCCGATGGGTGTTTAGAAACAAGCTGGACGAAAACGGGGTAATAACCCGTAATAAGGCGCGTTTAGTCGCGCAAGGGTATAACCAAGAGGAAGGCATCGACTATGAGGAAACTTATGCGCCGGTTGCCCGACTCGAGGCTATACGCCTTCTCCTTGCCTTCGCTTGTGCAAAGGATTTTAAGCTATTCCAAATGGATGTTAAGAGCGCTTTCCTTAACGGTCACATAAATGAAGAAGTTTACGTCGCACAACCTCCGGGTTTCGAATCCCATGAGTATCCTGATCATGTTTATAAACTGAAAGGGCTTTGTATGGCCTCAAACAAGCTCCTAGAGCTTGGTATGAGAGACTGAGCAAGTTCTTACTCGATCAAGGTTACTCAAGAGGAAAGGTTGACACAACCCTCTTCATTAAACGTCAAGGAAAGCACTTGATATTAGTGCAAATTTATGTAGATGATATCATTTTTGGGTCTACTAACATGAATCTTGTGAGAGAGTTCTCTGACCTTATGCAGGGCGAATTCGAGATGAGTATGATGGGGGGAGCTCACATACTTCCTCGGTCTGCAAATCAAACAGCTCAAAGAAGGAACCTTCGTGAGCCAGACAAAGTATTGTTTGGACCTTATCAAGAGATTTGACATGGCAAAAGCTAAGGCCATAGACACCCCCATGCCTACGTGTACAAACTTGAACAAAGATGAAGACGGTAAGGAAGTAGATGTAAAACGGTATAGAGCACAAGTCTACAGTTCACTAAGTCACTCCGGCATTAAGGTGATAATGTTCCTCTTTCTCTCTCTCTGCAAAATCTCATGACTACAATAGTTTTATCTCATAATGATGTTGTTTATATATATATATATATATATAATTGATATCTATCTTTGGTTGTTTATTGCTATATGAACTGTTAATTATGCATCAAACTGGTCATTGCATGTGCTAAATAGTGAAAAATGGAAATTTGAACTGTATGAGTCGACCGCAGCAGGGCTATGGTCGACGCATGATTAAATAATTTTTGCATTTTCTCAAAAATCAAACAGTATGCGTCGACGCATACAGGGGTATGGTCGACGCATCGCTCGAAAATTTCGTTTTTCTGCAAAAAAATTTAAATCATCCCTCATGCATTCCCATTCAAAAACCATCATTAAGTGTGCATTTACATTCCATCACCTTTCAAACTACCCACTACCTTGTAACTTGCATCTACCTAGTGGCTATTATTCTTTGTCCTTCCATCTTCCCAAAACCCTAACCTTTCCACTATAAATTGGGAAAAACCCCTCTCTAGAAGAATCACTCTCAAAACCCTTATTAAACCTTCTCTCTATATCCAAACACTTAGTTTCAAACCTACTCAAATGGCTTCCTCATCACGCAGACCTTCCGGCAAGAGAACCCGAGAATCATCCGTCGCATCTCTTCCCTTATCTGCTGTATCACTCGTTCCACCCACTCGTGTTGAAACCTTCAACAGTGATTTCAGCAAAAGAGGTGTTGTGCAACAACATGCGTTCTACAAACTTGAAGCTGAACGCATGCACCTTCCGGAAGTCCTGTCTCTGCTGCAGCATCAAGGCTTCATAAACTTCTTGGAGTGCAACACTAAATACAGTGAAGACCTTGTCCGAGTTTTCTACGCTGGTCTTCAGGAGAACTTTCGCGGGCACAAGCTTTCCTCCAGAGTTGGCTCTACAAAGGTATCGCTTAAATCAAATATCTGGAACAAATACTTTGATATGTCTGTGGTTGATGCTGAAAATCCTCTACCTGAGGTGACTGACTCTCACCACATATATGGCTATGAGTTTAAGAGTGCATTGAATGACATGTTGAAACGGCCATATCCTGATGAGTTTGTGAACAGTGACTTGTTCCCACGAACTGTCACTGCCGGCAAGCTGAACGCCGGAGAAAGGATTCTTCAGTGGATTGTCTCACGCATCCTGCGGCCCAAGAAGGGCGGTCTCTCCAGAGTCGAACAGGCCGAGGTTCATCTGATTTACATTCTGAAAAATAAGATAAAAATCAACTGGCCGTACTACATTGCCAGTAGAATGTATAATCTACGTGATTCCGGACGAGGAACTGCTCTAGCCTACGGATCCTTCATTCAAGAAGTCCTTACAGCAGCCAACGTTCATCATCCGCCCTTCCCATACACCTCTATTTCATCTGACAAAGAGTTTAGCACAAAAACCATGTCTATGATGGGATATCTTTGGTGCAATGAGCGGAGAAAGTATAAGTTTGTTAGAAGAGGATATGTGCCTCCAAGGGTTGACAGTGATGAAAGCGAAGAACAAGACGATGAAGTGGAAAATGAAGAAGAAGAAGAAGAAGCAAGGCAGGATGCTGCTTACAATGGTGGAGATGACAGTCCTTCACCCGTTGGCACTCATGACTACTCCGGCTCTGCTTGGGTTCAGCAGCCGGATACAAATGAAGAAGATGTTCCACGCTGGGGTGGCTGGGGTGAATGGCAACATACGGGCTGGACAACTCAACGTGAATCCTACCAGCCGTATCACCAAGTTGAGGAAGAATTTCCTCCGTCCCCTCCACAGCAAGCAGATTCTTCAGAGCTGTTGGATATGATGCGAAACATGCAACTTGCCCAACAATCCTTCATGCAAGCCCAGGATGACCGATATGCTCAAATTAACAGTCAACTTCAAATCCAAAATGAGCGGCTCGACAACCTCTCCACAAGCCTAAATGGACGGTATGCAGATTTGGAACGGTGTGTCGACAGGAGTCTCAGGCATCTGGAAGGTGTTTCGGACTACCTATCAACTCTGGCTGACCCCAGCAGAAACCCAGGCGTCTGCTACCATCCAGGCCACCGTCACCTAAGACAATAGACCTTCATTTGCATATTACATGTTGCTTGTTGTTTTTGAATGCATTCCTGTTTTTCTCTACTTTGCCCGTTTATGCAACCGTAATTTCTCTAATGTATTTTCTTCATTTAATTAATGACTATTGAGAAGAAATGATATAAGTGTGATATTATTCTATGTCTCTGCTACTACCTGTGAAGTTTTTCGTTGTTATCTTGAATAATCCCTCTGTCTCTCTTTTTGATGTTGTCAAAGGGGGAGAAATGTGCAGACAAAAATACCCACAACTAACTGTCGCCTTCTGCAGATAGCCTTAGATTACAAAAGAAAGGGGGAGTGTGCAAAATGTGTCAATACCGCATGTTGTTTGTTACGATTGAATTATACAGGTTGTCATCATCAAAAAGGGGGAGTATGTAAAGACAAAGAGTCAGACAACATACGATCGCAAGTTTCGATGATAACAAAGGACCATCATGCACGTCTACAAACAAATGCAACACATTACCCATCATATCCTTTTCTACGTTTGTCTAAATCTATTATAATCATTAAAAACATATGGACAAAGTGTGATCATGACGAAATGCATGAAAATCACAAAACACAGTTTTTATGCAGATTTGAAGGCTTTGAGTCGACCATAGGGGTCAACTCAAAGCTCACGGGTCAGCGCAAAGTTCAGCCCAACTGAAGATGGTCAGCGCATAATGCCTTGCGTCGACCATGAGGGTCGGCGCATAGCTCACGGGTCAGCGCATAAACCCCTTGAGTCGACCACACGTCGGCGCATAGCATAGTAATGCTATCCACGGGTCAGCGCATGAAACCGTTGAGTCGACCATAAGGGTCAGCGCATTCCCCACGGGTCAGCGCACGCCGACCTATGGTCGACCGCTCGCGCACAAACTCAGTTTTCTGAGTTATTTCAACTGTTTGAAATACTGTTATGTTTGTTTGGCTTTGTCAGTTACTATATATAGAAGTCAAAACACTTCTATTAAATAACATTTGTCAATTTGTATTCAAGTGTTCAAGGAAACAAGAAAGAGTGAAAAAGGTGTCAAAGATTCATCATCTTCATCTTCAACAGTTTACAATACATCAGCTGCACACAATAACTTTTGATGTAATTCGTGATAGATTGAAGGTGATAAGGTTCGTAGCTGCAATTGGAGAATCGGTTCGAGTTGAAGTCTTGGCAGGTTCTTTCTTGAATAAAATCATTAGGATTTTATCCTCCAATACCGGTTTGTGTTTGGGGTTTTTTGGACGAGTTGCTTCATTAACATTCAGCTGAGCGAAGGTGACTGATAAGAGAACGTCTTCATCAGTCTAGTAGCGGATTCGGTGTTTGTGTAGTGAAGGATTCGGGTTTGATTCGTTCGTGTTCGTGATCAGCCGGGCCAAGGGGTTGAAGAACGGAAGGTTCCTCAACGAGTGGCAGGAAACGGAGGTCCAGCATCAACGATCAAAGGTCTTGATTCATCTTGAATCAAGGAGCAAGGATAAGAAGTATCATTCAACACATTGGAAGTTCTGTTGTTTACATACTTTGCAATCCTTGTAAAAACGATTAAATCTCACAGGTGATATCTAATTAATCATCTCAATTCTATTTTTAGAATTGAGGGCAGACGTACCCCGAAGCGAGGACGGCGGGGGAACTGCCTCATCAAATCTGCGTCTTCTTTAATTTTCTGCATAATCTGTTTTTCAGCTTAAAATTTAAGTGATTTTAGTTTAAGCAATTTTTACCAAACGTTGATATAAGTTGAGTAAGAGATTAAAACTGTTGTTTGAATACTAAGTACAATAATACACTGTACTAGGCTAAATTGAATTACTTACTCAACTCAAATATCACTTGGAGTGTTTATGCACACCAAGTGTTTGTAAATTTGCTTAAGCCAAAGTTGTCTTAAGATTGCATCAGTTTAATTTGGTGTTTTGATTCATTGGAACTAGGCTTGCTAGTAAGTGAATTATATCATTGATTGTGCAATTAGTGTAGTGACTTGTATCTCAATTTATCACTTATCCATTAGCTTAACGCATATCCGGTTTTCCAATAACGGTTCGTTTAGACTAAATTTTCCTCGGCCGCTTCCGCACCTAAAACAATTTTTAAAACCAATTTTTCTTTTAAATTGGTAGCGCCGACTCAAGTTTTTAATTGGGATCTATTCAACCCCCCCTTCTAGATCCGTGCCATAGTCTAACATTAACAATTTAAAAAAAACTTAGGGATAAATTTGTCATCCATTATGGTCTTCTCCAATTCAAAGGATTAGTCTCTGTAGTTGCACGAAGAGAATATTTGATTTTTACCAAAAAAAATATATGTATTTATTTAATAAAAAAGTTGTTTCTCTAATTTAAATTAATTTAAAATGGTAAATATAATGTTTTTTAATAAACTCTTAATTAATATCACTTTTGACAAAGTCACGCATATATCATGTCCGATTTTAGGGAAAGTTGAGCATCTTAAGTACAATTTTTATAATAAAATTTACCAAATTTCCTTATCTCGTTTGCACACTATGTCAAGTTAGTTGAATACGAGCATAAACTCAAGTAAGTGAGAGTTTTTACGGGACCGTAGGTGTTACCATAATAGAGAGTATACATTTTTCCGAAGACCAGAGACATTTTTAAACTGAAGTGTAGTAAATATGAGGCTTCGGGATGATTGTGCGGTTGTTTGAATCTCAAACTAATTTGTGAATTACCATTTGATTTCTATTAGAGGGTAGTGATTTGACTACAATAGAGATATAAAAAAAGATCACACTTGTGGATATCCGAAGATGAAACTCTCCACAGGCACAAGACAAGTAATCTAATGAATATCCACGAATAAAATAATTAAATATCAAACTACATGTTAGTAAAATAGATATAAATATATTTAATGGTATTCATACATATGGATATTTGTATCTATAACTAAATTCACAAAGTTACTTAAATATACCTTATATATATATATATATATATATATATATATATATATATATATATATATATATATATTATATATATATATATATATATATATATATATATATATATATATATATATATATATATATATATATATTAAAACTTGAGAGGATTAAAAAACATAGAAGTAATATGTACTCATCGTTGAAATGATCAATACATAATTGAAATTTTTGTACTAAATGATGTAAAACTATTTATATTATATTTATTTTATTGGAATTAGGGATTCAGCGGTACATCATTGACTAGGTGGACGATGAACTTTCCCATGGGAACCCTAGGCCAAAAAGTGCTTATATAAATACCTCTCCCCTAAAGGAAGAATGAGACAAATCTTAACTCATACACATCACACCTATAACACCCTACTCCCTTACCCGACAATTAAATCAAATAAAACATATATAATATGCTATTCTCCAAGTAGGATGTTACTCACATCAAAACCATTGTCCAAACTGAGCATTTATTCATAATTAAACCGTTCAACACGCATCGAAATTCTGTTTTGAAAATATCATGGCATTAAAAGCCTCAACAACAACTCAAAATTAAACATGGTTCATCTCTAAAACAAAAGGAAGATATGCAACATAACATAACATAAACAAAGAACAACTCGTTCCCCTGGTGTTACATATCAGAGCGACTCTACTAAAAAACTCGATCGACAGAAAACTCTAAAAATCATGTTCATGCACTCAATGAAAACTCCAGGTGCATTAGACACTCCAAACGACATTACAGAATATTCATAGTGACCATATCTTTTTCTGAACATACAATTTGGAATATCTTTTGGTTTCACTCGAATATGAGCGCCCCTCCTAGGTTGAGCGCGGTCGCAACAGACAGAATACATAATTTTCTATGTTTTTTTTATTGTTGGGGGCCTTCTGGACCTCCAATTTCAATTTCGTAAAAAGCCAAACACTCAGAATTCGATTCCCTATAATTATATAACAATTATACAGCCACAAACACAGATCATATAGACTCTACATCAAATAATGATGGATTTAAGGTTATTTTCTAATGCTCCAAAACCGAACAATGGCATCTTTAACACTAACTATCCCAAAATAGAATTTTATACACAAATTTTCTCATTAAAAATCAGCATACACAACAACACAATAACACAACAACATCAAATTCATATTTCAATTGAATACTCAACAATCCTATTGGAGGTCAAGGATTTCTCATTCTAGCCCTCATGTATATACCCATTAGAGAAATAGTTCTCCCCCTTACCTTGGTTCTCCTAGCAGCAAAAGGAATATAAATTTCTTGGTGTTCTTCCCTCTTCCAAAGCTCTAAGTTTCCAATGATACTCTTGCTCTTCAAACCAATTTTCATGTACTGGCCAAACCTTCACTTTCTCTCAACTTCTCTATTTATAATACAAAGTCCCTAATTGAACTTTCTCTATTCTATCCTTCCTTACTTCCAAAATCACTACTTTACCTTCCTTCTTAATTTTTATTTTATTTTAATAATTTAATCTAGTAATTAAATATTCTACCAAATACTCATGTTTTCTCATTTTTATTAATTAAATTAAATAAATACTATTAATTAAATCACAAGGATACACAACGATTAATTAAATCACACAGAACATATATAATTAAATTAAATTAATTTAATGAAAATGGGGTGTTAAATCAGCCTACATATGCTTATACCTAAGAACTTCGTTCACATACATAGCCTCTCACCTAACATGAAAAGGTCCTCTAAACCACCACCAAATAGGGATTCCCTCCGCCTTTGGTAAGTCCTAACCACCATACAACGTAATATACCTACTAAGACCTCTGAGTATCCATGCCCTTTGTAGGGGTGACAGACACACATGTACTTTTTGACCAGTACAGTGGCGCCCACCATAGTTTCCAAGATCTTTCAACTTGAGAGGGATTTTCCCTTGAACAAGTTGACTATGCTATTGTGTTAATGACACAATAGAAAATTATTCTGCTCTTTTCCTTTTAGTAAGAATATCTTTCATGAATTTAGAATAGTTTGGCATTTGTTGAATGACCTCAATCAATTGTATAATGACATGAAGTTTCTTCAGGATTTCCATGTACTTGCCAAACTACTCTTCTTCTTTAGCCTTTCCGGTTCTTTGTGGAAAGGGTGGTGGTGGCCTTTCTTGCACGAATTTGGGTGGTTTGACAACCTCTCACATATCAGTCGACTAATTTTATGGAGCATAAGTCATGCCAGAAGTTTTTTGAATGCATTAGTCATTTTGCACATTCTCATTCAGAGGCTCCTCCAAGGGTGTTGTTTCAGTGGGATCTGATTCTTCCACTTCTAATGTTTCAGGAATAGTTATATTTTCCCTTGGTGGATCTTCCATCGATTTTTTAGCTTAATCATTTCACTTTACGTTACTTGTATATCACGCATACAATGTTGTTAGACTATGGCACAGATCTAGAAGGGGGGGGGGGGGGGGGGTGAATAGATCCCAATTAAATTTTGAGTCGGTGCTACCAATTAAAAATTGGTTTTGAATTTTTTTTTTAAGTGCGGAAGCGGCCGAGGAAAATATAGTCTAAAACGAACTGTTATTGGAAAACCGGATATGCGTCAAGCCTATGGATTAATGATAATGTAAAATACGATTCACTACACTAGTCACACTATCAAGGATTTGTTTCACTAGCTAAGATTCCTAGTTTCAATGATTCAAAGAGCAAACCAAACTAGATAAACAACTAAGATAATTTTGGTTTAGGCAAATTATCAAACACTTGGTGTGCAAAAACACTCCAAGTGATATTTATGTTGAGTAAGAGATTTCAATTAGTCTAGTACAATATTTAATTGTACTTTGAATTCAAAAATAGAGTTTTAATTTCTTACTCAATTAATATCAAGGTTTGATAAAAGTGCTTATACTAAAATCACTTAATTTTTAAGCTAAAAATAAATATGCTGAAAAATAGAGAAGGCAAAGATTTGATGAGGCAGTTCCCCCGTCGTCCTCGCTTCGAGGTACGTCTGCCCTCAATTCTAAAACTAGAATTGAGATGATTTAATAGATATCACCTGTTGAATTTAACCGTTTATACAAGGATTGCAAAGCAAATATACAACCGAAATCTCAAGACGTTGAATGTTGCTTCCACTCCTTGTTCCTTGATTCAAGGTGAATCAAGTCCTTCGATTGTTGTTGATAGACCTCCGATTCCAGTCCCTTTGTTAAATAACCCTCAGTTCTTCAAACCCTCGGCCCGGCTGATCTCAACTACAACAAATCGAACCCGAAATCTTTCCTTCAATATCACTGTATCCGCTACTAGATTGACGAAGACTTCCTCTTCTTAATCACCTTCGCTCAGCTGAAAATTGATGAAGAATTCGTCCAAAAACCCCCAAACACAAACCAGTCTTGGAGGACAAAACCCTAACGGTTTTATTCAAGAAAAAACCTATCACAAGCTTCAACCCGAACCGGATTCCCCAATCTCGGCTTCGAACCTTATCACCTTTAACCAATCATAAAGCACTTCAAAAATGGTTATGTGTAGTTGATGTGTTGTGAGATGTTGAAAATGAAGATGATGAATCTTGGACACCTATTTCACTTTTTCTTGTTTCTTTGAACACTTGAATCAATTTGACAAATGTTAGTTGATACAAGTAACTAAACTTCTATATATAGTAACCAACTTACCAACCAAACTTAACAGCTTTTCAAACAGAGTGGGAAATACTCAAAAATTGAATTTGCGCACAAGCGGTCGACCATAGCAGGTCTATGCGTCGATGCATGGCCTGCAGTTTTTGACAGACTGAAGAATACATCAGTATGCGTCGACCATAGGTCGGCGTGCACTGACCCGTGGGAAAGTGAAAGCTTCATGCGCCGACCCTGTGGTCGACTCAAGTCTCCATGCGCTGACCCGTGACCAATTGCACTATGTTATGCGCCGACCTGTGGTCGACTCAAGCCTCCATGTGCTGACCCGTGACCAACTGCACTATGTTATGCGCCAACCTGTGGTCGACTCAAGCCTCCATGCGCTGACCCGTGACCAACTGCACTATGTTATGCGCTGACCTGTGGTCGACTCAAACCCTGCAAATCTGCAAAAATTCAGATTTTTGTGGTTTTCATGCATTTTGTCATGACCACATTTTATCCACATATGTTGTATGAAATATAGCAGTTTAGATGAGCATAGAAAAGGATATGATAGGTGATATGTTGCATTTGTTTTGTAGAGGTGGAATCGACAATGCCGATTCATCCATGGTGGTCATTTGTCATCATCGAAACCTATGATCGTATGTTGTATGACAGTTTGCCCTTACATACTCCCCCTTTTTGACGATGACAACCTGTGTGAAACCAAAGAGACAACAACATGCAATATTTACACACATTATACACACTCCCCCTTTCTTTTGTAATCTAAGGTTGTCTGCAAAACAAACTGTTAATTGTTGTGAGTATTTTGGCTTGGCTTTGGTACATGCTCTTCGCCCCCTTTGACAACATCAAAAAGAGAAAAGGAACTATTATTCAACGTAACATGATATTCAACAGGAGATAGTGAATCATATAACAATATCACACCAAATATTATTACTGAACAAATTAAAAAGAAGATAACATTAAATTGGATTTGCACAAACGAGCACAACAGAAAATTAGTTCAGTCAAACAACAAAATTACAGATGCATATGCAGTTTTATGTCCTAATGACCTCGTCCTCGACGGAAACAACCATCCGTTATTTTGTCAGCAACACACAATGAGAATGATTTGCAAGAAGGAGGTTTTCCCTTTTTATAGATGAGGATTTAGGGTTTTTGGGAAGAGGAGAGGCCGAGAGACAATAGGCACTAGGTAGATGCAAGTCACAATGTAGTGGGAAGTTTGAAATGTAAATGCACACTTAATGAGAATTTGAATGTAAATGCATGGGAAGTTTGAAAGATTTCTGCAGAGAAAAACTGAGTTTTCGTGCGATGCGTCGACCATACAGTCTGTATGCGTTGACGCATACTGTTTGAAAAAAAAGAATTTTTTGAAGTGTGAGTCGACCATTGCCCTGTTATGGTCGACTCTTACAGGCAACATTTGCAATTTTCACTATTATGCACATATGCTCACATGTTTGATGCATAAATAGAATGCCACACAACATTTAAACATCCAAACAGATATGGCATAAGAAAAGATACATATATATGTACAATATTATCATGTAATACCACTATTTAGCCATGAAGTTTGGGAGAGAGAGAAGGGTAAAGGAACAATATCACCTCGATGCCGGAATAACTTGATGAACTATATAATTATGCTTGCAACAACATTAACTTGTTAGAAGTACAAGATTATAGTGTTAAATGAAATAAGATAAAGCAAGCAATTTATAACGCCTGTTCAGAAATGTCGAGAATACCAAGTTCTCGGCGAATATGAAAGAAAGGCTCAGTAGCTAGCGGCTTTGTGAAAATGTCCGCTAGTTAATTTTCAGTATTAACATGTTTAAATACAACATCACCTTTCTCTACATGATCCCGAAGAAAGTGATGTCGAATTTCGATATGTTTGGTGCGAGAATGCAACACAGGATTTTTGGTAAGATTAATGACACTTGTATTGTCACAGAAAATGGGAATACGTTCGAGTTTGAGGTTAAAATCCAATAGTTGTTGCTTAATCCATAGGATTTGAGCACAACAACTACCGGCGGCAACGTATTCCGCTTCGGCGGTTGACAAAGCAACTGAAACTTGTTTCTTGCTATGCCAACTGACCAAGGAATTTGAAAATAAGTGACAAGTGCCATTAGTGCTTTTCCTATCCGATTTGCAATCGGGAAAATCGGAATCGGAGAAACCTACCAATGAGCAATCATTACCTTTGGAATACCATAGTCCATACTTTGGAGTACCGGATAGGTATCGAAGTATTCGTTTGACAGCTTTTAGATGGGATTCCTTGGGACATGATTGATATCTTGCGCACATACACACGCTAAACATAATGTTGGGACGAGAAGCAGTAAGATAGAGAAGTGATCCAATCATACCTCTATACCTTTTTACCTCTACGTCCTTACCGCTTTCATCTTTATTCAAGTTTGTACATGTTGGCATGGGGGTGTCAATGGCCTTGGCTTTTGCCATGTCAAATCTCTTGATAAGGTCCCAACAATACTTTGTTTGACTCACGAATGTTCCTTCTTTGAGTTGTTTAATTTGCAAACCGAGAAAGTACGTGAGCTCCCCCATCATACTCATCTCGAATTCACCCTGCATAAGATCCGAAAACTCTCTCACGAGATTCATGTTAGTAAACCCAAATATAATATCGTCTACATAAATTTGTACTAATATCAAGTGCTTTCCTTGACGTTTAATGAAGAGAGTTGTGTCAACCTTTCCTCTTGAGTAACCTTGATCGAGTAAAAATTTACTTAGTCGCTCATACCAAGCTCTAGGAGCTTGTTTGAGACCATATAAAGCCCTTTTTAGTTTATAAACATGATCAGGATACTCATGAGATTCAAAACCCGGAGGTTGTGCGACGTAGACCTCTTCATTTATGTAATTGTTAAGGAACGCACTCTTAACATCCATTTGGAATAGTTTAAAGTCTTTCGCACAAGCAAAGGCAAGGAGAAGGCGTATAGCCTCGAGTCGGGCAACCGGCGCATAAGTTTCCTCATAGTCGATGCCTTCCTCTTGGTTATACCCTTGTGCGACTAAACGCGCCTTGTTACGGGTTATTACCCCGTTTTCGTCCAACTTATTCCTAAACACCCATCGGGTGCCGATTACTCGATTACCTCGCGGAGGAGGGACAAGGTCCCAAACCTCATTTCTAGTGAACTGATTTAGTTCCTCCTGCATTGACAAAAACCAGTGTTCATCGAGTAGGGCTTCTTTAGGGTTTTTAGGTTCCATTTGTGAAACGAAAGCGAAGTGATAACAGAAATTACTTAGCTTCGATCGAGTTGTAACACCCTTTGAGATATCTCCGAGAATGTTATCAATTGGATGGTCTTTGGGAGACTTCCAAGCTTGAGGGAGATCATCGTTTGAAGGCGGATGAGCTACCTCGGTTTCCTCATGGTGTACATCTTTATCCTCCTCAACTTTGACTTGGTCGGGTTGATCAATCCCCGGCTCGCCACCTTTGAGTATGTCTTCCGTAGATGTACCTGCACCATGAACAACACTACCCTTTCCGACGTTTCTCGGATAGGATTAATCAAAAGTGACATGTTCAAACTCTTCCACAACAAGTAATCGTTTATTATATATTCTATATGCTTTACTCGATTGAGAGTATCCGAGGAAGATACCTTCGTCGGCCTTGGAATCGAATTTTCCCAAGTTTTCCTTTCCATTATTTAATACAAAACATTTGCAACCGAAAACATGTAAGTGAGAAACATTTGGCTTTCTCCCTTTTAAAAGCTCATACGGTGTTTTATTTAGAATGGGGCGAATGAGCACCCTAATCAAAACATAACACGCCGTACTAATGGCGTCGGCCCAAAAATATTTCGGTAAACCACTTTCGTTAATCATTGTTGTTCCCAATTCTTCCAAAATTCGATTTTTACGCTCCACAACCCCATTTTGTTGAGGAGTACGTGGAGCGGAGAAGTTATGATCGATACCATGGTTACCGCAATATTCTTCAAATAAATGGTTTTCGAACTCACCCCCATGGTTGCTTCTAATTGAAACAATGTTTGTATTTAATTTATTTTGGGAAAGCTTAGCAAACCTTTCAAAGGCGGAGAACGTATCGCTCTTGCTTACTAAAAAGATAGTCCAACAAAATCTAGAGAAATCGTCCACTATCACGAAACCGTAATAATTTCCTCCTAGACTTTTAATCTTAGACGACCCAAATAAGTTCATATGAAGAAGTTCGAGAGGTCTCGTTGTTGAAACAATATTTTTGGATTTAAATGAGATCCTCGTTTGCTTCCCTTTTTGACAAGCATCACAAAGGTGATCCTTGGTGAACTTTATTTTGGGGAGACCTAGGACTAGATCTTTTGAGACTACTTTGTTTAGTAAGTCAAAGTTAACATGTGCTAAACGCCTGTGCCATAACCATGAATCTTCACTCATTGTTACAAGGCATTTGTCACTTGTTAACGATACTTCGTTTAAGTCTAACATATAGACATTATTCACTCGCAGGCCATTAAACATACTCTTCTTATCATCATTATGTACAATTTTGCAACAATCTTTTGAAAACGATACATTGTATCCTTTGTCACATAATTGACTGATGCTAAGTAGATTGTGTTTAAGACCTTCGACAAGCAATACATCAGAAATAGTAGTGGAAGAAGGGTTACCTACACTACCTTTACCTAGTATTTCTCCACGGTTGTTGTCACCATAGGTTACATATCCTTTCTTCTTAGCCACGAAGTCAATGAAGAGTGATATGTCTCCTGACATGTGCCTTGAGCATCCACTATCGAGAACCCATCTTCTCTCGGTGGTCTTGAGGCATTGTACCTATGGAAATGCAATTAACACGAGAAGGTACCCAATGGCTTATTGGGTCCTGAATGGTGAGTAACGAAATGGTTGCATTTGGGCAGCCATTGATAAATGCCTTTAGGAACTAAGAATCTCCTAAACCTGCATTTAGCAATGGAGTGGCCTTTCTTGCAACAATACAGACAAGAGAAATTTACATTTTGATTGCCTTTGGCATCTTCATCTTTTATAACATATTTATATTTTTGATATGGATTAACCATACTTTTTCGAAAGTTTGATTTATCGATTGCAAAGGTAATCTTGGGCTCAAGAGCCTTGTCAAGTTTGGCCTTTAGGTTTCTTACTTCACCTTTCCAAATATAACAAGTATCACACCCAAAGTTAATCATCCTACTTCTAAGGTCCTCACAACCTGTTTTTGTGCTTTCTACTATAGAAGCTTTGAGTGCCTCAAGTTTCCTTTCGGATTCTCGAATTTTTTGTTCCAAATGGGTAAAAATTTGGTTATTTGAGGCAAGCCTTTTAAAGGCCTCTTTCGCTTCACAGTGTAAAGTATCAAAAGCAGTTTGTAATTCATGATGAGACATACTAGAGGATTTTTCATATTTAGCATGTCGTACCTGTTTCTTTTTGTTCTTTTGATGAGCAGATAGGCATAGGTTTGCGGCTTCATCTTCATCACTAGAACTTTCATCATCGGAGGAGTCGCTATCGCTTTGGCTTTGATGATCTCTTGTGTGATTTTGATGATTCCTTTTCCTTTGTCTTTTTGTTCATCGGATAGTCCGGTTTGTAATGACCGGGCTTCCCACAAGTGTAGCACGACCCTCTAGTCATTCTACCTTTTGAGTCATCATTTTTAGAGTACCTTGATTGTTTCCGGAAGTTTACCAAGTTCTTCTCGGAATGTTGGATGCCGTTCTTTCTCACATAACGATTGTAACGTTTAAAGAACAACCTCATATCTTCGCTCTTGTCCTCTTCTTCTTCGTCGCTCGAGGAATAATCACTTTGCTCTTTTGCTTGAGACTTCGAGGAGGAAGTCTTAAGAGCTATGGATTTCTTTTCACTCACCTTTGCTTTGTCCTTCTTTTCTTTCTTTTCGTGTTGTTCCAGGCTCAAGAGTACTTGTTCATGCTCTTGTAGTTTGCCAAATAATGTTGTCAAGTCTAATATGGTAAGATCATTTGCTTCTTTTATGGCGGTCACTTTCGGCTGCCATTCCCTGTTAAGACATCTCAAGATCTTATTAGTAGCAACATCATTGGGAACCGGCCTACCTAGTGAATGTAATCGATTGATAAGATGAGTAAATCTCTTTTGCATGTCAGCAATGGTTTCCCCTTGCTCCATGAAAAAGAGATCAAACTCTTGTGTTAGTGTGTTGATTCTTGCCAACTTAACATCGTTCGTCCCCTCATGGGCAATTTGTAGTGAATCCCACATGGCCTTAGCAGTAGGACAATGGGATACACGATAGTATTCATCTACACCTAATGAGGAGATTAGGATATTTTTGGCTTTCCAATCATAATTGTATTTCTTTTCATCATCATCGGTCCATTGTGCTTCGGGCTTAGGTACTAATTCATTATTCTCATTGGTCATGGTTATTTCAATTGGACCATTGAGAATAACGTTCCATATTTTTCTATCTATGGAATTTATGTGCACCCGCATACAGTCTTTCCAATAACTATAATTTTCACCATTGAAAACGGGAGCTCTATTATAAGCCCCTTTAGGTTCGTTAGCCATTTTCTATCAAAGTTATATTTTGAAGCACGGAGTGAACCGGAGCTCCTGATACCACTTGTTAGACTATGGCACGGATCTAGAAGGGGGGGGGGGGTTGAATAGATCCCAATTAAAATTTGAGTCGGGGCTACCAATTAAAAATTGGTTTTAAGTGCAGAAGCGGCCGAGGAAAATATAGTCTAAAACGAACTGTTATTGGAAAACCGGATATGCGTCAAGCCTATGGATTAGTGATAATGTAGAATACGATTCACTACACTAGTCACACTATCAAGGATTTGTTTCACTAGCTAAGATTCCTAGTTCCAATGATTCAAAGAGCAAACCAAACTAGATAAACAACTAAGATAATTTTTGTTTAGGCAAATTATCAAACACTTGGTGTGCAAAAACACTCCAAGTGATATTTATGTTGAGTAAGAGATTTCAATTAGTCTAGTACAATATTTAATTGTACTTTGAATTCAAAAACAGAGTTTTAATTTCTTACTCAATTAATATCAAGGTTTGATAAAAGTGTTTATACTAAAATCACTTAATTTTTAAGCTAAAAACAAATATGCTGAAAAATAGAGAAGGCAAAGATTTGATGAGGCAGTTCCCCCGTCGTCCTCACTTCGAGGTACGTCTGCCCTCAATTCTAAAACTAGAATTGAGATGATTTAATAGATATCACCTGTTGAATTTAACCGTTTATACAAGGATTGCAAAGCAAATATACAACCGAACTCTCAAGACGTTGAATGTTGCTTCCACTCCTTGTTCCTTGATTCAAGGTGAATCAAGTCCTTCGATTGTTGTTGATAGACCTCCGATTCCAGCCCCTTTGTTGAATAACCCTCAGTTCTTCAAACCCTCGGCCCGGCTGATCTCAACTACAACAAATCGAACCCGAAATCTTCCCTTCAATATCACTGTATCCGCTACTAGATTGACGAAGACTTCCTCTTCTCAATCACCTTCGCTCAGCTGAAAATTGATGAAGAATTCGTCCAAAAACCCCCAAACACAAACCAGTCTTGGAGGACAAAACCCTAACGGTTTTATTCAAGAAAAAACCTATCACAAGCTTCAACCCGAACCGGATTCCCCAATCTCGGCTTCGAACCTTATCACCTTTAACCAATCACAAAGCACTTCAAAAATGGTTATGTGTAGTTGATGTGTTGTGAGATGTTGAAGATGAAGATGATGAATCTTGGACACCTATTTCACTTTTTCTTGTTTCTTTGAACACTTGAATCAATTTGACAAATGTTAGTTGATACAAGTAACTAAACTTCTATATATAGTAACCAACTTACCAACCAAACTTAACAGCTTTTCAAACAGAGTGGGAAATACTCAAAAACTGAATTTGCGCACGAGCGGTCGACCATAGCAGGTCTATGCGTCGATGCATGGCCTGCAGTTTTGGACAGACTGAAGAATACATCAGTATGCATCGACCATAGGTCGGCGTGCACTGACCCGTGGGAAAGTGAAAGCTTCATGCGCCGACCCTGTGGTCGACTCAAGTCTCCATGCGCTGACCCGTGACCAATTGCACTATGTTATGCGCCGACCTGTGGTCGACTCAAGCCTCCATGCGCTGACCCGTGACCAACTGCACTATGTTATGCGCCAACCTGTGGTCGACTCAAGCCTCCATGTGCTGACCCGTGACCAACTGCACTATGTTATGCGCTGACCTGTGGTCGACTCAAACCCTGTAAATCTGCAAAAATTCAGATTTTTGTGGTTTTCATGCATTTTGTCATGACCATATTTTATCCACATATGTTGTATGAAATATAGCAGTTTAGATGAGCATAGAAAAGGATATGATAGGTGATATGTTGCATTTGTTTTGTAGAGGTGGAATCGACAATGCCGATTCATGCATGGTGGTCATTTGTCATCATCGAAACCTATGATCGTATGTTGTATGACAGTTTTCCCTTACAAATGTAACAAGGACTTAAGTGTTCAAAGAGTTTCACACTTCGTATGGAAACACACAACATGAGTTCACATAACTTAATGAATAACTATTTAAAAATAAATAAAAAAACATTTTCCCTTACCGATCCTACGTCTAGGACTATGGACACAAGTCATAAATCTTTGTATCATGATTCGACTTTCTCGTGAATTTTACTCCTCCATGGGACTCGAACCCACTTTAAGGACCATCATTCGTATGGGACTCTAACCCATTTTGATTTTTACTCTTCTATGGCACTCTAACCCACTTATGAGACAACATTTCTCTATGGGACTCTAACCCACTTATGAGGATCTTTACCCGTATAAGACTCTAACCCACTTTGAGTTTGCGAGTCAATAGTGTGTATATTCCAATTCTACTTTAGATAAGTATCTCAATTGGGACGTGCACAAGTCAGGGTTATTTCCGAATACATGATTATTCTCATTAGTCACAACGTGACAATTCTCATCAATCACCAAGTGATTATATCACAATCATCATGGGTTTATATACCATTTCGATGTGATTATATCATAACTATAATATATCACAATGTGATTCCATACAAGCTCATTAAATCATAATTAAGACATCTTTCCCTATCCATGCCCTTGATATTTCATAGATGGGACGACTCATCTCACGTGACTACTCGTTCACGGGTACACACTGATGTACCTCTTACATCCGAGAATCACAACTTTAGTTAATTCCATAACCTGAGTTATTTTAACTAACCCCATTCACCCATCTATAACACTAGGTTTACTCTCACTTATCACTATGGAACTTGCTTCATTCATTATTCATTCAATACACATATATCATAGTATAGTACATGAATCACACATAATAATACATTGCCATTACCCAAGTAATAATCGAAACATAAGCATTGGTTATCTTTACCAAAAGCTAGAGCATTAGACTAGCATTCCAATGTATCCGACCTCACATTAATAGGAGCTACGAAACACGTTTAATGGTGAAAATATGGAAACAAGCATTTTCTTAAAGTCTCGGACTCTCGCCTAGCGGGCTCCTAGCAAGGCTCAAGCGAGGTCAACTAGAACGGAAACTTTCCAAAATTTTACTATCTCACCTAGCGAGACATGTCATTGTCATACCCCAAAATTTACCCTACCTTTCACAATGTTCACCTAGATCTATAACCCTAATTCATATGCATATCTTCATGTTCAATCATTTCACTTGCATTAGAATTGTTCAAGAAAAGAGGACGTGTATCTTGGACTCAAAGCATTATTGTGTGTACCTAGTGAAAGCTAGGGTTTCCCAACAACTTGAGGTTGCTCAACCAAGCTAAACCCTAATTGGTTGTCCCATTGATCTTTTTGTCTATGCATCTTGTCTTGGAGATCCATTTGTATCTTTTTGGTAAACCAAAACCCTAATTATGGTTATCATTCGTAGGGTATGCATCTAACCCTAATTTCATCTAATTCACTATCATCCACTCTGCATGTTTCATTTTCTTGATCAAGCTCCATTCAAGCCCACTTGTTCTTGGTCCATTATGAGGTTTCATTGGTTGATTTAAATTTCATTTCAAGGTGTTGAAATACAAGAGACTAAGAGACATTTGAATAAACCGTGTGTGTTGAAAAGTACTACGGATACTTTATTATATATAGAGAGATTATAACTAATTATATGATATAGTCGATGTGGGATTACTCTACATACAAATATTACAAATATCAACACTCCCCCTCAAGCTTGAACACATAAGTCAAATGCACCAAGCATTTTACATATATAATAATTCTGGGACTTCGTAGGGATTTTGTAAACATGTCTTCCAATTGAACATTATAGTTGATAAAGCTTGTGACGATGTCACCTGACTCAAACTTCTCTCTGGAAAAGTTACAGTCTATTTCAATATGTTTGGTCCGCTCATGGAAGACTGGATTTGAAGCAATGTGCAATGCAGCTTAATTATCACAAATAAGTGTCATTGGTCTTGGTTCTTCAATTTGAAGTTCCTTGAGCAACTATTTTAACCAAATAAGTTCACATGTTGCCATTGTTATGGCCCTATACGATGCCTCGACGCTTGATCTTGCAACTACATTTTGTTTCTTACTTTTCTAGGATATAAGGTTTCCTCCAACAAGTACACAATAGCCAGAGGTGGATCGTCTAAAAATTGGTGACCCTGCCCAATTAGAATCAGAGTATCCAACTATCTGAGTATGTCCTTTATCTTCATACACTAGACCTTTTCCTAGAGCATATTTGATATATCTCAGAATCCGGATAACAACATCCATGTGTTCCTGACAAGGGGAATTTAAGATCTGACTTTCCATACTAACTGCAAAAGAAATGTCTGGACGAGTAACTGTGAGATAATTCAACTTTTCAACCAATCTCCTATACCTTCCTGAGTCAGATAGAGGCTCCCCCTGATTGGGTAGTAGTTTGACACTTGGATCCATAGGAGTATCAGCTGGTTTAGCATTCAGCAAACCCTTTTCTTCCAAAATATCCATAGCATATTTCTGCTGAGAAATCACCAAACCATCTTTAGATTGGGCTACCTCAATACCCAAGAAATAACGGAGTTTACTAAGATCTTTTGTTTGAAGTTGATTCGAGAGATATTGTTTTAACTAGAGTATACCCTACTGATTACTACCAGTTATGACAATATCATCTACATACACAATAAGATAAATACACCCTTGGGTTGAGTGATGATAAAAAATAGAATGGTCAGCTTCACTACGGACCATACCAAACTGTTGTACTACATTGTTGAATCTGCCAAACCAAACTCTGAGAGATTTCTTAAGACCATAAAGAGACATGTGTAACCTACACACCATATTCGATGACTCCCCCTGAGCAACAAACCGAGGTGGTTGCTCCATATATACTTCCTCTTCAAGATCACCATGTAAAAAAGAATTTTTGATATCAAGTTGATGAAGAGGCCAGTGTTGAATGTCTGCAATGGCTAGAAGAAGTCTCACAGATGCCATATTGGCTATAAGAGAGAAGGTATCACTTTAATCCAATCCAAAAATCTGAGTGTATCCTTTGGCTACCAAACGAGCTTTAAATCGATCAATCTTACCATTTGGACCAACCTTCACTGTACAAATCCAACGACAACCTACTAAAGATTTCCCAGGGGGTAGAGGAACCAGTTCCCAGGTACCACTACTTTGAAGATCACACATTTAATCAATCATTTCTTTCCTCCACTCAGGGTGAGATAAAGTTTCACCTAGAGTTTTAGGAATAGAAACAGAAGACAAAGAAGACAAACAAGTATACTACAAAGGGGAAAGACGATGATAACATAAATCAATATAATGTGGAGAAGGATTTCGTGTTTGACGTATACCTTTTCAAAGGGAAATTGGAAGATCGGACTCAGGTTGCATGATCGGATCCGGTGATGGAGGAGGCATCGGAGGGGAGTCTGTAATGACCCCAAGTACAGGTATGACCTCAGGGACAGGGACGAAAGACGTTGGGTGACGACGCTTATATGTTTGAAGTGGTCGAGAAGTGGGGGAATCAGGAGCCATAGACTGATGGGGAATAATGGTAGGCGGGACATTAATAACTGTCAGAAAAGGCGTGATAGTACTTTCTTGAATGGGTTCTGGAGTTACGTGATTGGACTCGAAATATGGAATAGACTCGAAAAAGGTAATATTGGTCGATATGAGGTATCATTGTAGAGTATGTGAATACCAACAATAAACTTTTTGGGATCGATGATAATCAAGAAAGACACACTTTAGTGATCGAGTTGATAGTTTATCAAGATCAAGAGAGATATTGTATACAAAACATATGGATTCGAATACTCGGGGAGGAATTGGGTGAAAAGGGGAATTGGGAAAAAGGATTGAATGAGGGATTTTATTGTTAAGGATAGATGAGAGCATGCGATTTATAAGGTAACATGTCGTTAGCACAACATCCCCCCAAAATCAAGTGGAACATTACCATGGAGAAGTAGGGTCCGAGTAGTTTCTACGAGATGCCGATTTTTGCGTTCGGATGCCCCCATTTTATTGAGGTGTGTGAGGGAAAGATGTTTGATGGAGAATGCCATTACGTGGCATAAAATTTTGAAATTGTTGGGATAAATATTCACGGGCATTGTCACTTCTTAAGGTACGGATAAACACACCGAATTGAGTTCTTATTTCTTGATAGAATTATTCAAAGATAGAAAATAATTCAGATCTATTCTTCATTAAAAATAACCACGTGCAACATGAAAAATCATCAATAAAGGTGACAAAATACCTAGACTCAAGAGTAGATACAACACACGAGGGACCCCAAAATCGGTGTGAACTAAAGGAAAAGGGGACGAAGCTCGTTTATTGACTCGATTGGGAAACTGACCACGAGTGTGTTTCCCTAACTAACACAACTCAAAATGTAAATTAGATACCTTTGATAAATTTGGTACTAACTTATGTAGTTTAGAAAGACTGGGATGACCTAACTGAGCATGAATAGTGAGTCGAGAACCTTTGGTTGAGCATGTCTGAGATGACACTAAGAGGTAATAAAGGCCTTGAGACTCACATCTGAAGCCAATCGTCCGTCCCGAACTTCGATCCTGCAGGGTAACATTATTGTTAGTGAAGGTGACACTACAATCACGATAAAGAGTTAAACGACTTACTAAAAGTAAATTAAATGGACAATTAGGTACATAGAGGACAAAAGTAACAGAGAGAGAAGGTAGAATTTGAACAATACCAATCCCTTCGGATCGGGCTTGAAAACCATTGCCAGAAGTTATAGTAGGTAAGAAAATAGATGTAAAGTGGGAAGAGAAAAGATTTTTATTACCGGTAATATGATTAGACGCACCAGGATCAAGGACCCAAGGTCCAAGAGAAGATGATTGAGACAAACAAGCAGATGAATTACTAGTGGATGCTACCGAAGTAGTATAATCTAAGTTATGACAATTCTGATACCACCTAAGGAAATCATCATAGTTTGGCATAAAGTTATGAGGAGTAGCTCTGAGTATTTGAAGAGAGAAAGTATCATGCGGACTTGGTAAAAAAGGATCTGAAACAGTTGCACTATGGAGAGTGGGGAGGTGGAATTTTTTTTGGGATCAGCCGCCGGTTAAAAGTGGGGAACGACTGGATTAGAGAAGGTGTTTCTGCCGGTAGGGTTAGTTTGTTGGAAGGTCAACGGGAACAATAGCGACGACGGCGACTGTAGAATTTTGAAAACTGATGTCGGAATGAGTCACGACAATGTATGGAAGGAAAACCAAAGTTATGACACGGTTTTCCAAAAATTTCTCACTGGAAGACAGTGGGTTAACCGGGTAAAGCACGGTGAATGGTCGTCTCTCAGTAGACTCTGGATACCATGTTGAAATACAAGAGACTAAGAGACATTTAAATAAACTGTGTGTGTTGAAAAGCACTACAAAGACTTTATTATATATAGAGAGATTACAACTAATTACATGATATAATCGATGTGGGACTATTCTATATACAAATATTACAAATATTAACACAAGGCTTTACATGTTCATCTGTTTCTTGATGATATCCTTTGGTCCAAACCCATTCTCATGGCACCATAACTTCCACTTGTCTCATTCATGGTTATTTCATTTCATCATTTCATCTAGTCATTTCTAGTTCATGGTTTGACCATTCTTGGTTGTTCATGTATCCATTAATTATTCTTTTAAGTCTCATTACCCATACATTAGTCCTTGATTCATTGTTCATTTGTGCAATGAGGGATTGTTCATTCAAGTCCACTTCATTCCCATTCATTTCATTTTTATTGTCATGATGGATTGTCCATTAGTCTTTGGTTCATTCAAGTTTTTTCATTCACATTCACTTCATTTCCCACTCAAGTTGTTAGGTTTCTTAGGTTTTATACATGTATCTTGGGATTCCTATTAGTCCATGTTTCAACATCATTCATTTCTATACATTTAATTCATTAAAAATATCACTCAAATTCAATTCCATTCATACACCAAATATCCATTCATTACATTCAAGTCCATACATCATAAAATTACAAGTTTGACCATTTTTTACAACAGTTGACTTTTGGTCAACAATTGACTTTTTGGTCAACCAGTTGACCAAAGTCAACTGACCCCATTTGCTTCTAACAACCAGTGACTATGGGCCTATCTTTGGGACCTGCACTGGAATCTGTTTTGCACCCTATTTCCATCTCTGACCGCCCCCCTGTTTGCTATTATTTTGGCTATTTTCTTGGCATTTTTTAGAATTTTTTGCATGTTATTTTCTACTATATTCTTGATATACTTTGTGGTATAAAAATTGATTAATTTCCCATGATTAATGTAGTTTTCATTAGGGTTTGAATGAGTTTTTTAGTTTATTTTGCATAATGTACTTTAATCATGATTTCAATTACCATGTTGATTACCATCTTATTTACCTTGATCAATATGTTTAGCCTAGGCATAGATTAGGTTAAGAATGCGGTATTGCTTTATGACTCGTATCATTTCACCTTGTTATTTTGATCCATGATTAATTCACTTAGATAGAATAATGCCATATGCATGATTTGATTTTCCATTTGATCACTTGTTTAACCTTGCATTGATTAACTATTGGATTATGATTCTTGTTAAATTGAAAATGCCATTTCAATCTGCTTTGATACCATGCCTTGTTTAGATATCATTTCCCATCATGCTCATGTGATTAATATTCCCTAATTATCCATGATTTAATTCATTCTTCTTTGATTGAAAATTGTCATTGAATGTTTTTAACTTTGATGAATGTTTTCCATTTACTTTGACCCCACACTAACTCCATTTTCCTTGTGTGTTTATTTGGATCATATGACTTGAACCCTAATCCACAATGTCTTTCTTTTATTACCATCACTGCTTACATTTATTCATTTGCCTTGTATTGCTTGATTATACTTAGGGATATCATGCCACTTGATTGTTTTAGGCATGATACTTGGTTTGTAACTTGTATGATCCCATCTCCATTCCTTGTATTGCTTGGTAGCATCCCCCATTATGGGTCATATGTCCCCCACTCCCATGAAAGTGTAATAACTTTGGTTTATATTTCCTTTAACTCTTTCAAATGCATGCTAACTAAAAAAGATAAAATCAAACGATAAAAATGACCTTTTTCAAAAGACAAAAAGCATATTTGATCCAATATCAAGTGTTTTTCAAATCAAACTCACTTCATAGCAACATGAGTGCTTGATCCAACATCAAGTATCTCATCATCATTATCGATTCAATTACCCCCTTTCACTTCTCATTCTATTCTTCCATCTCTCACTTCTCAACCTATCCTTATTTCTTTCTCTATCTCCTCCTCCACACACTTTTTCATAATAGATTCCGAACGCTTGATCCAATGTCAAGTGTCATTTTTCAAAATCTTTTCTCAATAAATTGGAATGCAAAAGTGGGGTGTACGTACTTGTGCACAACACTCAAGTACTTGGGTTGTCGGTCGTACCTAGCTTGTGTCCTGATTACTTGACTTTCGTTCAAAACACCTACAATAAAACAAGTTCAATCTGGTGCTTTGAGAGAGAAACAAAGTGCTTAAGATGTCATTGTCCTCTCAACTCCCAAGTATTCTGATTGTTGGTCATACTTAGCCAATGGTTAGATACTTTTCTTCCTATAAGTACCAATGGTTAAACTCACAAAACCATTTCATAATCAAAACTCTTTTGGATCAAAAAAGGGGTTAGGATTCAACTATCCTCTCAACTCCCAAGTATTCATATTGTTGGTCGTACCTATCTTGTGGTCTGATACTTGTCTCCGTACTAAAATCAACCATAACCAATCAAATCTAATTTTCTACCTTAGGGCATCTTTCAATACAAACCTTTTCAGAAAGGGCATGTTACTTCCGTTCTACCGTGAACGAAGCTTAAGCCTCCCGTGACATGAGCATACAAGAAAAGGTAACCGCTAGAACGCGAATGTTAACACTGTCCAATAAAAACAAACAACAAATACTCTGCTTTATGATCAGAACTATGGAGCTCTGACTTCCTTATTGCACAAATGAGGATACGTAGGTACAAGGGTTTGAAACCTTGGCGAGCATATTAATAACTATTTTCTTTTCTCATGTCATTTCACTCCATTAACCGATGGCGAGCAACCTTCAGATAACAACATACATTCACACAAAGAGAAAGCAAAATGGTTCCCATTGAGTACAACGGATGCGAGGGGTGCTAATACCTTCCCCTTGCATAACCGACTTCCGAATCCGCTCTTGGTTGCGAAGACCATTCTCTTGGGGTTTTATCGTTATTTTCCATTTCCTTTGGAATAAATAAAATCCGGTGGCGACTCTGTATTTTTTGTAGCGCGAAAGTCATCGCCTAGAAAGTTTAGCAGACAACTTCTACACACTGAGATGATACGCTTGCCTAGCGAGCAGTTCTCTCGCCTAGCGAGAATTGCAGAACTCAACCATTTCAGAAATGTAACAGGAAGGAAATAATCTACACACGTCATCATGTATCAACATATTTGATCCAATAACACAAAGTATCATGGTTTAACACAAATATGCATGCAAAATAACAAGATGATCATGCATAGGCATAGATTTCGCACATATAACAAGTTTTCAGAAAATCCTAATTTCTCTTTTCATAGATTTTCCCCCGCCAAAGCTATGTCTAACTGGGAACCCACATTTATAGGATGGAGATGATGAAGTATGGAGATGAGTCTTTGATGATCTTAGATCTTGATTTCCACTTCCAAGTTTTTCCTTTTTTTCCATTCTTCTTCCCTTCTCTTTTCCTCTTCGTCTTTATCTTCTTCTTTCTCTTACTACTAAAGTTAGGTCATGGATAGATAAGAGAGAATGAGAGGAAAATATATTAAGAGAATTTTATCCCTTAGAGGATAATGACCATTTATCAATGCTACCAAATATCATTTCTTTTATTAATTAGTAGAAGTCAATCACACTGAGTAAGAATTAAGCTCACATAACTTTACTTATTACTATATTTGTCCCAATTAATAAAGAATAGAACATATAGAAACTCAATATATCTTAACAAACAAAGAATATAGCATTGAAGAGGATATGAGGTATTGAAAAGTTTATCAACAACAAGAATACATTAATGTTGTCTTTGGAAAGAATAAAAAAGGTCTCGTTGAGATAAATATTCGGAAAAAGAAATAAGTGTTCTTTGATCTTCCATATTGGTATAACCTCTATGTAAGACATTATCTAGATGCGATGCATGTGGAGGAAAATGCGTGAGATAGTTTTATAGGAACACTTCTAAACATTCACGAAAGACTAAAGACAATAAGAATCCATGTTTAAATATGGTGCAGATGGGTATACGACAATAGTTGGCTCTAAAAGATAGAGGAAAAATAACTTATTTGCCTCCAGCATGTCACACTATAGCTAAAAAGGAAAAGAATTTTTTTTTGCGAGTGTTTGCATGGTATCAAAGTTTTCCAAGGTTACTCATCAAACATCAAGAAACTTGTATCAATAAAAGATCTAAAGTTAATTGGCTTAAAATCTCATGATTGTCATGTCTTTCTGCAATAATTTCTACCATTGGCTATATGTGGCATCCTTCCAAAAAATGTAAGAGTAACTATAACTAGTTTGTGCTTATTCTTCAATGCTATATGTAATAAAGTTCTTGATTTAAAAAAATTAGATGAATGAAAAGATAAGACTGGAATAATCTTATGTCAATTGGAGATGTATTTTTCTCCATCATTTTTTGACATTATGGTTCACTTATTTGTTCATCTAGTCAGAGAAATCAGATTTTATGGTCTAGTTTATTTAAGGTGGATGTATCCAATAGAGCGATACATGAAGATACTTAAAGGATATATGAAGAATTATCACCAATCAGAAGCTTTGATCGTTGAAAGGTACATCACATAAGAAGTTGTTTAGTTTTCTTCAAACTATTTGTCACAAACAGAGTCTATAAGAATTCCAAAATCTCGTCATACTGACGGATAGGGAGGTAGAGGTACTCAAGATTTAAATTTTAAGTTAATGGTTCGGGATATAATTCTTCAAACACATTTCTATATATTGAATAATCTTGATGAAGTTCAACCTTACATAGCTACTCACAAAAGACTTATGAAAACAAAATACCCCCGAATGAGTGACAAGTGGTGTTGATAGAGCATAATAAGAAATATATAAGTTGGTTTAATGAAAGGATTTCTAATGATGATAGTGCATCTGAGATAATCAAATGGCTGTCATACATGCCAAAATTTAATGTGATAACTTGGATTGCATACGTCATTATTATTTTTTCCTTTTATACAAAAGTAAAAGATGATCGTAGTACAATACAAAATAGTGGAGTTATGATTGAGGCCGAATCCATGTATTTCTCTAGTTTGAAATCTAATAATACTATATTGGCATCTAAAGCATTCTATGGTGTCATTGACGAGAATTTAGAGATTGATTATGTTATTTTCAAAGTGCCTTTATTTAAATGCAAGTGGCTTCCCAATAACAATGGTGTACAAACTGATGAGTTAGGATTCTCACGAGTTGACTTTGGCAAAACAACTTATATGACCAAACCATTAATCATGGCTACTCAAGCAGACCAAATTTTTTATATGACATACCCTTTGGACTTACCGAGGAGATATTCAATTGTTCTCGAAGGAAAACACATTCGTTATAGCGATGAAAATTTTGATATTCCTTCCACTCATTTTTATGCAACACAAGTGCCTACTTCATATGAAGAAATTGATAGAGATGATGTGTATGTTATTCGTAATGATCATGAAGAAGGCATATGGGAAAATTAACAAGTAGGTATTTTTTTATTATTTATTCATAATTTATTGTAAGTTATAGTTTCTAAGATTATATACTAACAAGTATTATTATTTGAAATTATAGGTATTTAAAGTCAAGACACCAAGATACTATTATTTGATGTAATGGTGTGTAAATTGTAGGTTGTTTTGTGCTATTTTAGTTTTGATATATAATATACAATTTTTTGGCTCTTGATGTGCTTTTGGATTTTATGTAATACAATTTTTGGTCTGATACGATTCACAAATGTGTGTGTTGTTGTATCTAGTCTGATACGATTCAAAAAATTTCAGGTTAAAAATTCAGAAATTCTGTAAAATAAGAAAATATATATTAAAAAAACATTTCACAACGATTGTTTAATACAACTGTTATTATAGGTAAAGTGTTATCCAGAATAATAAACGCTAAAAATAGCATTGACGGGTATCGAACTCAGGACCTATAAATATTTCACTATGATTGTTTAATACAATTGTGATTATAGATAACATGTTTTCCAGTTTATTACAACGAACAATAGATTGGGGTTGTAAATAACACACTTACAAACACATGCTACCTAACAAGTAACAATAGACATACAACCTTCATTATAGGTCTTTCAGAATAATTGTCATATGTGTTTTTCGTAGTAGTGAACATAAACATAAACAACAAGAACATAAAAATTCAACACCAACAACATAAACAAGAAAAACAACAACAACAACATAAACATAAACAACAACAACATTCAAGATCGATATTTTACTGTACATGCATAGTGAAAAATTTATGTACCAGAAACATGATGAATAAGTAAAAGAGCTAATTATTGTGAGTTTTGTCCTCTTTTCTCGTAATATTCTTCATCTCCCTTCTCTGTGT
Organism: Lathyrus oleraceus; assembly: GCF_024323335.1. Classification (NCBI taxonomy): domain Eukaryota; kingdom Viridiplantae; phylum Streptophyta; class Magnoliopsida; order Fabales; family Fabaceae; genus Lathyrus; species Lathyrus oleraceus. The sequence goes on from NC_066583.1 coordinate 115,292,555, forward strand.
TTCTTGCATTCTTCGTTGCTTTGTACGATAAGTCAAGAACGATAGTGATGACAGTTTTTTCACATTAAGCCAAGAACAATACAATGATGGCTTTGTACGATAATAATGTGTGTGTTTTGTTTAATTACTGGAGATGAAAATATGGCTAAGATTCAAATTGTTTATAAATGCTGAATGTGTTAGGGTTCAAATGGGTTCTCAGCGATGAAATAAAAAAATGACAATTGAAAAGATAAGCTAAGATGTGTTTCTTATTTCTGGATAAAATATTTTACCACAGTCGATTAAACCGACCGTGATGATATATGATTTATTTAATTAACTTTTATAAAAAGAGTCAATTTTTAACCATTTAAAAATTTAAAAATAAAAGGGAAAATATATCCTAACGATTGGTTTAAACAACCGTAGTGACATCTGAAATATTTTCAGACTAAAATAAAATTAAAAAAGAATGAGGTCGTTGTAAAAATAAAAAGGTAAATGATATCACCTCGGTTGAAATAATCAACTGTAGTGAAATCACGTTTATATTTAATTTAAAAAGAAATATCACTAATATTAAATAAATCACAAAATTTATTGGCACTTGGATTTGAATCCATGAAAACTTTAGAAACTTTCCTCACAATTTCTCAATCCAACTCAGGTAAATATGTAAATTATTTTTAATTTAAAATTAACTCAAAATATTTTGAATCCATGAAAACTTTAGAAACTTTCCTCACAATTTCTCAATCCTACTCAGATAAATATGTAAATTATTTTTAATTTAAAAATAACTAAAAATGGTGGCATAGATGTTACCATGGTTCTATAAGAAACGTAATAAAATGAGTGTGATAGTATATCCTACTTTTTATAGTAGTGTGGTATAAAATGTATTCTCCCCCTAAAATTTATTCATATGTGTTTTTTAATTTAATTTTCACATGAGCATCATGTGAACAATACATTGTTATTAAATTTGACTTTAAGTAACAAAGCTAACCAAAAAAACAAATATGATATGATTTAAAGAAATAAGGAATATATTGGTCTTTTTAAAAGTTAAATAACCAAAATAGACCCGAATAAAAGATAAAGGACAAATAAAAAGATATTAAACGTCTCACAAATTTAAAGAATTAGATCAACAAAACTCTATTTTTTTTAATCAAGATCAATAAACTCTTGAGATTTTGAAGATTAAAATATTGATGTTCTCTGTAAAACAAAAATTCATCAATATTGTATTAACTTTATTTCAAATCTCATATTAAATATTAGAGTTTGAAAAAGAATTATATATAATGATTCTTCTCATTCTACGAGTCAATCAGTTTTGCAAAATTGAACAAAACAAATTTTAATTTTAATATGATATTAAAGATTATTGATCGAACCATGGATCATATTCATCAAATAAAAAAAATTCAAAGTCTCACATCAATTATTATGGATAGAGTTTTAACAGAGTTACCGCTATTGGAACACACACCCCAATCCAATTCTTATGATATCCCACCACTATTCTTATGATATTTAAATTATTTGATTAAAAATTTGCTATTATAATGGGGTGATGGAGTTATTTGAGGTAGTTGCAGCTTTAAGAAGAAAGATGCTGAATTGGGGAAAGGGTAATTTCTGGCAACATCGAACTTATGAGATAAGCATATGACACTATGACGCAAACCACAATAAACCATGCAGATGCACATGCACCAGAGAGACCAATATTAACAGCAACATACCAAACTCACATTTGTCTTTTAAATTTTATTTTCTTTGATTTCATGTTGCATTCAATCAACCGGTCAGATTCTTGGACCGTAAGATTTGCGTAATTGGGTAACAAGAATATTATCCAACTTGCGAGTGATGAAAATCATGAACTCTCAATCGCGCATGCACTCAGTTTTCAGATATGCAAGAACACAGCTGGGACCATTAAAGGTTGTAGTAGACATATCATTAGTGTGTCTAGTGCTTTGTTTTTTCAACGAGTTAGAGGCTGCTTGAGTTATAGTAGACGTATCATTAAGAAGCTGCTTGAGTTTCCCGATAGAGGAAGGGATGGAAGAGGGAGAAAGAACTTGGTGTCATTAACTCCGACCCACTAGATTATAAGAATTAATTTTTATCATTGATGTTAAGTGTTAAATCCACAAACCATTTGTGTTCTACTATATTGTATATATCGTATATTGTATATTGAGGATTGGTATTCTAACACCAAAAATTTTACATCAAGGTATGTGTTCATTTATAATATAAAAACTGAAAAATAATTATTAAATTATAAAGAAAAAATCAAATCATATGAATACAGTGTAGTTGTCATATTTCAGCGTAGGAATACTATTCCTCTTGTTTATTAAATGCAATTAGTGCTTTTAACAATTAGTAATAAATTTAGTGAGTAGTTACTTACCCATATATATATATATATATATATATATATATATATATATATATATATATATATATATATATATATATATATATATATATATATATATATATATATATATATATATATATATTGAAAAACACAATAAAGAGAGAATTTGTTCATGAGTTTGATAATAAAAGATTACGTATGAAGAGTTTGATGAAATACTTAGGATGCATTGACATGGTCTAATGACACCATGTGTGAGTCTAAAAGTCTTACATCAAATCTCAATCGTTAATATGAATAAATCAAACGATCATATAAGTAGCCTATTTTATAGGAAAAAGAAATGTGCAAGTATTTTTTAATTTTCTTATTTGATTTAATATGACCGTTTAATTCAATCCTATTAACGGTTGAGATTTGATGTAAGTGTTTTAGACTTATACTTGGTGTTAATAGATCCTAACTCTTGATGAAATTAATGATTAAATCTTTAAGTTTTGAAATTGGAGTATTTATTAAAGGCTCTTTGGGTCATTCAAGAAGAAGAGAAACATTTTTCTCTAACTTCACAACGAATATGTAGAATAGGGAAATACCAATTCTTCCTTAAATCTTGGAGATACGTTTTACCCTTTGGCCGTCATATTTACCCCTATTATCTCTTGGACACGACATGTGTGATAAAATGAATAAAATATGGACCTTAGTTCAGGATGGGCGACCTATATCCAATCGAGTATACTCGCCCAATGTTTCAACACTTTATTTGGCCTTCTTTGTCATGGGTTATCCCATTATGGGCCCAATAAAATTATCTCAGTCCTTAGTCCCTCAAACACGAGACCTAGGAAGGGCAAGTGATTAACTTAAAATGGGAAGTAGTCTTATTCATATGAATCCTTTGAGAATTTCTTTGGATGAGTCCCTTAAGTGTTGATTGGGGCGAGTCCCCAAAATGTTGCTCGAAGCGAGTCCCTCAAGCATTCCTTGAAACGAGCCCCTCAAACATCTCTTAAGGCACGTGCAACATTTCATTCCTAGGCACACTAGCTCTTATCTAGGGAAGACACAATCATTATGAACCTTTGATCAAATGCATGCAGTCCAGTTGTATATGTTTTTGCTTTCCAATTGCAGACATGCACCAATGTTAGGGAAATGATGGCCTATGTGACCTAGACAATTTTTCTCATATTAATAAGGTTATGCTTCACTCTTCTTCACGTTATTCCAAAACTATTCTACTTCTCCCCAACAAGAACTTTCCTAAAAAATTGCTCCCAAGCTTGATTGGGTCTTTTATTCTTCTTCCACTTAAACTTAGATATTACTAGACATTTAGATGAGAATGGAAACACGGTCGAACCCTCCATTGGTAAAGAGGTCACGATAATATGTAAATATTTTATGAAAAATGTTAGGGATGTTTAGGAGTTATGAGAGTACTTTTGAATCTAGTAGTGATAATGACTCATTATCCCCCTCTACTTTTCCAAGAAAACCAGGTTTGGTGATGGCATTCACCTCTTCCAAAAGATCGGGGGTCAAAGAATTCCATAAAGTGTTTACCAAATAATGGAAGGTGTAATCTTTCCGTAAGGGCTTGGATTTGTCCAACTTAGGGGATGAAGAGGACATCATCTTGGATTCTTGCTCTGAAGATGAAAGAGATCACATTGAGCCCTTTGATGATTTAAAGGGTGACTTCTTCTACATGTACCTTCCTATAATCCAGGATTTAGGGTTCATAATCCTCTTCACAATGTTTGAATGTGAGGTGATCAAAATCATCAACATCGGCCATTCTCAAATATCGCTCGATGGATGAGTCTTTATCATAGCGTTTGAAATATTATATAGGTATTTTGAGGTCTCTCCCACTATGAGTTTATTCCTCTCTTTCTAAAACACTAAGACTTCTAGCAATGGTGGTTGGGTCACCTTGGGAGACCTATCTGAAAGGGTTATCTTCACCATCTATTTGAGCAATTATAGAACCTAGAAAGATGGGTTTCTGAGAGTGAGGGGGCGAAATGACTAATCTATGGTAATGTTCGACGAGAAAAACAAAAATTGATTTCTATTTTAATAGACGGAGGACCTTGTGGTGATAAATGGGTTCAATTATGATTTTCTCACTGAAACCGAAAGAGAGGTTATGGACATCTTGGATGAGTTTTTTATAATGTGTTTGTAGTGTTATATTTGGTAAAGCCCTACACTAAGGTGCCATCGCCTAACAATTGGGCTGCCCAGACAAAATCCAAGGGAGTCACCCAAGAGGTCCAACCAACGTGGGAGTCAAGCGAGAGAAAGTCCTCATTGACTCCGTGAAGATAGATAGTCAACAACTTCCCCTAGTAAGAGAGATCGGTTAAGACCATGTCCAAGAGGTAACACTAGGTTCTAAAGCCTCTATAAATATATTAGCCCCTCAAGGGGATACAAAGATTCTCATGTCATACACATTTACTATTACTCAACATTACGCTCTTAGTAGCATTAACACACCATCATCCTAACCGCCCTCCTGCAACCTAGCAGTGCTGAACACTAGTAATGCCTCTCACCTCACATGACTTGGTCCTTTAAACAACCTAAAAAACCATCATACATGGATTTTCTCCGCCGTGAGTAAGCCCTCACAACCCAAAATGTAATACACGTACAAAGGCCTCTAAGTCCCTATTCCCTTACATAGGGAACATGCATACCCTGTACTTTTGGACAAGTAGTGTGGCGCCCACCTTGGGGCCCCGTAAAACTAACATGGACCACACCTTCTCTCGTTATAATTGAAGCTATCCAGAATATACCCGAACACGTCGCACAATCGAACATACAACCTAGTCACCACCGAACTTTGTTTATTCCAAAAGAAGAAAGGGAGAATATCGATAAAACCCAAGGGAAAACAGAAACGGGTAAGGAAGTTGGTTATGCAAGGGGAAGGTATTAGCACCCCTCAGATCCATGGTACTCCATGAGAACCGTTTTGATTTCTCTTTTCTTTGATGGGTGTTACTATCTTTATGTACCTGCAAAATAAAAAATGGATTAGAGAGAGAGTGCTCGAGGAGGATTTAGGTCCTCATGCCTACGTATTCTCATAGTGTAAAGAGAAATTCAGAGTCTCGTAGTTCGTTGAACCAAATAAAGAAAAGGGGGGAAAATGAAGAATAGTGCTTGCCAAGGATTCACACCCTCGTGCCTACGTATCCTCATAATACAATAAGGAAGTCAGAGCTTCGTAGTTCGGAGGACTAAGACTGAAAAAAAAGATATGACTTGAGGGTGGTGTTTAAACCAGAAAAGACTAGAAATTGACTGAAGCGGTGTTTAAACCAAGGTAAAAATGAAGTATAAAAATGGTGTCAAAACCAATAAAAGGAAGACAAAATGTGTTGTCAAAACCAAGAAAAGGGGTGTGAACCATGAAGGTGATTAACCCAAATTGCGGTATTATAACCAAGAAAACAAGATGACAAGATCACAAGCTCAAAAGTTCAACATGTGAACAAGGTGCAAGTGATCAAGAGGTCAATGAGTCTAAGGTCATTCCAAATCAAGCATAGGTCTAAGTCCTAAGTCCAAAGTCCAAAGTCTTTAACATCACTCCAAGTCAAGCATGGGTCTTAAGGATCAAGTCTATCCATTTAATCATGTTTTAACTCATTGAGATTGTCAAGCAAACCAAACACAAGATAAGAAGCATAAGGTGAACAAGACAAGATGAATAATGTATGAAGTAAGATGATGAATGAGACATAAAATTAAATTTCAAGAATAGAAGTTGCAAGAATGTAAAGTGTTAGAGGATTAGGAATTAGATGTTAGGTGTTAGGTGTTAGGTGTTAGAAGGAAAATTCAAGTCATCACATTGGGATCATCTATCAACAAGTAAAAGGACTCAATCATATGTTACATCAAGGGATAAACTATCACTAACTCAAAGTGTCAAAAATATGATCAAATGGTCATCTATCAACATATTGAATTAGAGGAGATTGAATCAACCAAGGGACCATCTATCAATGATTTGAAATGTTGAAGATCTCATCATCCAAGAAATCACTCAAGCAAAGTCAAAAGGATGACAAAATTTGAATTAAAAATGAAATAAAAAGGTTTTAAAATGGAAATTAAAATGGTTAAAAATGGAAAATAAAGAGAAAATGCAAAACAAATATCAAAATGTAAAAGAAATGGATGAAAAAATTATGAAAAGTCAAGAATATTACAAATGAAAAGATCTTAAAATCTGGATGCAAAAATATTTGCAAATGATTGAAAAAATAAATTGGAAATGAAAATTAAAAGGAAAATGAAATTAAAAAAAAACAAAAATCCAAAATGATTTAAAAAATGTGAGCTAGGGTTGACATTTGCAAAATGAAACTCGTGTGATATGAGGAGTGAAAAGCATGAATTAATGGTGAAACCTGGTCATTTTGTGTTGGGTTGCGTGCGTTTTAGCATCACAAACAAGTTGCACATATGCAAGTGGTCCCAAAATGAAAAATGACATGTATTTCCAAAATTCGGGCTTCGTGCAAAATAGAGTCCACGAAAAATGACATGTATTTCCAAAATTCGCTATTGTGACCTTATATTGATGAAATTTATGCTGGATGTTTTATTCAGAGAGAAACCATTGTTGTGGCCTTGTATTGGCTATGTTTTAGGTTCATAGAGGAACGTGAGACGAGTACGGAAGTTAGAGGTTGAGACAAGTATTACATTTGTATTGTTTGTCGCATTCATGCATCATGTATATCGGAGATAGGTGTACGTACTTCGGTTCAAAGGAAATACTCAAGGAGAATAAAATCTGACATCAACTCAAAGAAAATATGTCCCATTTTCCGATGTTATAGAATCATAGCAATGTCCATCTAATAGCATAATCAAGTAAATAAGAAGAAAAGTTGCAAGACCATCTTCCAACTCACAAGAAGTTGCTCATGCTAATTATTTGTAGAACATTTCACAAAGCCACACAAAACAAACAAGAAAGGGGTGAGAATACACCTTATAAACGTTAATGGTGAAAATTAACAGCAGTATGGTAAATGATACGATAACAAGTATATATTCTCACATAATACAATCAGATTCCAATTTATAATGAAAATATTAATAAACCAACTTCTCCTTCAATATGTATGTGGTACAAGATTTTTGGTATCAGAGGTATGTTAGTGATTGTCCATATCTCTGCTTCCTCTCTGAATTGTGTCCCTCTCTGGACATGAGACCGTCATGGTTCCTCTATGAACCTGACCTCACTGGACTAAAGTCCTACCTAACTCCAAAATACATGCATACATGATCAAGTATAGAAAACATGCATGCAACTCAAGCACTCATCAAAATTATATCAAAAATCATACTTAAAATATGTTCCACTCTTGAACCATAATTTTACCAAGAATCAGGCCTCATTGTAATCCCACCGGATGACTCACCTAAAAAATATAACTTATTTAAATAATTATATTAAACCACAAATGGAGAAAATATATGTTATTACTCAACAACTCTAAAATCAACCAAATACTCAAAACATCGTAACAAAGTATTTTAACATTTTATTAGATACTCATAGCTCATCAAAAGTTATAACGATTCGTATAACTCAACAGACTTCTCAAAGAACTATAAAAAACTCAACAACAACTCTTAAACTTCAAAAATGACTCTAGATTATTCAAAAGTACTCTAAAGTGCTCAAACATGCTCAACTGATAACTTTTTACATGTGATAACTCTACTGAACTCTAAGGGCTGACAACTTTACTCAAAATTACTCAAAAGTAGCACAAAGCCAACAAAAGGGTCACTAGCTACAAAATAGCTTAGAAATCACCAAACGGACCCCCGAACACGAAAACTTCCGAAATCGCGGTGACCCATCAAACCATCAGACTCGTGGACTTAAATCCAACCCACTGTCGTACAGCCATCATCGCCGCGCAATCCCTCTCTAACGCTGACCCGCGCCCGACCACCGCCATTCTGACGCGACTCGTTGCTGCCGCATCACCCAGATTTTTGTCCACCACCCTTGCGGCGCGACTTCGTGACCTCTGGAAGCCACCATCATGATGTAACATCGACTTTTCCGTCCATCGACGCAAAACTGTTCATCTGTCATAGCCAATGGGGTTTTGTGTAACACCCCTTTTTCTATCTCAAAATACTTAACATATAATCAGAGTAAATAAGCACGCATATAAACAAAAGGGCGTCACATCGACGTTTTCAAAAAACTAAAAGCTTTCAAAAACCAACATCATTCATCATCAATATACAATACAACTGGTCATTTAAAATAACACATTCCAATTATCATGAATATTCAAGAATATGCGTTCGCAGCGAAAAATAATGAATACTCATGTATTTCATAAAATGATCCATGTCCCATACCATGATCATCTCTCAATAATCACCTTAAGATAAAATAAAACCATATCCATAATATTTGGCACTATGGCCTCTCCAACAGCAAATTGCAAATAAACATGTTCACAAGTAATAACATAATGCATATCCAAATAAGATATGAGTTCAATACTACTAATCTACCCCGTGTTACATGACCAGAGTATTGACTCACTACCTAGTCTCTAAAGCGAAACACGAAAACTCTCCGGCTAAATCTCGAGTGAGCTACCGTCCACTTACTTCAGCAATACTACTCTTGAATATCTGCACGATGCCCATGTAAAGGCAACATTCAAACAGAAAGGGTGAGAATTCAAATCATTATGAAGAAGTATAATAAGGCACAATGATTAAATCAACAATCAACATAATTCATCACACCTTGCATAACCATGTAAATAATATTAACCAACATTTATTTCACATGTTTCAAACATCCATCAAAACTCAAGGAGTGTAATATTAACATTCAATACTATATTCCCAATTATACACATAACTATAATTATCACATAATCACATATGTTGCCAAGTTATGTATCCAAACATCACCAAATTCAATTACCATATCTCATACACACCTCACAATCACATCAATACGTACATGCAATTATCACATAAATCTAATGTGACTTAATGCAAGACATGTGACTCTATGCATGTGGTACCGCAATGTGAACCCAACGTTTCACCGTTTTCCGATTCAATATCTAGAATCCAAGCCACGCTTCCGATCCGGACAAGATCAAAGCCACTATGCCTATTTCCAATTAAGGATCAACGTCTGCTACGCCTATTTCCATTCAAGGATCAACGTCTATTACCATGTGAACCCACAGTTTCACCGCTTCCACTATGAAGCCGACCATGCCATGAATGAATGTACAAATACCAACACATATGCAATTGAAATCCTCTCTACCATCTTAACATTCCACATATCACCATAATTCAACTCTATGAATTATCCACCAATGGTACATATACACATTCATAACAATATATCATTCACAAATATAGGCTAATTATCAAATACGCACACTTAAATTTCATTTCAAATTGAATACAGCTTTTAAAATCTCAATTTTTCATTTTTCAACAGTGGTAACCGGTTAACGCTCGGAGGGTAACCGATTAATACAAAATAGAATCAATTTCCTGCGCAGATTTTTAAGCAAGTAATCGGTTAACGCTCGGTGGGTAACCGGTTAACATAAAACAGAATCAACTTCCTGCGTAGATTTTTAAGCAAGTAACCGGTTAACGTTCGGTGGGTAACCGGTTAACACAAAAACAGAATGCAGAATTTTCTGCATTTTTCATCGTTGGAGGACTTTCGGACCTCCGATTTCGATTCCGTAAAAAGCCAAACGCTCAGAAAATTATAACTCATACAATACTCTAAGTATATAAAGTCAATTCTCAGTTTTAACACAATTAAATCACCACAATCAAGAATACTCATCAAAACCTAACAATTCCAAAACCATGAAATTTAGGGATTTCAACGTAAACATATTTCTACCCATTGACCCAATCATACTAACCCATAATAATAAGGATTCCCCCCTTACCTCTCCATTTTTTTGGAAACCTTAGCTTCTCTCTTGTTCTTCCCCTCTTCTCCTTACTTTTCCTCTTTTCTTTCTCTGTTGCCGTCAATGAGCAAATGAATCCTACTTCTCACTCTCCTCACCTCTTACTATTTATATTATTATATTTGGGCTTAAAGAATGATACCTCTAATTTAATTATTAGGCCCAATAAGACATAGTATTATAATATCTCTATTTAATTCAAATAAATTAAACCAACTCAATATGCACACCAAGTTAATTAATTCAATTATTCATTATATCTCATATCAACTAAATAATTAATTAACACACCAAATTAATTAATATAATCGATTATTATACTACCTAACAACCAATTAATTAATTAACACTCCAAATAAATAAAATAAAATATAGTAATAATAGTATAAGAAATAAATACTAAAAATTGGGTTGTTACAACTCTCCCCCACTTAAAAGATTTTCGGCCTCGAAAATACCTCAAACGAACAACTCCGGATATGATTCCTTCATCTTATCCTCGAGTTCCCAAGTAATATTTCCATTGGCGACTCCTCCCCATATCACTTTCACCAAAGCAATCTCCTTACCACGAAGCTTCTTCACTTCTCGATCTTCAATTCACATAGGTGATGTATCAATTATCAAATTATCCCTCACTTGAACATCATCTAATGAAACAACATGCGATGGATCCGCAATGTACCTCCTCAATTGAGACACATGGAACACATCATGAAGATTAGAAAGTGACGGTGGTAATGCAATCCGATATGCCACTTCACCTACCCTCTCGGAAATCTGATAAGGACCAATGAAACGCGGTGTCAACTTACGCGACTTCAACGCTCTACCAACACCCGTTATTGGCGTAACTCAAAGAAACACATGCTCATCTTTCTCAAACTCAAGAGCTTTCCTCCTCTTATCATGATAACTTTTTTGACGACTCTGAGAAGCCTTCATCTTCTCTTGAATCATCTTAATCTTATCTGTAGTCTCTTGAATCAACTCGGGTCCAATCACAGCACTCTCTCCCGATTCGTACCAACACAAAGGAGTTCTACACCTTCTACCATAAAGAGCCTCAAAAGGTGCCATTCCAATACTCGAATGGAAACTGTTGTTATACGTAAACTCGATCAAAGGCAAGAAACTATCCCAATTTCCTCCTTGTTCCAAAACACAAGACCTCAAAAGATTTTCAAGTGACTGAATAGTCCTCTCCGTTTGACCATCAGTTTGCGGATGATACGCCGAACTCAAACGCAACTTCGTACGCAAAGCACTTTGCAAACCTTCCCAAAATCTCGAAGTGAACCTCGGATCTCTATCCGAAACAATGCTCGACAGAATACCATGCAAACACACAATCCTCTCGATGTACAACTTAGCAAGTCTCTCCATCGAATAATCCATCCTCATCGGAATAAAATGAGCACATTTCGTCAGCCTGTCCACAACGACCCAAATCGCCTCACAATTACTCAATGTTCTCGGCAAACCCGAAACAAAATCCATAGAGATACTATCCCACTTCCACTTGCGAATAGATAACGGTTGCATCAAACCAGACGACTTTTAATGTTCAATCTTTGACTTTTGACAAGTCAAACATGAATACACAAATTCCGCTACATCCTTCTTCATACCTTGCCACCAAAATATCTTTCTCAAGTCTTGATACATTTTAGTAGCACCAGGATGAATACTCATACCACTTCTATGCCCTTCCTCGAGAATCCTCTTTCTCAAATCCGCAACATCCGGAACACAAACTCGATCACGACACCTCATGATACCATTCTCATCAATCCGAAATTCACCACCTTTGCCTTGATTAATCAATGTCATAATATCGACTAATTTCAAATCTGACTTCTGACCTTCTCTAAACTCGTCAATAATGTCACACGTAAGCTTCAACATACCAAGCTTAACACACGAAGGCGTCGCTTCACAAACCAAACTCAAATCTCTAAATTGCTCCAACAATTCAAACTCTCGAATCATCAACATAAACATGTGCAATGACTTCCTACTCAATGCATCAGCTACAACATTCGCCTTTCCAGGATGATAATTCAAACCAAAATCATAATCTTTCAAGAATTCCAACCATCTCCTTTGCCTCATATTCAATTCCTTCTGATCGAACAAGTACTTCAAACTCTTGTGATCACTAAACACATCAAATCTCGATCCAAACAAATAATGTCTCCAAAGCTTCAACACAAACACAATGGCGGTCAACTCTAAATCATGCGTCGGATAATTCCTCTCATGAACTTTAAGTTGCCTTGAAGCATAAGCTACCACTTGCCCTTTTTGCATCAAAACACCTCCCAAACCCAACAAAGAAGCATCACAATACACAACGAAAGGTTCTAACGGATCCGGCAAAATCAAAATAGGAGCCGTAGTCAATCTTCTCTTAAGCTCTTGAAAATTCGCTTCACACTGCGAAGTCCAAATGAAAGCTTGACTTTCCTAGTCAACTGCGTCAATGGTAACGACAACTTAGAAAATCCTTCAATGAACTTCCTATAATAACCAGCCAAACCAAGGAAACTTCTAATCTCAGCAACAGACTTAGGAGCTTCCCATTGAGATACAGCTTCAATCTTCGTAGGATCCACAAAAATACCACCACTCGAAATCACATGTCCAAGAAAACTTACTTCACTCAACCAAAACTTACATTTAGAGAGTTTAGCAAACAACTTCCTCTCTTTCAACACCGATAACACAACCTTCAAATGCTCGGCATGATCCTCTTCACTCTCAGAATAAATCAATATATCATCGATGAACATAACAACAAACTTATCCAGATAATCATGAAAAATTCTATTCATATACTCCATAAATACACCAGGTGCATTAGTCACACCAAAAGGCATCACGGAGTACTCGTAGTGAGCGTACCTTGTCCGAAAAGCAGTCTTTTGAACATCCTCAGCTTTTACACGAATCTGATGATACCCAGACCTCAAATTAATCTTGCTAAACACACCAGCTCCAACCAGCTGATCCATCAGATCGTCAATCCTCGGAAGTGGATACTTGTTCTTAATCGTCACTTTGTTCAGTTGTCTATAATCAACACATAATCTCATAGAACCTTCTTTCTTCTTGACCAACAGAACAGGTGCACCCCACGACGATACACTAGGACGAATAAACCTCTTCTCAAGCAAGTCTTCAAGTTGACTCTTCAACTCTTTCAACTCAGAAGCAGACATTCTATAGGGAGCCATCGATACAGGACTAGTTCCAGGAACTAAATCAATCGAAAACTCAACTTCACGTTCCGGCGGTAAATCACTTATATCTTCCGGAAATACTTCCACAAACTCACACACTATTGGCAATTCTTCAATCGTCCTCTTCTCACGAATATCCAAAGTTGCCAACAACATAAACGACTCGGCACCATCTTGCACCGATTCATCAACTTGCTTAGCAGACACAAACCAATCTTCCTTAGCACCAACCTCAGGAAAAACAATTGTCTTCTCAAACCAGGTTAACTAGCCAACAATGCACTCTCGCATGCAACAACATAATGTCCAAGCTCGATACAATTGGAACATCCAAGATAAGCAGACACTTCTCCCCCACTTATCTCATTCCCAACCTGCAAATGGAAAATAAAACAAGCATCGACAGTGTTCTCACACACATGTCACATACTAGGGAATAAACATAATTAAACAACCTGGCCGGACGGACCAACCTGCTCTGATACCACTAATGTAACACCCATTTTTCTACTCCAAAATACTTAACATATAATCAGAGTAAATAAGCACGCATATAAACAAAAGGGTGTCACATCGACGTTTTCAAAAAACTAAAAGCTTTCAAAAACCAACATCATTCATCATCAATATACAATACAACTGGTCATTTAAAATAACACATTCCAATTATCATGAATATTCAAGAATATGCGTTCGCAGCGGAAAATAATGAATACTCATGTATTTCATAAAATGATCCATGTGCCATACCATGATCATCTCTCAATAATCACCTTAAGATAAAATAAAACCATATCCAAAATATTTGGCACTATGGCCTCTCCAACAGCAAATTGCAAATAAACATGTTCACAAGTAATAACATAATGCATATCCAAATAAGATATGAGTTTAATACTACTAATCTACCCCGTGTTACATGACCAGAGCATTGACTCACTACCTAGTCTCTAAAGCGAAACACGAAAACTCTCCGGCTAAATCTCGAGTGAGCTACCGTCCACTTACTTCAGCAATACTACTCTTGAATATCTGCACGATGCCCATGTAAAGGCAACATTCAAACAGAAAGGGTGAGAATTCAAATCATTATGAAGAAGTATAATAAGGCACAATGATTAAATCAACAATCAACAGAATTCATCACACCTTGCATAACCATGTAAATAATATTAACCAACATTTATTTCACATGTTTCAAACATCCATCAAAACTCAAGGAGTGTAATATTAAAATTCAATACTATATTACCAATTATACACATAACTATAATTATCACATAATCACATATGTTGCCAAGTTATGTATCCAAACATCACCAAATTCAATTACCATATCTCATACACACCTCACAATCACATCAATACATACATGCAATTATCACATAACTCTAATGTGACTCAATGCAAGACATGTGACTCTATGCATGTGGTACCGCAATGTGAACCCAACGTTTCACCGCTTTCCGATTCAATATCTAGAATCCAAGCCACGCTTCCGATCCGGACAAGATCAAAGCCACTATGCCTATTTCCAATTAAGGATCAACGTCTGCTACACCTATTTCCATTCAAGGATCAACGTCTATTACCATGTGAACCCACAATTTCACCGCTTCCACTATGAAGCCGACCATGCCATGAATGAATGTACAAATACCAACACATATGCAATTAAAATCCTCTCTACCATCTTAACATTCCATATATCACCATAATTCAACTCTATGAATTATCCATCAATGGTACATATACACATTCATAACAATATATCATTCACAAATATAGGCTAATTATCAAATACGCACACTTAGATTTTATTTCAAATTGAATACAGCTTTTAAAATCTCAAATTTTCATTTTTCAACAGTGGTAACCGGTTAACGCTCGGAGGGTAACCGGTTAACACAAAACAGAATCAATTTCCTGCGCATATTTTTAAGCAAGTAGTCGGTTAACGCTCGGTGGGTAACCGGTTAACATAAAACATAATCAACTTCCTGCGTAGATTTTTAAGCAAGTAACCGGTTAACGTTCGGTGGGTAACCCGTTAACACAAAAACAGAATGCAGAATTTTCTGCGTTTTTCATCGTTGGAGGACTTTCGGACCTCCGATTTCGATTCCGTAAAAAGCCAAATGCTCAGAAAATTATAACTCATACAATACTCTAAGTATATAAAGTCAATTCTCAGTTTTAACACAATTAAATCACCACAATCAAGAATACTCATCAAAACCTAACAATTCCAAAACCATGAAATTTAGGGATTTCAACGTAAACATATTTCTACCCATTGACCCAATCATACTAACCCATAATAATAAGGATTCCCCCCTTACCTCTCCAATTTTCTGGAAACCTTAGCTTCTCTCTTGTTCTTCCCCTCTTCTCCTTACTTTTCCTCTTTTCTTTCTCTGTTGCCGTCAATGAGCAAATGAATCCTACTTCTCACTCTCCTCACCTCTTACTATTTATATTATTATATTTGGGCTTAAAGAATGATACCTCTAATTTAATTATTAGGCCCAATAAGACATAATATTATAATATCTCTATTTAATTCAAATAAATTAAACCAACTCAATATGCACACCAAGTTAATTAATTCAATTATTCATTATATCTCATATCAACTAAATAATTAATTAACACACCAAATTAATTAATATAATCGATTATTATACTACCTAACAACCAATTAATTAATTAACACTCCAAATAAATAAAATAAAATATAGTAATAATAATATAAGAAATAAATACTAAAAATTGGGTTGTTACATTTTGCCCCAATCCCATTTGGCCAAACATAGTACATAAATTACAAGAATTACAGAAAATACATAAATCACACATGGAGTTGTTGGGAGGGTAAGAACCACTCACCATCCTCGAAATTGAAGCTTTCTAACAAATTCTGACAGTTCCTACGACCGCTCCCTAAAGCTCTGCATATTCTAAATTCTCACGATCGGGTGCTTCATAAGTTCTAATTTTTTCTCGTAACCTAGCTCAGCCCCTCACGTTAGAATTTATATGACCCTAAAATATTCCAATTGATCTCCACACTCCCTCACTCACACTCCCCTCTAACTCTGATAATTTCTATTGTTAAAATCTCAAAAAAAAAATTATTCCATAAAATTATTTTTTCAAATAAATGTAACACTTTAATTTTATTTAAATAAACATTGCACGTAAGTAAATATTTAATCTATAATATTATGAATTATTTATTATAATGATAATTACTCAAATTATTATTAAATAATTAAAATTATCTACATATCTCTAATTACTTAAATAAATTCTATTTTGTTTCTCTACTTTCTGTCACCTCAATTTTGCCCGGGCATTTTACTATTATATGGATTTCCGTCAGATGGTTTATTTGGTAGTCAAGTGAGCATTCTAGCATAAGGTCCATGGTTTGAATCTTAGTTTTCCCATTTTTGTAGTACGTTTTTCTCTTTTTACATTAATTTCTCTTTTTCACATAAATCAAAAAGTTGATTTTTTATTTATTTTTATTTAACTTTTGTTTTTATTATTATTAAAATTTTCATATTTTATCTTTCTTTTTAAAAATCTAAAAATTATTTTAAAAAATAAAAAATATCTAAAAATGACAAAAAAATTTTATAAAATTATTTCCTTTTAATCTTAATAAATTAAAAAATCCTAAAACCGATTATCTTTAAATACAAAAATAATCACTTTTTTATTTTCCTTTTTTTCTTGATTTTGTAACAATTTGTCTTAATTTTAAGTTAATTATAGATTCAGTTTTTGTCGTTATAAAAAGACACACACTTTGCACATAAGCATACACAATATCCAATTTTCCAATCCACTCACCATTACATGTTAAAAATACACATTCTTACATTGAATCCATTACTAAATATATTCTACCATCAAAAACTTTGTCAATAGTCAAAAAACCATAACCATTCTCTTCAGTTTTTGCACTACACCATAACTGAAGGTGTGAAAAACAGAAGAAAGAGGGGTTTGAAACTGGTTTTACAAGCAAAAGCTTTTTCCAAAACAAGAACACAATAAATAAGTTAATAACAAAGAGATAAATAACACAAGTCTCTTTATCCTGGTCCGCTTGAAACTCAAAGCTACTTCAGTCCACCCGCCAAGGTGATTTTGCCTTATACACAAGGACTTAATCCACTATAATCAACATATTACAATAATCACAAAGAATAACCTTCTTTGTCTTCTCAAGGATCCAACTATACCCTAGTCTCCTTAAGGATTCACAAAGCATACCCTTCTTTGTCTTCTCAAAGATAACCACATTAAGGAATCAAATAAACAGTTTGAATAATATTGTGTGTGTTACAAAATGCTTCTATACAAGCAGATTTTACACAAATGATAAATAATTACTTAAAGAAAAAAATTGTGTACAAAAGAATAATAACTTTTCACAAAGAATTAGAATTATCAAAAATATTGTATCACCAGTGTTTTATTCAAGTCTCCAAATCTCATTTATATAGCATAAAAAGAAGACCGTGATGGCATTATAGGAAAAGCTCATAGAGCGGCTTTCCACTATTGAATGGTAAAAGGAGTGATATTGCATACTGTCATTTGCCCATAAAATTAGTGATAAGTATGGTGTGTAGTACTATCATTTACCCATGATATCGGGCAATGGAGAGGATATTTGATTTGTACTATTTGATCATATTCCCATTTGATTTTATCTTCAAGTTCATTTACTTACGATGAGAGTTAATGAATCATGAAATGAAGAAACATAGAGTTGTATTCAGAAACTTCATAATCTTTAGTCAGAATCTTGACAACATCAGTATTCCAGCTTGATATCTTCAGTATCTTCATAATTTTCCAGAGTCTTCAGAATCTACAGTTAGAACCTTGATAACCTCAATTGTCTAGCTTGAGATTTTCAGAATATTTAGTTACGTAACATAACTTCAGAAGCTTTCCATTCTTCAGAGGTTTGGTGATCAGAGTCACGTCCAAAACCATGAACTGAGAGAATATTGCAACATCAATATAGTGTCTCCTCAGAAGCTTCTTAGGAGAGAATCAACACAGAAGCAGAAAGATCATTATGACAACAATATTGAACATCTTTCAAAACTTCTAATAACTGGCACATAAGCGAATTTGGAACTCATTATTCAGAAATTGATGACATTACATGTCATATACTCAGAGTCAGAGTTGGCTGTTAAAGCTACACAATAATAAACCATTAGGGTACCAAAATTGTTCTCACACAAATACAACATTGTTATCATCAAAACTCAAGGTATATATGCATAACCAAATCTTGTTCTAACAATCTCCCCCTTTTTGATGATGACAAAACATATATTTTGATGAACAGTTTTGTACAGGATAATCACAGAAGAATACATCTTACAGAAGCACAAAGCTCCCCCTGAGATGTATAATCCTAAAAAGATAAAATCAGAATGAAAGAACACTTTCTTTATTAACCTTTTTGAAGTACCAGAGTAAATTTTCAATCAGAATCTGGTTTCTCTTCAGAAGTTGATTGATGTTTTCTAGAGCACTCGTTTGATAACATCAACATTCTGATGATCTTCACTTCATAAGCTCGGTTGAGTTCTTTTGACGATGCTTCAGAACTAGTTATCTTCAATCAAAACTTGAAATATGGTTCTCTTTGAATTCTCTTTCAGAGCTAGATTATCTTTGACGAGCAGACCTCTTGAAAGGAACTTTCAGAACCTGGTTGAGAAGAAGAACTTTCAGAATTGAGAATTCTTTTTAAGAAATTGATTGCCTAGTCTGATTACTATGGAGGAAACTCTTCCTCATAACTAGATACCAATGCCAAGGTTTTTCTAAAAAGACTTTCAGAAGAATTTGATTCCAAGTACCCAATGTTCTAAGTTCAGAACATGGATATTAATTCCTTGAAGACTCATGCACCTGAATCTGATTCTCAATTATCAGCATGAAGGTTTTATAGACTCAGATAGAAGACCATTTTATCAAAAACTGGTAACTTGTACTATGATCTTTGAAACTTCATAAGAACTTCTTATGTTTGAACATAACCATTCTAATTCTTGAACATAACTCTGCAAATTATTTACCAAAATTATTCTTCGAAGTAGTTGTTAGAAGAAAACATTAATTAATGTTTGGCTTCTTAGTTAAGGAATTTAGGTATATCAAAATAATTACAAATCTTCCCTTTAGGTATGTTTCTCCCCCTGTGTCATCAATCAAAAATACATAGACAAAATAATAAAAGAATTAATGAGAAAACATTTTCATTTATAAAGCCAAAAAGGCAGAAAAGATACTCAACTTTAAAAACGGAAAAACTAAGGAAAAAAATAAACAGGCAATAAGTAAAACCAACATAAAGGGCACAGACACACACACACAAGTGCGAAGCCTTTTTAAGAAAACTAAGGGTTTTGAGAAGGAGGAGGCTGCGGAACAACTGGGGAGTCTTTGGGTAAATTCAAGGGATCTATCAATGAGCCAGCATCATCTTCGAGACATATATCCATGTAGTACGCCAAAACTTCAGGTGGGTTAATTTTTGTGAAGATAGGATAGTTATCCGATAGGGTATTCCTACCGTTGATTTCTTCTCTTTTGGATGGAGTAGTACTTTCACTGGTAACACATCTAGGAGGAGATTGAGACTGATTCAGTTGCCGTTGTTGAAACTGTTGTTGAGGATTAGTCATTACTGAAGATGAAGGAGATGATGAACAGTTATAGAGATGGTTGTTTTCGTTTGAAAGATGAAAGTGTGGGAATATTGTGCGCATAGTGTGAAAATGTGAGTGAAGTGGGTTTATATAAAAAAAATTGCAATGATAACAAGGTGGAAATAAGCAGACATGGGGGGAAGAGTAAGAGTTTAACCTAATTCCAAGAATTGTGAAACCCGATGTGTTACGCTTTTATCACGCATGCTCAAAAAGTGGGACAATTGCCACCACTTAAAATCACACGAACTCAAACGATATGACAACCATTTAATGCAAAGTATGTTCAGAATCAGGAAGGAAAATCGATAAGATTACTTCTGATCAAAACCTTGTTGATCCATGAAACTTCCTTACTTCAGAAAGCTCATGTTTAAGAGTCAACAAAAATATTCTCAGAATCTAATCCAGAGTTCTGAAGACTTAAAGCATTCTGAAATACATCTTTTCATTCTGGACATAAATCCATAAATAAGTTTTTCAGAATGAACATGAATCTATCTTCAGCAAGGGGTTATGTAAAGATATCAGCCCATTGATGGTCTGTCTCAACAAATTTTAGATGAAAAATGCCCTTCTGAACAAATAACAGAAGTATTATCATAGAGAATAGGAATGTTACTCTCAGATATATGATAATCTTCCAACTGACTCTTCATCTAGAGTATTTGAGTCCTGCATCCAGAAGCTGCAATATATTCAACTTTGGCTGTTGAAAGCGCTATTGTTGATTGTCTCTTGCTGGACCATGAGATCAGATTGTCTCCCAGAAATTGACAACTTTCAGAAGTACTTTTTCTTTCTATTCTGTCTCTAGCGTAGTCAGCATCACAATAGCCTACTAATTTGTATTTACTTGATTTTCTATATAACAAACCAAGGTTAGTATTACCTTTCAAATACCTAAAGATTCTCCTAACGACAATTAAGCGAGTTTCTCTAGGATCTGATTGGAAGCGAGCATAAAAGTAGACACTGAATAAAATATCAGGTCTAGAAACGGTTAAATAAAGGAGAGAGCCAATCATACCTCTGAATAGCTTCTGATTTACCTTACTGGTTACCTTTTATTTCTCCAAAATACGCGTAAGATGCATTGGAGTCTTTGCTTGCTTACATTCTGATAAGTTAAACTTCTTCAGAAGCTCTTTTATGTATTTGCTCTGGTGAATGTATGCTTCTTCTGATCATTGATCAATCTGGATTCCCCGAAAGAACTTGAGTTCTGCCATCAGACTCATTTCAAATTCTGTTTGTATTGACTTAGCAAAATCCTTGCACAATGAAGAATTAGAAGAACCAAAAATAATATCAACATAAATTTGCACAACCATAATATCATTCTTAAAGGTTTTTCAAAAGAGAGTCGTGTCCATTTTCCCTATGGTAAAATTATTTTCCAAAAGGAAGTTACTTGGTCTATTATACCAAGCTTTGGGAGCTTGTTTCAAACCATATAACGAATTTTTCAATTTAAAAATAATGTCAGGATTTTGAGCCCTTTCAAAACCAGGAGGTTGGTGCACATATACTTCTTCAGAAATATATCCCATTAAGAATGCACTCTTAACATCCATCTGATAAAGAATGGTTTTATGATTGACTGCAAACGAAATTAAAAGATGAATAGAAAATAACCTGACAATTGGAGCAAAGATTTTTGTATAGTCTATACCTTCTTGCTGACTATAACCTTGTGCTACCATTCGAGCTTTGTTTCTGACAACCTCTCCTTTCTCATTGAGCTTGTTTCTAAAGACCCATCTGGTTCCAATGACATGGAAACACTTTGGTTTCTGAACAAGATCCCATACTTCGTTTGTAGTGAATTGATTCAGTTCTTCTGGCATAGCCACAACCCATTCATTATCCGGAAGAGCTTCATCAATAGATATGGGTTCTATTAGAGATACCAAACTTAGAAGATTTTCTTCAGAAGGTTTGAATGAAGATCTAGTTCTGACAGGAGCAATTTTATCTCCCAGAATCAGTTCTTCAGAGTGAGAGGTTATTGATCTACTATTCTTCTGATGAGTTGGACCAACGAAATCTTATGGTTGAGTTGTATCTTCAGATTCTTTAGCTTTGCCTTCTGAGTCTTTTTCTCTAGAATCAGTATCCTTGGATTCTGAAAGATTGATCTTCAAATCTACAAACTTCTCAACTAGCTTTGACTTTTCAGGGTTAAGTTTATCATTGAATCTAACATGAATTGATTCTTCAAAATTTTGTGTTTAAATATTAAAGATTCTGTAGCCTTTAGAGCATTCAGAATATCCTAACAATAAACACTTTTGTGCTCTATACTCAAATTGGCCAAGATTCTCTTTAGTGTTCAACATGAAACATTCACATCCAAAAGGGTGAAAGTAAGAAATTTTGGGCTTTCTGTTCTTCCACAGTTCATAAGGAGTCTTACCCATAATATGTCTGATAGAAATTCTGTTCTAAATATTAGAAGCTGTGTTAACTACTTCTGCCCAAAAATCCTTAGCCATGTCAGTTTATTGAATCATGGTGCAAGCCATTTCTTGCAAAGTCATATTCTTCCCTTCTACAAATCCATTTTATTGTGGAGTTCTAGGAAAGGAGAAATCATAGGAAATTCCATTTGAATTAAAAATATTTTCAAAATATTTATTTTCAAATTCTCCACCATGATCACTCCTGACTCTGACTATTTTGCAGTTCATTTATGTTCGCACTAGTGAGCAGAAAGTAGAGAACACATAATGTGACTCATCCTTGTGTTTTAAGAACTTTACCCATGTCCAATGACTATAGTCATCAACAATGACCAATCCATACTTCCTTCCATTGATAGACGCAATTTTCACCGGTCCAAACAGATCAATGTGCATAAGTTCTAATGGTCTAGAGGTAGAAACAACGGTTTTTGCTTTAAAAGATGTTTTAGAAAACTTTCCTTTCTGACGTGCTTCACAAAGAGCATCTGAAGCAAACTTCAAGTGGGGTAAGCCTCTGACTTATCCAAACTTATTTAGCTGAGAAATATTTCTCATGCTAACATGACCAAGACGTCTATGCCATACCCCTTTCTCCTCATTAACAAACATTATACATTTTATATTTTGATCCTCAAGATCAGAAAGTCTAATTTTATAAATGTTGTTCTTTCTCTTTTCGTTAAAAAGGATTGTACCATCTTTCTGACTAATAGCCTTACAAGACTTTTGATTAAAAATGATATCATAACCATTGTCACTAAGTTGACTAATAGACAATAGGTCATGCATAAGACCATCAACTAAAATAACATTAGTAATAGAAGGAAGTTTATTATTCCCAATATTTCGAGAGCCAATGATCTTTCCTTTTTGGTTTCCTCCAAAACCAAAGAAGATTCCAGGCTTAAGTTCCAAATATTGGAACATAGACCTTCTGCTTGTCATGTGTCACGAGCATCCAATGTCCAGGTACCATGGCTAGTGTTTCAGCTGAGCTGCTAAGGATGCCTGCAACATAAATTATTTTATCCTTAGGTACCCACTTTCTAGGTCCTCTCTTATTATTTTTCCCAGAGTTTCTTAAAACTTTGGGTCTTTCAGCAAAAGGATAATCATGGGGAATTTGTGCATGATACTTAGGTTTCAGAACTGAGTTCTTATCCTTTATATGTTTCTATTTTTGTGCTGAAATATCAATCTCAATGCTAGCAGGCATGAAATGCATATTGAGAAGTTTTGGTTTTACCTTCCTACTTTCGTTAGGTTTTATAGTTTCTGTACAACCTAAACCTTTCTTGGCATTTATGCAAATCCCATAGATCAAAGAAGACATTTTGCTTATTTCTATATTTTTAGCTAGAAAGTACTGGAATGCTCTGTCATATCTAATGATGCAATCAGTATTAGAAGCTTTTGAGACTATTTCCTCCTCTAGTTTTGAAATTTTTCTTTTCAAAGCAGTGTTGTTACTTTCTAAAGAAAATACTTTTTCATTTAGAGAGGAAATATCTTTCTCAAGCTCATTGTGAGTTTCAGAAACAACTACTTGGACTTGTTTAAGGTCCTTGTATTTACTCTGAAGACTCTTGTACTTTTCTAGCATTTCAGAGAGACATGATTCAATATCAGAACGAGATAGGTTATAGAATACCTCTTTAGAATCGGAATCGGATTCTGATTCTGATGATACCTTGTCTTCTAATTCTTTCAAACCTGTGGGATCATATGTAATTGCCATCGGTGTAACATTGGCTTTTTCTTCGTCAGAATCTTTTTCTTCAGATTCTGAGTCATCCCATGTGGCCATCAACCCCTTCTCCCCTTTGGAAAAATTATTCTTAGGCCTTATGTCCTTTTTCAGCTTAGGACAACCATTTATGTAGTGGCCTGGCTCCTTGCACTCGAAGCAAATAACTTATTTTCCAGAACCTTACTCCTTCTGTCCAGACAAAGAATTAAAACGACCAGCAGTCCTTCTGGCTCCTCTGAACTTTACTTAACCATTTTTCACGTGCTTCCATAGTCTATTGACTCTCTTTGAAATTAGAGATAACTCATCATCATCTTTTGAGTCTTCATCAGATCCTTCTAATTCTTCCTCAGCTTGATAGGCTCTTATCTTCTCAGGCTTAGACTTTAGGGAAACAAATTTACCTCTCTTCTGAGGTTCATCTTCTTTGAGCTCAATGTCATGGCTTCTTAAAGAACTAACAAGTTCTTCAAGACTGATACTGTTGAGATCCTTTGCCAGCTTCAAGGCAGTTACCATAGGTCTCCATTTTTTAGGAAGACTTATGATAATTTTCTTGACATGGTTAGTTGTAGAGTATCCTTTGTCCAGAACGTTCAGTCCTAAACAAGCATTTGAAACCTTGAGAACATAGTCTCAACAATTTCATCATCCATTTTGAATGCCTCGTACTTCTGGATTAAGGCCAATGCCTT
The DNA here is from genome assembly GCF_024323335.1 of Lathyrus oleraceus. Taxonomy (NCBI): domain Eukaryota; kingdom Viridiplantae; phylum Streptophyta; class Magnoliopsida; order Fabales; family Fabaceae; genus Lathyrus; species Lathyrus oleraceus. The sequence goes on from NC_066583.1 coordinate 115,317,902, forward strand.
TGTCTACTTTACTTGAGCATTCCCCTCATGAGTCATCCCTAAAGAGTCAAAAATGGATTTGGCAGAATGTCTGTCTATTATCTTCTCAATATGGTTCTAGCATTATGATGATTTTTGAAATCTCTCTTCTATTGATCATTCATAGCACTTCTTACTATATTATTTCCTTAATCATTTACTGGGTGAACGTAGCCATCAACTACAAGATCCTAGAGATCAACATCGTAACCAAGAAAGAAACTTTCTATTCTATCTTTCCAATAGTGAAATTTCTCACCATCAAAGATTGGTGGTTTTACAATGTAATTATCTCTTTCATTATTGTTAACAACATTAGCAGCATTAACAGCGAACATTGTTTCTCACACAAACTAGATTGGTGCTAAACACAGTGAAGTGTTGATAAAACTTTTATCACAATCAGAATCAGAGCTCTGATGCCAATTGAAGGTGTGAAAAACACAAGAAAGGGGGGTTTGAATTGGGTTTTACAAGCAAAATCTTTTTCCAAAACAATAACACCACTAACAAGTTAATAAGAAGGAGATAAAAAAACACAAATATTTTTATCATGGTTCGCTTGAAACTCAAAGCTACTCCAGTCCACCTGCCAAAGTGATTTTTCCTTATACACAAGGACTTAATCCATTATAATCAGCAAATTACAATAATCACAAGGAATAACCTTCTTTGTCTTCTTAAGGATTAAACTATACCCTTGTCTCTCTAAAGATTCACAAAGAATACCCTTATTTGTCTTCTCAAGTATAACCTTCTTAAGGAATCAAACAAACAGTTTGAATAATATTTTGTGTGTTACAAGATACTTCTATACAAGCAGATTTTACACAAACGATAAACAATTACTTAAATAAAAAAATTATTTACAAAAGAATAATAGCTTTTCACAAAGAACTAGACTTGTCAAAATATTGTATCACCGGTGTTTTCTTCAAGTCTCCAAGTCTCACTTATATAGCATAAGAAGAAGACCGTTGGATGGCAAAATAGGTAAAGCTCGTAGAGCGGCTGTCCACTATTGGATGGTGAAAGGAGTGATACTACATACTGTCTTTTACCCATAAAATCAGTGACAATTGGGATGTATAGTATTGTCCATTGCCCATGATATCGGGTAATGGAGAGGATATTTGATTTGTATTATATACTATTTTATCACGTTCCTATTTGATCTTATCTTCAAGTTCGTTGGCTTCTGATGACAATTGATGAAGAATGAAATGAAGAAACATAGAGTTGGATTCAGAAATTCAGAATCTTTGGTCAGAACCTTGATAGCGTTAGTAGTCTGACTTGAGATCTTCGGTATCTTCAGAATTTTTAGAGTCTTTAGAATCTATAGTTAGAACCTTGATAACCTCAATCGTCTAGCTTGAGATCTTCAAAATCTTCAACTACGTAACATAACTTCAGAAGCTTTCCATTCTTCAGAAGTTTGGTGATCAGAGTCACGTCCAAAAGCACGAACTGAGAGAATATTGCAACAATAATATAGTGTCTCCTCAAAATCTTCTTAGGAGTGAATCAACACATAAGCAGAAAGATCATTGCAACAACAATATTGAACATTTTTCAGAACTTCTAATAACTGGCGCAAAAACAATTTGGAACTCATTATTCAGAAATTGATGATATTGCATGTCATATACTCATTATCAAAATTGGTTGTTAAAGCTACACAATAACAAACCATTAGGGTACCAAATTTATTCTCACACAAATACAACATTGTTATCATCAAAACTCAAGGTATATATGCATAACTAAATCTTGTTCTAACAATAACTACCTTCAAAACAAACTTGCAATATTAACAATAGTACACCACTTTTCTTTACACCAATTACCATCACTATTTATCAACTATCATCCCCTCACCAAACTTTCACGTTACAATAAAAATATACATAAATATTCACAAACCTCCTCATCATACTACCAAATATCATCAATTTCAAATATACAACACCATATCCTAAAAAACCATTACTTCATAACTCTCCATCACTAACAACAACACAAACCTAGCATAAACCAAAAACATTACAAATCATTAACAAATCTACAATACCATTCACCATTAACAACTTTAGCCATCAAACGAAACCTTCCACACCACAAGCTATAATCACTATAACAACAATAACCATAATCACAAAATCACCAACAATCATATCCAATAACTCAAATCATAAAGAAAAAACATAAATTTGAAATAAAGAGGAAAGAATCAGAAGCACCATCGGAGCACAAAGCAACATTGTCAGAAATCCATGAAATCTGATCCACTTTCGGCCATACCATGTATTCCATGCTAATCCGCACAACATCTCTGATAGCACCACCATGACTCCTCGTTCATCGACCAGAAATTATACGACACCGCACGAAGTCACTCACCATTGTTAAATTCATAAAACATATCTAGCAACAAAGCACATCCGACATCGTCTCCTTCTTGCTCGCTGGAATCACATCCTTTCTGTTTGCTCACAAATTCACCGTCGATAACTTGCATTCTCTCTCTCCTCTCTCTCTCTCTCTCTCTCTCTTCTCTTCTCTCTCGCTCTTCTCTCTCTCTCTTCTCTCTCTCTCTCTCGTCGCTCTTCTTCCTCTCTTCTATCTCTCTCTCTCTCTCTCCTCTCTCTTCTCTCTCTCTCTTCTTCTCTCTCTCTTCTTCTCTCTCTCTCTCTCTCTCTTCTCTCTCTCTCTCTCTCTCTCTCTCTCTCTCTCTCTCTTCTCTCTCTCTCTCTCTCTCTCTCTCTCTCTCTCTCTCTTCTCTCTCTCTCTCTCTCTCTCTCTCTCTCTCTCCTCTCTCTCTCTCTCTCTCTCTCTTCTCTCTCTCTCTCTCTCCTCTCCTCTCTCTCTCTCTCTCTCTCTCTCTCTCTCTCTCCTCTCTCTCTCTCTCTCTCTTCTCTCTCCTCTCCTCTCGCTCTCTCTCTCTCTCTCTCTCTCTCTCTCTCTCTCTCTCTCTCTCTCTTCTCTCTCTCCTCTCTCTCTCTCTTCTTCTCTCTCTCTCTCTCTCTCTCTCTCTCTCTCTCTTCTCTCTCTCTCTCTCTCTCTCTCTCTCTCTCTCTCTCTCTCTCTCTCTCTCTCTCTCTCTCTCTCTCTCTCTCTCTCTCTCTCTCTCTCTCTCTCTCTCTCTCTCTCTAATCTTCCTTGTTGCCAATAGTTTTTTATGATGCTTCTTGCTTTGTATATGGTGTATGCATTGGATTGTCACTGAGAAAAATAAATATTTTTTCTTTAGAGAGAAAAGGAACATAATGCACATGAGAGAGAAGCGAAAACTTGGATAAACTTGTTCCATTTGTTTTTTCATTTCAATTTAACTATTATAGTTTTTTTTATATTTATTTTCATTCTCTTTCCCATGGTGATATTTTTATTATTTATTATTCTTTTTGTGTTATTTTAGAGTTTGTGTTCGGAATTAGACTCTTACACTATTCACCCCGTTACTTATTAACCCATTATCCTAATTAAATCATTTAGTTAATTTACAACTTAATCATGTAAATAAGTTATGTAATTATTTTGATTAAAATTTTTGTCATCTAATTACCTTTAGTTAGTTATTTAAATTGATAAATTAATTTTAATAGTTTAGTTAATTCATTTAAATACAAAATAAATACAAAATAAGATTTTTTTCTCAACTTGTAAATAATTCACGAGACCCCTGTACATAATCAAACATTCTTTTCCCAATCAAATTAACTTAATATTTTTTACAATTCAAAACACAATTAAATTCCACATCACATAAAATATATTTTTTGCTCCGTGCGACAAATCATCTCCTTTTCGCTCTGAGTGAAAAATCAATTTCTTTTGCCACGTGCATCTAATTCAAAATCAAAATAAATCATTTTTATAAATTAGAATTAACCAACCAAAAACATGGTCGAACTGTGTAGACTCTGATTTTCTCATCACTCGATGAGAATACGTAGGCACACGGTTGCAAAATCCTGGTGAGTCCCCTAAACTAAGATTAATGTTTTCCTTCTTTAATTTTTTTTTGTAAATATCAGGTTAATAAAAGCAAGTAGAAATAATACATGCAAATATTCCTTTAGATAAATACACTAAACCCTAGGCTAGAGAAGGTTCCCGTTGAGTACAACAGAGGTGAGGGGTGCCTAACACCTTCCCCTTACTTAACTGACTCCTGAATCCATATTCGGTTGCGATGACCATCTTATAATTTCCTTTAGAGTTTTATTATTATTTCTTATATTCTTTAGGAATGAATAAAATATGGTGGCGACTCTGATTTTTTCCGCTGCGACAGCTGGCGACTCTATTGGGGAATGAATTCCCTAAAGAGAGTAAAACCTACATGTCATACCCTAATTTTTAACCCTAAGATCACATATGTAATTTGCATCCTTGCATACAAACAAGGTCACATCTTGGTCTTTTCCCTCTCATTTTTAGGTTTGCCTTTTGCAGGGATCATCAAGCACCACTTTATAGGTGTTTCAACTTTGTGTTTATATGTTCATTAATTATCTAACCATTAACCAAAATAGCAAAAATATATTTTGTTTTCTTTAAGTTTATTGTGCAAGGTAGGGTTTTTCAATCAAGAGCATCAAGCATGGTTCCTCAACTAGGTTTTCTTTGATTCCTTAACAAAGTGTGCTCAACCATTAATTCTCAAGGAGATATCTCTTTAAGCATGATCTCTAAGTTCCTTAAGCATCTTTCAATCTCATTTTGATCAAGAGCATCTCAAAGTTTTGTTGCTTACTTCTCAAAAAAAGTCAAAGGTTCATGTGTTTATTTCCATGCCTTCTTCAACAAGTTACCTCACACTTTGGGCAATTTAATCAAGATACATTCAAGGACACCTTACTTTCAGTTCATGTGATCATCCATGTACCTTAAAATGCAAGGAAAGTCCAAGTGCACAAGTTTAGTCCAAGAGGTTTGACCAAAAAGTCAACATTTGAAGTCAAAGTTCAAAAGACCATAACTCCTTCAATTCTCAGCATTTTTGAATTCTTATTTTTGCATATGACTCTTCTCAATATCCTCTACGACTTCTCTTCACATGACAATAACCAATTATGCTTGGTATATCATCAAGCATTTGAAGACATTATAGGTCATTTGTGGACTTAGTGAAATTTGACCTATTTTCAATTGACTTTTTCTCAATTTTCAAAGATTATAACTTCTTCAATTTTCAACATTTGAGGCTGATTATTTTTGCACAACATTATTTATGATGCCCTCTACAAGTTTTCTTCAAGGATCAAAGACAAATTATGTTTGAAAGGCCACGAAATTCATTAAAACATTACATGTCATTTTCAGTCACTTGGGACTTATAATTTTCTAAGTTACATGACCAGTTTTTCGTGCCAACTTCAACATGCCATAACTTTTTTCTAAATCATCCAAATGAAACCTTTCTTGGCATATTGTAATCTTTTCTATGATGGCAACAAATTTCAATAAGAATTGGATCAAAAAGCCACATGAGCAAGATGCCCCATTGAGCTGAACATGGTGACTTGGAACTGAAGAAATCACCATGGTCCAAATTTGAACTTCACTAATTCTCAATTACAAGCCAAATTACCACATGTTTTGGACCTAAACATGTTTAACCAAGTCTACAAAAGTTAATTGACCCTTGAAAAGCATGATTTGGTTAAGTTTTGATGGATATCAAGTCACACTTTTCACACATTCTGATCAAATTCATTTTGCACGAATTAAACTTGATTCCACATGTATTTGGATTCAAACACATTCCTTATAAATAGAGGAAGCTACTACATTAATTAAGAAGCTTTTGAGATCCAAGAAATCCTTGATTCAATCTGAAATTTTCCAGAAAAATTCAACTATCATTTTTTGATTTCTAGGTTGTTTCAATCTAGTTTCTTAATTCCATTAGCACCTCCGGTCTTCTCTGAAGCTTTTGCAACAATTACCAAGCTCTAGGACCTTATGAAGTGTTCTGACCAGATCGAGCTTCATCAACTTCTGATCACCATTTCGACAAGGTAGTTTTGAGCATAATTTGAACTCAAACAAGTTACCACAATGTAGTCCTTCACTCTCTGATGCTTTCCCCTAACTTATTCGGTATTCATTGATCATGTTCATCATTTAATTTTATTTTTCGTGGCTTGCTTGCTTCTGAAACTTCTCTGAAATTCCCCATGCTCAGTTTAGATAAATGAATTTGGAGCATGAGGTTGAATTTGTGAAGAGGAGGCAATCACAATGGTGGTAGTCTCATGCTTTGAATTTACCAAATGATGAAACTCTGGTGAGGGACCATCGGGGAAGATGACCGGAGTTATCTCAGGCCATTTGAGTTTGGCTGAACACGTTAGCCATTTGAAATATTTTGATTGGTCCAATTTGAATTACATCCCGTGTTTTATTTTGATTAATTTCCATAGTGCACCCTAGCCTGAGGATTGTTGGATTTGCCACGTCGATTAATGAGGTCAGATCTAATGCTCCTTGTTTTTTATTTTATTTTATCTCTTTTTCTTTTATATTTTATTTTAAAATTCATAGAAAATTCATCTTTAATCAGAAAAATCCCAAAATAATTTCTAAAATTCTCTTTTATTTTTCTTTATTTGATTTTTATTTTTTTACCATTTTACTTTCTTGATTCTCTATTTTTCTTGAATTTTATCTTTTCTCCTTTGTTTTAATTGATTTAAAAATACTTTTATGCATTCAAAATTTCTGGAAAAAAATTATGTTATGCTTCTTATTTTGTTTCCAACCTTCCATAATTTTCTTGGTCGTTTATTTGGTGTTTTGAAGGACTTTATGGATTTTCTCTTTTATTTCCTTTTTTAAATTCATTTAAAAAATGTTTTTGATGAATTTTATTTTATTATATTGCATTTTATATTTGTTTAACCTTTGTTGACGTCTATTAGCCTTGGATCTTAGTTGATTTGATTATTGGTCTCATCAAACTCAATGTAACTTGGGTGTTGATGGGGTGAAAACCCTAATCCACCAAAATGGATGATTGATTATGATGATGACTTGATCAAGTCTTTGATCAAATTTGGGTGTGATCTCTCTAGTCCTATTCTTCTTCATCTCTTTGCTTTCCTCTTGATCAATTGAATGGTTTGTGTCCATCTTGATCATGATGTGTGGATTGGTGCTTGATGAACTCTCATCATTTCAAATCTACCTCCTAATTGATCATGGATCATTTAAGGTACTTTGGATTAATGAATAAGTTTGTCCTAAGTACTATGAAGTATGGATTGATGTAATGGACCACTCTTCTAGCCCTTGTGCTTGATCAATTCTCTTTTTTTTTTTTTTTGTGGCATAGCTTTAGGAGAATAATTTACATATCTTTTCTCTAGAATGTATTACACAAGCATTATTATTGACCGACCTCAAATAGTTGCGACTTCTACATAAGTCCAATTATGATTGCTTAACATAACGCTGAATTTGTCTCGAATCTAAAAGCAAGCCATTTTTATAAGTCAGATTGTAAGTCTCGTACTCCCCATGGCATTGTGTGAAAAGTATTTCCTCCTTATTACCTAAGAGAGCTAGTGGCATACTTTTTGATTTTATCCAAGTAGGAACCCTTCTCATGATGATGTAAAGATACATATTCTCACACTTGTGGGTGAATAGTTGAGTGCTCTCCAAAAAATTACCAATGATCTTTCTCTTCTTGATCACTAACATCACTTATTAACATATCATTGTATTAATTTTACTTTAATCTCATTTATCTTATGCTCTTTATTCTTTTGTCATTTACTTTATGCTTTTATTTTTAGCATCTCATATCATATTGTTTGTACTTATATTATTTGGTTCTTTGTTCATTTGGACTTCTCTTTATTTCAAAGACATTAATAAAGGAAAAACCTCTAAAAATGATTCTCTTGATTCATGGACTTATGGTTACTATCCTTAGCATTGTTATGGAGTTATGGACTTAGAACGAGAACCTTTACCCTTGCTTTAGGAGTTTATGATTTTGAGACTTTGGGATTCATCTAATACCTTTGACTTTGGACTTAGTTGAAGACTTAGCTTGGTTACTCTGGTTTCATCTGATGCATGGTTTATTCTTTGCTTATTTGGCTTGCTTGAGGCTTATTCCAAATGAGGGAATTCTTTCTTGACTTATGTCATAAAGCTTTCTATCTCTTGGTTAGATCTTTCCTCCCTAGATTTTACTTTATGCTTTAGGATAATCTCTTCTTCTCCTCTCCTTCTTTAATTTTCAAAATCTTCTCTCTTTTTTTCAAAACTTTCTTGTTTTTAAACTTGAATCACTTTCTCAATAAAACCTTGACTTTTGTCAAGTGATTTTCAAAATCTTTTTCTTAATAAATGCTAATACATCTTAAGCATATTTAAAACCAATTTCAAAAGACTTAAAAAAATACATAACTCATTCAAACTATTTTGTGCACTTTGTGCACTTTTTCTTTTAAAACTTTTTCTCAAAGTTTAGACATGAGTCATTCCATAGTTGAGATATAATTCTCCTATCCCCACAATATTGATGATAATTCTTTTCCTCCTTGGAGAGCTAGTGGCATACTTGTTTATCTTTATCCAAGTTGGAGTCCTTCTCTATGGTGATGCAAAGTTCTCATGCTTATGGCTGACTAGTTGAGTGTTCTCCTTAAAATGACAAAATACATTTTCATTAATAATGAATCAAAACAAATATATTTATTATTTTCACCACGAACTACGAGGTTTTGATCATCCATTGCACTTTATTTGTACGTAGGCGTGAGACTCAGAAAGTTTTGGCAAACACAAAATTATCATAAAAGAACATTTCTTCTCTCACCTCCCCAATCTTTTACAAACAACACTATTTTAAAGTCAAAATGCATAGATTTTCCAAGAGGTTCCTATAGAGTACTATAGATGTTTATGGTGCTAGTACCTTCCCTTTGCATAACTAACCCCCATACCCTTATCTTTTTTTATTAGTTTTGTTTTAACACCTATTTGGGTTATGTTAGTACTTTTTCCCTTTTCTTTGGAAATAATAAAAGCGCGGTGGCGACTCTTGCTTTGTGAGTTAAGTTAATCAATAGCTTAATCTCAAAAAATTTACCGCTACACTACCCTTTAGTTTTAGGGATGTTTGTTATATTTGTTTGCTTTAGCCTTTTTTTTGCTCTTATTTTTAGTTCCTTGGTTTTACTTTTATCTTTTTGTTTTTATTTTTATACATTTAATTATATTCATATTATATTGGAATTTGTTTTTTTTTTGTGTGAAGCTCCACACCCGAGCTTGAGGAAAACATATGCTTAAAACGGTAGGCCTGTCATATCAATCGGGAGGGGGGGGGATATCCATCTCATTTATTGGTATGAAGACTCCATTCAGAGTAAATCATTTCAGACTCATCTTCACGGTGGGGGCCCGCCCCTTGTTGTGTTGATAATCTGGATGTGATCCATGACTCTAAGAACCTTTATCTAGAACCCGTTTCACCTATGGTAATCTTATGTTATCAATTCGCAAGGGTCAGTACTAAAATCCAAATTAGACGAGACTTATCCCCAAGGGTCGCCTTGGTTGGGCCTTCCCCTAATCATTGTGAACTTTTGAGTATAGTCTATGACTATAGGATCCTTTATCCACAAATCCTAGAGCCTACACGTGAGGGGATTGGGTAGTAAAAACTTAGAAACGATCTATCATAGGGAGAATCCTAAATAAGGTGTCTTATATCTATCATTATCCCTAAACATGTATGGGTTTCCTTATGCCCATCCTAATCTCTAAACCCATTTGGGTTTTCTTGGGTCTACCATTATCTTAAAACTGCATGTACATTGCATCTCCATGAAAAAAACTTTTAGCATCTGTCAAAAAAATATTTTTGCATATCCATGCATTTTCATACATCCCCATACATGCACATGAATAACACTCATACATCTTCCACCTTCACCAGAACCTCAGCCCATCATCCGAGTAATTGATTTCCTGATACTCACAAACAAACTCGAAGCATGTCTCAAGAAGATATGGAAGAACTCAAAAGAGGCTAAGAACTGTTGAAAGAGAAGGTCAACCAGCTAAAGACTCAAATAAACTTGGTAATGCAAGTACTATTGAGAAGATAAGGAAACACTTTTCCATGCCAACAGTACGCCTATCCACTGCCTCAAATATAACAACCATTGATGATGCCTCTATAGAATCAACCACAGTATCAATAACCCCACGTATTGTACCAGCAAAGTCGTTATAATCAACAAAGAAGGCCAACACCGAGGAGGTTTGATCCACTTCTTATGCCTCATAGCCATTTACTTCAGCATCTTTTTAAAGGATCATTAGTGGAGCTCAAAATGCCAAGTATTGCTCCTGGTTTCAACGAGAGCACAAGGTATGAGTACCATTCTGGGTCCCTAGGACATACTTTGCAGAATTTCAAAGCATTCACATGCAAGGTCTAAGACCTGTTTGGCAATAAGCTGTTAACTTTCGAAGGAGGAATCTCATTGGTGAATGGTCACCCCTTACCTTGAAAAGTGCAAGAACATCAAGAAGCATCCCCTAAAGTCAGTGATTCAATAAGGAAGCTCGTCCCTATGATCATTAGGTTTTATTTCTAGTTGTAATTTCTTTCTTGCTAAAGTATTGTTTGCCTTTTAAATTTGTAATATTTGATTAGTGATTTTAATAAAATGAGCATGTGTGTTTTTGGAATATTCTTTTATATTCACTCTTTCTTATGCCATTAGTCGCCATATACATAAATGTCAATGCTGTTTCATCTCACTTTTTTGCATGTTAATAAACTTAGAGGAGAATGATGTAAACAAAATAACTGAATTTGCTGACGTATGCTTTTTATTAGTAAAACCTGGATGATGATGTAAGGCATTATTTAACTTCCCAAACACAGGAGAAATAAGGAGATAATCTGTAGTAAACCCCCTCGAGCCTGAAGTCGATGTTCTTCTATTTATAAAAAACCTTAAATCTTAACCAGGGGAAGGGTAGTTTTTTAATTAATTTGGTGATGCATTCTAAATGCAAGAGAATCGTTCCATCTAATAACCTCAACAAGAGGTTCAGGCACACCCTCTTCCTCGCACACATCATCCAACATCGAGGAAGCACAAAAGACAAATCTCACAATAGTAACATGGCAGTCACAACCTTTTTGAATAAAAATCAAAATCTCACAAGAGTTGTAAAAAAATCATGTTAAGTCAAAAAATCATTTTAAGAAAAAGTCGACTTAGGAAAAAGTTAGGGCCTCCAGATGCACTTCAAATTCAAAAGAATCGGTCCATGCAAAAATAGGGATTAAAAGAAAAAAATGGAAACAAGCTTGTAAACAAAAGTAGGTGACTGTCGCCTTAAGAATATCACCAGTGCTTGAACCAATACATCTACCTCCAAGATCATGACTATTGAAATTCTCTTGTCAACTGAATGCATACGTTGAGTTAATTTGATTTAGGAATGGGGAACATCAAAGGAGCACTGGTGGGTTAAATCCAATTTTGAGCCTTATATCCTTTATTTTCATAAATCATGAATGAAGCCACGTTACAACCCTTAAAAGACCTAAATGAAGCTAAGTTGACTATGAAATCATACTCGACAAAGACATTGTTAAACTGACTCCAATGTTTATTAAATCAGCACTAACCATATTTTCTTACCACATCTTCGTTCGTGCTAATCCCTTCACGTTCAAAAGAGTGTGGTAGGCAACAGAGAGTTTCAAGCCTTTGAATACCCACCGAGAATAGATTTGGCATGAGGTACTCCACCTGCACAACATCCCGACACCTGTCGCCCCCAAGGCTGAGGTGATAGGATTAAGTCTAGAAGGTGGTGTAAGTTTCACAAAGTCAAAAGACATCATATCTGTGACTTCTACCAGCTAAAGAAGAAAATAGAGAAGATGATACAGGAGAGACACCTCAAGAAATATATAAAGGGAGATTCTTCAAACCCGACAAAGAGACATAACCCACGTGGGAGGAAAGGTTTCGGAAGCCCGGGGAGTGAGGGTTTTTAGTGAGGCATCTCATCCTCTTTTATCTATATTTATTCATTATTGCGTATATATGTCGAAAATCAGGCTCACAAGAGAGCCTCCCATAATAGGAAATGATCATGCTGGATCCCCCAAAGTGAGATTCTTGTCGCCCATAGAGGTAATTACGTATGCTGGATTCCCCAAGGTGGGATCCTTGTTGCCTATAAAGGCAATTATACGTGCTGGATTCCCCAAGGTGGGATCCTTGCCGCTCATAGAGGCAATTATGTGTGTTGTATTCTCCAAGGTGGGATCCTTGTTGCCCATAAAGGTAATTATACATGCTGGATAGCCCAAGGATGTTTCCTCCCATAGAGGCAATTACGTATGCTGGATTCCCTATGGTTAGATCCTTGCCGCCCATAGAGGGAATTACATATCCTGAAATTCCCAAGGTGGAATCCTTGCTACCCGTTGAAGCAATTATGTATGTTGGATTCCCCAAGGTGGGATCCTTTCCACCCATAGAGGAAATTATACGTGATGGATTCCCAAGGTGCGATCCTTACCGCCTATAGATGCAATTACACATGCTGGATTCCCCAATATGGGATTCTTGTCGCCCATAGAGGAAATTTTATGTGTTGGACTCCCCAAGGTGGGGTCCTTTCCGCTTAGGTATAAGTAAAAAATACGAATCCTTTAGGAGAAGGAATTTTTATCCCCTTAGAAGTAGTCGTAGTTACAGACATTTTAAGATTAACGCAAAAAAAAACTAAATAGTTTGCACCGAAAGCAATAAAGACGGCCACAAAGGGACGCCACTATTAAAGATAATTAAAAAAGCCCCTAGAGGGGTTAACAAGGTTAATACAAAAAAGGGAAAGCAAAAGAAATAATTCTTCATCCACCAACTCTTCATCGAAAACCACCTTAAAAAAGTCCAGGGGGATCAAAAATCCAAGTGGGCATAGAGGAGGGACACCTGCATTTTCACCTCCTTGAAATGATGAACAAATGCTGATATGACATCATCCATAAGCTGGGAAACCCGCTCCTTTGTGCTTTTGAGGGAGCTTTGAGCTTCCACCAACAACTTCCTCAAACCCTTCACCTCTGCTTGTCGAAAACGTTCATGAGTGGCCACTATCTCAGCAAGTACTTTCAGATTGTCCCTCCTTACCTTCATCTGCTTCAGTGTCACCCCGCCTTTCCAGGTACGCTTGTTCATGCTAAGTATCCCAAATTGCATTCTCCCTAGGGAATTAGAGCGTTGATCCCTTAACACTTTCTCCAGAAAGAAACATCTCAAAAGTTAGGTCTCCATCAAAGTTGATAGTTGGGAAGGAGACAGAGCGAAAATCCTTTAATAATCACCTGGAAAGTTCCTAGAGAAGGAAAATAAATTATCAGAAAAGCCATGATGACAAAGGCATGGTTGTTCCCCAAAGAAGTTTCATAGGGAGTCATAACATCGTAAAATATCTGACTCCTAGGTCCCACCTCTTGGCTGGCCGATGGCACAAAAGAGCTATCTTCCTCCTGGAAATCTTGGGAGGGTGAATCTCGGCAGCTCGAGAAGTTTCACCTTATGCCACCCCTCGTGCGTCAGCAGTTCCATAAGCAAAAGACAACATTGCTCGTTGATGCGTCGTTTGCATCTTCACTAGGTGCTCTCGTTGCCCATCGAGGGGAATCGACATCGTCTCATCTGCATACAACTGATTGTTAGAGCAAGACCATGCGGTGGAACAAAGATAAAGAAAATTTACCCTTACATAGATACTCCTCCACTCCATGGCCGTTTTCACGGTCCTGGGCGATGGGGATGTTGGACTCCATTGGGAGTAAGCACTCCAGAACTTGAATTACTTCATGGTCCAAAGGAGAAAGAACAGATGAGTCCACCTTCACGGTAAACTTGGGATTAGGGGTCCAAGATAGTGGGAACAAAGGCTCGCCTCCCGCTCCGACGATAATGGGAGACATATTATCACGAACTCTTACATGAATGAACTTGTCTTTCCAGTCCTTGTAAGGATTGGCGAAGGGCTTCAAAAAATTCACCCTAGAGAAAAGGTGTAGCATTACCCAGCCAGTGTTGGGAAGAAACTCCGCCCTGTAGAAGTATAAAAGCACCCGGATAGAAAGAGACACCCTTAAGTTGCAACAGATTATCTAGAAATCCATAAGTATACACCAAACATTTGGAGTAACTCGGGAAAGAGCCACATTGATAGTGGTCAAGAACTCCATTTCAAAATAAGATAAAGGAACTAAAACCCCCAAATCATAAATAATAGGGAAGTAGATGTAAAGAACAGATGGATAACAAGAAATGTCCATGTCTTCCCTCTCATCCTTTGAGAAGTGCTCCATAAGCATCTTTCTCTCTCTCTCTCTCTCTCTCTCTCTCTCTCTATCGTGCTATAAAAATTGATTTTATGATGAAACTTTTCGATCATATCAATAGTAGAATACAATGAGGTTATGTCTCGCATGTGGGTGAACATGGTTTTCCTCACCATGGTCGGATGAAAGTAAAGGTTTAAGAAAATGAAGTCAGATGCAATTTTTTTTCGAAAATAGAGGTGAAGCAATGCTTATGAGAATATATAGAAAAAAAAGAGGTGGGCTCACACATCCACCCAGTAGATTGACTCAATAAGCGGGAAAGTTTCCAAGCCAGGAGGCCACGCGTGAATACGAAAAACCAATTTGTCTTCTCGAGAAATACTATCATGAGGTGCATTAAATGATACCCACGTCTCTTCCCCTCGAACACTCAATTTGGCAAAAATGACTGAGGTTTGTATATTTCAACACGTCATCTCAAAACATATATTTTCCCCACATGCTCGTATGCCCTTCAACTGAGGGACTCGCCTATCATTCTACTAGCCCCTTTGATCGAGTGACTCTCCTATACAGGGGGTAACACCTAGAAAAATCGTCCTCAGTAAAGGAATTGTCAATAGGGCGAGGGACGAATTTTGAAAAGGAAAGTGGTTTTAAACACTTCTCCCTTTAGAGGAAAGTCCCCATGCTTGAAGAATTGTGTAGTGTTATATTTGGTAAATCCCTAAGCTAAGGCGCTATCACCTAACAATTGGGCCATCCAGACGAAATCCAAAGGGGTATCCCAAGAGGTCCCACCAATGTGGGAGGCAAGCGAGAGAAAGTCATCGTTGAGTCCGTGAAGATATGCATTCAACAACCTCCTCTAGTAAGAGATAGCAGTTAATACCATATCCAAGAGGTAACCCTAGGTCCCAAAGCCTCTATAAATACATTACCCCCTTAAGGGGATACATATATTCTTAAGTTATTCACATTTAATACTACTCAGAGATCAACACGCTCATAGTAGCCTTAACACACCAACAACCTAACTACTCGCTTGCAACTCAACATCGCTGACTACCAACAGGGTCTCTCACTTCACGTGAGTTGGTTCCTTAAACAACCTCAAAAAACACCATACAAGGCTTCTTGTCATCATGAGCAAGCCCTCACTACCCAAATTGTAATACACCTACAAAGGCCTCTGAAACCCCCTGCCCTTACAGAGGGACCACATACCCTATAATATTTTACAAGTACAATGTTATATGGAGATGGTAAAATTTGACAAAAGTGATAATGGCAACAAAGATATTTGAGATACTTATGTAAGTCTAATAATTATTCTGGCGTTTATAACATACCTATTGTTTAGGCTAATATGTTTCTTTTTGTTTACAAGACGTATATTACCAATAACTATCAAACTGAAGAAGGCTCTCCATACCAAGAAAAAGGCTCCTCGAGGGGAGAAATGATTTGACGATCCTAAAAGCCACTCTAGCGGCATGTAAGAAAAAGGAAAATAGAAAACGAAAGACGGGAGACGGAGGAATTGTAAGAACAAGATTTGGTTCTGCATATGGTCTTATGTTTTGATAATAATAACACATAGATTCATAGAGAACAATTTTGTACCCTAATGGTTTTTGTAAGTGTGCAGATACTAAATATAAGTTCTGACTCTGAAGAAGTAACGTGTTGTTATCAGACTCTGAACCTAGTGCACTCTGATTCTGAGATGTGTGTTATACTAGATAATCAAGCTCTAGATTACTCTACTCAATGCTTCTGCACATTGCTCATCCAAAGATTTATGACTGTGACAAGAGAATCCCCTGACGGTGTTAGGCTCTGAACTCTTACGCTTAAACAACTCTAATGAACTGTGTCACCAAACTCTGAAGACTAGGTTCTAATGAACTAGATTGAGACTCTGAAGACCAAGGTTCTGAAGATTCTCTCATACAAACTCCGATTCTTCTTCTATGCATGGTTCATCAACTCTCTATCTAAAGCCCCCG
The DNA here is from genome assembly GCF_024323335.1 of Lathyrus oleraceus. Taxonomy (NCBI): domain Eukaryota; kingdom Viridiplantae; phylum Streptophyta; class Magnoliopsida; order Fabales; family Fabaceae; genus Lathyrus; species Lathyrus oleraceus. The sequence goes on from NC_066583.1 coordinate 115,334,309, forward strand.
AATAATTGAAGATAAGATCAAAAAGGTTTTACGTGAGAAAATAATACATAGTACAAGATCAAAAGTTCTTTCCACTACACTGATTTTGTGGGAAAAGACTGTACTATTGAACCATTGTGTCTCCCATGTTCACAGACCGTTATGCAAGGATACAATTACATGTTTATATTCTATTTCTATCCTCCAACAGATCTTTTCATTTCCTATATAAAGGAGTCTTGAAAGAATGGAATAGTGCCAACACTAAGAGAATATCATTTACGTGAACATTGCATAATGTGAATATTTTTGAGAGAAAAAGAAACAAATGCACAAGGAACTTTTGTTCATACACTTCATAGAAAATATTTTGTGTGAAATTCTTTGTAAATAATTATGCATATTCTACTTTCTTAGAAGCATTTTGTAACCCACAATGTATCTCAATCTTTGTGATTATATTTCCTTGAGTGACTAGGGTTTAGTCAGATTTACTCAAGAAGACATTGGCGATTAGTCTTTATGGTTGTAATCAATCTTGGTTATAGTGGATTAAGTCCTTTTGATAAGACGAAATCAACTTGGTGGGTGAACTGCAGGTAGCTTAGTTAACAGCGAACCAGGATAAAAATAATCGTGCTCATTATTTTTGTTCTAAGTTCTCTCAATGTCTTTTTGGGTTGTAAACATTTTCATACTAGAAACCCAATTCAAACCCCTCTTTCTTGTTTTTCCATTACCTTCAGGAACTATCATCTTCTCCGTCCCTTTGAAGACCATGAAGCCTATTATGGCTCCACATGCGGGCTTTGCTTTTCAAAGTCGTCCATGTACTAAAGTGCAACCTTCACCCACCATTTATTTGGATGTGAAACTGAAAATTATCGATGTAGATATAACTCCTAAGTAGGGGAAATCCTCATCTTCTCCCTTGGGAACAAGGTGCAATCCCTATAGGATAGTTATTTGGATGCTAAGAGTTTTATGAAAACACGTCTGAACTTCCCTATCGACTTCCCTAATGATCATTGCACGTCGACTCATATGGGAGCCAGTTATATGTTGGACGCACTTGAAACTCATATGTTTAGGGAGTTCTTGCTAGAGTGTGCGCTTTTTAATGCCTACTGTCAATCTAATAAGTTGGTCGCTGATTTAAAAGTCATGTTGAACAATCAGCAGGGCATGAAGATTGAGGCTCTAGGAATTTCAGAAAAACAAAACTGAAGAGGCTAAGAAGCTTAAGGAAGAGCTCGCCCAAGTGAGGATGGAGTTGGCAATGCTGAAGAAGTCTACTAAGACAGAGACTCTTCTCAAGAGTAGGTTGGAAGAAGACGTAGAGTACACCTAAAATGATGTTGTTGCTTTTAAGGACATAGATTTTGAGAAAGCAAAAGCTCGGGTAACTTGTCTTTACTATAACCTAGATCTCAATGAGCTTGAACTTTTTAAGGTTGTCAAGGACGTACAACCGGTGTATGAATAATATATATTTGATCAGAAGGCATCCCTCTAGTGGAAGGATAGAATATCCCTTCAACGAACGCTACTCCTACCCCAGAAGAGGAGCGACCACATAACCTTTGTAGACAATATATTAAAAATGAATGCACATCCTAGAAAAAAGATGTTGAATTAAATGGAATTAAAGATTAAAAAACTTGATTCGGCTCTCCGTGGGGTACATGAGCTCAAAATAAACTAATTAATTTTGAATTAGATTTTAAAATTGTGGTAATAGTTTATTTGGTAACATTGCAATATTTTTTGGTTTTCACTATCAGGATTCGATCCATGGGACTCATGGTTTCAGCCCCTCTTGATAGTCATTGCAGGGGATCGAATTGTAGTCCCCCTATCAAATACAACGTCAATCATCACTTAATCATCTTACAATTAATGATAACATTATACTTCCTCGTAAAAATTTATTCTCTACCTTTTATAATAACATTAAATTTATTAAGAGTCAAACAGATAAGGTAATCACATCTCTAACTTACAATTATTGATTGACATATTAAATTGTATTAAACACATTTATATCAATGAGTATCTCAAAATAATAATAATAATAATAAATAATAATAATAATAATAATAATAATAATAATAATAATAATAATAATAATAATAATAATAATAATAATATATTTATCTCAATTAATTTAAAACATGCTAATTTTAACCGATACAAAATTATATTCAAAAGTTTGGCATGTTAAGATGGAAAATTTCAAAATGATTATTATATAGTTTTGAAAAAAAACTTTAGAACTGATTAAAATCCAGATTATGGAGTGATGAAAACAAATGTGCCACAAAAGTACTACTAATATTAGGTGGTGACAGAGCAATATTACAAATTGTCTCGTACCATATAGAATCGGGTCCCTTCTAGATTTGATTACGTTAACTTGTTTCCTTATCAACGTCTACATCAATTATTATGCGCCATGCGGGCTCTACTCATTGGAACACAAATAATGGGGCCAATAAATATTTAAATCTAAAAAAATGCAATCACGCATTCATACATCACTGTTCTTCATTAGTTTCATTGATTTTTGTGATTTTGATATTCATCTTTAGTGAGTGTTTGTTTTCACACTAGATTTGAAGAATAGTACTATTTTCACTTCCAAATTGCTTTGAAATGTGAGAAAGTTGACATAATCGTCAAACTAAACATACAATTAATCTACTTGATGCAAAAAAGGTTCATGTATACTAGTATCAAGTTAGCAAATCTTAAACAAGTCATTCTTTTAACTAACTTATTGAATTCAAATACTTAATGTTAGTTTAAAATGAATATGGATTGATTGAAAGTATTTGAGTTCAATCTCAACTTAAAATTTAATAAAAGAATCTCTACTTAAAGTAATCATGGATTAAATCTGATTTAATTTGTAATTAATTTTCCAATTACTAAGGGTTTTTTTCTTTCATTTTGTTTCTTTTTTCGGATTGTCATGCTATACAGAGGTGTAAGCGGATTAGAAAAAATAGATTAAACCGACAATCTCAACCAAGCTAAACTGAAAACAAAATCATTTTTCTTGGTTTGGTTCAAAAATCAAACCAAACCGATGAAAATCGAGGTGGTTTGATTCGGTTCTTGATTTTACTTTTAAGAACCGCCAAACCGATTAATCGAACTGATGGCTATGGTCATCGTGTTTTGTGTTTCAAATTCTCTTGGTTAGTTTCATCTCTATTTTTAATACTTGTTTTGCTTTTTCTTCTTCAATGAAATTCCTTCTAGTCTTTAGATGTGAAATTGTTAATTTCTGTATATGACAACCTTTCGTAGTTATTGTTGTGTTTTATTAGTTACTCTTTTTTTTTTATGGATTAAGTATAACATGTGAGTTTTTAAGTTGTTTGAAAAATATATAATAAAATAGACGAAAAAGATTATATGAAATGTATTATTTTTAAAAATAATTAAAAAAATGTCTTGAAAAATATGATAATAGGGAATACATCAATGTTTGAAAAAAAGATTGATGTAAACCGATCAACCGAATCAAACATGTTAGTTTGGTTCGGTTCTATTTTTGAAAATCATTAAAAACTAAATCAAACCAAACTGATGGAGATATTATCGGTTTTGACATTCTTTTGACCAAAAATCAGTTCAAATCGAACCGATTGCATCCCTAATTCTATAGATACAAAGTTTCTAAGATTTTTTTAGAATTAACTAATCTACATGGGTGAAGGCATACATTGGTGAAGACATACAGAGTATATTATCTACTATCAATTGAATTTTTTTCATACACAAAGGCAATGTTTTAAAAACTGCTCCACAATTGAAACCCCAAGGTTAAAAGGTTAAAAAGTTGGTGATCAAACCAAACTATATAGAATTTTATGCAAGTGTCATAAGTTATTCTCAAAGTGATAGTGATGTATACCATCCTTCAAGTTGAAACCACAATACTTTATACTGGATTGACCTACCATGAGAATACTACATAGAATGTTATGCAAGTACCATAAGTTATTCTCAAAGTGATAGCGGTGTATACCACCCTTCGACTTGAAACTACTATGTGAAGTTGCATATCTCTGATGCATTAAGGGAGAAACCTTTATATTATTTTGTTGATTGTCTCTTAAGCTTTATTTGGATTTTAGTCTTATATAATTGAATATCCTCTTTAAAGATATCATTAAGAACTTCAAAAATTGAGATTTTAGGTGTGTGATTCAAATCACACATCATATAAGTCGAATCAAATCAAATAGATGGAAAATATGAGTTTTTGTAAGCATATGAGTCAAATCACATATTGAACATGAATCAAATCATGGAGTCATGTGACTAGAATCATAACTTTTACATGATTCGAATCACATAGTCCTTGTTAGCCACTATCTTGTTTGAGTCGAATCATGACTTATTCATGACTCGAATTACAACTTGCTTGATTCTAATCACATGTTATAATTGACTTGAATCACAGCAAAATGAGTTTCTCATTAAGTGTAGATATTGTTCCATATTAGGTTGCCTCTTGACTCAAATCACTTAAGTGTTCATGACTCGAATCAAACATGATTTTTCACTAATTTATGTGCTTCATCTCCAACACCTATAATCATTTTCTCTCTCAAAATCATTAACAATGTTACAAGAAACACACTTTTATTGATGATTTGAAAACTTACAAACCACTTGTTCTTTCATTTTTAAAAGAGTTTTAAATCTTTCTTGAAAACTTGAAACAAATTCTTTTATCTTCTTTCTCATTCTTTTTCCATTATTGCATGGATCCAAATCTTATATTTGAAGATTTATGATTGATTAATGAGATTTATTTTGAATTTAACATTTCTTTGAAGATTCATGATTTATTAATGAAATTTGTTTTAAATTTAATGTTTCTTTAAAGATTTGATTAAGATTTCAGAGGCTTTCAAGAGTGTGTGCTGTTGTGAATAGGTTCTGACAGTTTTAGTGAAAAAGAAGGAGGTTGTTCTCTCTAGGTTCACCTTGATAGTGTTGTATGGAAGGGTACAAAAAAGGTATGATTTCTTCTCAATCTTCAGATAGACCTATGCTCAAGATACCAATAGATTTTAGTAAAGATTTCTATAGAAGGATACTTATGAGTAGGTTTTTGGGGCTAGAAGATTCAAGAAGCAAACTCGAGTTAAGACTTAATATAGAGTTCAGTTTTTTGAGGTGTGTACTGTAACGCCTCAGACTGCTTTCAGGATTATCGACTTACCTCACAAACCAACACGGGTCTTTTCAGCATATTTTGTCCTTACTCACACGTTTTCCGAGAAACTTCCCAGAAGGTCACTCATCCCAATACTACTCCAAGTCAAGCACATTTAACTATTGAGTTCTTATCTATTAGGCTACCGAAAAGAAGATGTATCTTGTTGATATAGGTAGTATCAATTAATCCTTATAATCCTTCATTCAACCATGCAGTCACATACCTGCAGAACCTTAGGATCCCTCTCATTCCGATGTGAATTCGGTTTTTCCCTAGAAGTTGCTATGAGTGTATCATTATCATGCCTCGTGCACCGACAACCACTCTTTCACCCTCGGGTGTAACATGTAACCACTCTTTGGCCTCTCTGGCGTTACATGCCCACCAGCTTCCACTTGGTTCGGCCCCGAACCACATCGTATTGGAAGAGGTTTGGCTCTGATACCATTTGTAATGCCTCAGACTGCTTTCAGGATTATCGACTGACCCCACAAACCAACACGGGTTTTTTCAACATGCTTTGTCCTCACTCACACACTTTCCGAGAAACTTCCCAGAAGGTCACCCATCTCAATACTACTCAAAGTCAAGCATGTTTAACTATTGAGTTCTTATCTGTTAAGCTATCGAAAAGAAGATGCATCTTGTTGATATAGGTAGTAACAATTAATCCTTATAAGCCTTCGTTCAACCATGCAATCACATACCTGCACAACCTCAGGATCCCTCTCATTCCGATGTGAATTTGGTTTTTCCCTAGAATTTGCCATGAGTGTCTTATTGTCATGCCTCGTGCACCGACAACCACTCACTATCCCTCGGGTGTAACATGTAACCACTCTTTGGCCTCTCTGGTGTTACAAATGGTATCAGAGCCAAACCTCTCCCAGTACGATGTGGTTCGGGGACGAACCAAGCGGAAGCTGGTGGGCATGTAACGCCAGAGAGGCCAAAGAGTGGTTACATGTTACACCCGAGGGCGAGGGAGTGGTTGTCGGTGCACGGGGCATGACAATGAGACAGTCCTAGAAGCTTCTAGGGAAAAACCTAATTCACATCGGAATAAGAGGGATCCTGAGGTTGTGCAGGTATGTGACTGTATGGTTGAACGAAGTCTTATAAGAATTAATTGGTAGTACCTATATCAACAAGATGCATCTTCTTTTAAGTAGCTTAATAGATAAGAACTCAATAGTTAAAGGTGCTTGACTTGGAGTAGTATTGGGATGGGTGACCTTCTAGGAAGTTTCTAGAAAAGTGTGAGTGAGGACAAAACATGCTGAAAAGACCCATGTTGGTTTGTGGTGTCAATCGATAATCTTGAAAGCAGTATGAGGCGTTACATGTACAAGTCAATATCCATAAAGAATAAATTTATTTTCAGTATTTAGTTTGGACTAGTGATTGTACGAACTCTTGTAATTTTGTTACAAATCATAGTGGAAGACCAATGAATTTTTAATGGGAAACCATTGGAAAGTGGATTAAGCACAAAGTGAGAACCAACATGCCAAACCACTACAAATACTGGTGTAATCTCTCTCTCTCTCTCTCTCTCATTTAATTTCATAGTTGACCACACAATTATGATTGTTTTTATTGCTTTCTAGAATCGTATGCTGGTAGGATTTTCTGTTGATAGCGACTTATTGCATAAGTTGTAGGTTTTGTTAGAATTTGTAATTCAACTTTGTATTATTTTATATTAAGCTGAAAATTATGGTTGTAGAATCTTATTGTGTTGCGAATTGTGCAATAAATTTCTCGCGTAATTGTTCAATTATCCAATACAACTAGTTTGTGCTAACAAAATTCTGAGACGTATGTACAAGTAATGGAAAACAAAGGTAACGCCCATAAAAGAGTCAAATGATCTTAACTCTTTAGATATCTGAAAATTGTTTGGAAAGCTTATCGAACATGAGAATAAACTGAAATGGCTCACTGGAAACAAAGTAAAGTAAAAAAAGAGAAGGTAAAATAAGAGAAACAAGATCTATCCTTGAAAGCTTTGTTGTCAAGGACAAATAAAAATAAGGAAGAAGGTGATAATTCTGGTGAAGATTATTCTAAAGAAGAAGAGATGAGGTTATTCGTCAAGCTCTACAATCAAAATACAAGGAAACATAAGCTCAAGAATTCTGACAAAAATCTGACTAATTTCAAAAAGTCTCATCCGTCCAAGCAAGACATAAAAGAAATGAAAAAGACGTCCATGTTTCGAATGAGGAAAATTGGCTCACTATAGAGCCACGTGTCTGAGTCTTAACAAACATAAGAAAAAGGATAATTAATTCTACAAGACGAAGGGCAAACATGCTAAAGGTCATAAAGCCTATATTGCTTGGGAAGAGGAATATTATAGCTCCTCTTCATCTTCCAGTACAAGTTTTGATGATGAATGTGCCAACCTATGCTTGATGACACTCAAGAAAATTGAAGACACTGAGGTATATACTTTTGACCCTGAAGTTAAACCATCGTATAAACAATTGTCAAAGGCTTTTAGTAAAATGCTTGCATATGCTCTATATGCTTTTAAGAAAATTTCTTTCCAACGAAAACTTATTTCATAACTTGAAAAGGAGATTAATGATTTTAATAGTTCCTTATATTCCTTAAAGGATGAGTATGTATCTCTCGTAGTTGGGCATTTTAGTGATTTTGTTACTTTAGTTGAAAAGATAATAAAGATAAATTGCATTACCTATCCAATTTTAAAATTTTAAAATGAAAATCTCAAAGGATAATTAGCACCATCTATTTCTATATCTTCTAGTAATTATATGTCTTCAAGTGAAAGAGGGATTGACACTACTATAAAAAACACATTTAACCTCGGGTGTGAAAAGGATTTAACCTTGGTTTCACATGCGAGGTAACAAAGGGCATCATATAAACTTTTCACTTTATCTCTCGGGTTTTGGAATAACTTAAGGGTAAAGTGTTCTGTACATGGGTTCGATTCCCAACAATTGCATTTTTATTCTTTTTAGAACTGGATGACGCGCCCCGCATTTCCTCTCAGTTATTAGAAAAACCGAGGTAATAGAGAAGTATTATTACCTCTGTTTATAATATTACACGAAGGGAAATCATTGTTATTTAATTAATTTATATTTATTTTTCTATAGTTTCGTTTGAACTTGTATTACAGAGCCATATGTTTCCCATTTTTGAAACAGAAACATTGCACCATTTGCCAATTTCTCAAACTTAAACATCGTACAAAAAATACTCATTATTTACACCATTTTCAAATAAAAAATGGTACACACCTTATAATTTTATAAAAAAAAACTAAATCAAATGATTAACCAACAAAAGTTATAATCAAAATGAAAAGTCTTGTACGTCATCCAAAAGTTCTCTTCTGTGATTTTTCACCGGTCGTTAAACACCTATAATTTGACAAACATTTGAAACCAATTAGGATCATAAACAAAAACAACATTACATATTTATTAAAAATAATAAATAAATTAAAACTAATAAATATGTTATTAAGTGGTATAAACATTTACTTACTAGTTTTCCCATATCCCTTCTTGATGATAATGACGAATAACATGCACATCATCTGAATCATTTTATATAGAAAAGAGACATACATGTGTTGCGAAATAAGGGATATCAAAATTTAAAACTTTATTTTCATCACTATCAGGAATATATTTTCCTTTTAGAAAAATTGACCATTTTATGTTAGAAGGATTAGTGACATAAAAAACTTGTTTTTCTTGAGATGTCATGATGAATGGTTCGTTCATATAAGTTGCCTTATGAAGATCAACCCGTGTGAATCCTAATTCATCATTTTCTAAAAGTAACATAATCAATCTCCAAAATCTCCTTAATGACCCCAAAGTACACTCTAGATTCTAGTACAATAATGTTATCTTTGGAACTAGAGAGGTACATTGATTCAACTTCAACCATAACCCCACTATTTTATATGGTACTATAATCATAATTTGATTTTGTATAGAATGAAAATCTAGTAATGTCGTATGCACTTCAAGTTATTACATTAAACTTAGACATATGTTACATCCATTTAATTTTCTCCGATGCTCTACTCTCTTTATAAACCCTTTCATTAAACCAAGTTATAAAAGTTTTGTTATGCTCTGTCAACAACAATTTTTCACTCATCCGGGGGGATTTTTTTTATAAGACTTTTTTGAGCGAACAAGTAAGGTTGTACTTCATCAACATTATTCAATAATTACAAATGTGCTTGGAGAACTACATCTCGGTCAATTTTCTTAACATTTAAACCTTGAATACCTCTACCATCATACTTTCCATCATGAAGAGACTCGGGAATTCCTATAGAGTTTGATTTTGACAAATATTTTGTACAAAATTCAATAGTTTCTTCTGTGATGTATCATTCAATGATCGAAGCTTTCAGACAATGATAATTCTTTGTACACCTTTTAAATATCTGCATGTATCACTCAACTTGATACATCCACCTTAAATAAGGTGGACCAAAAATTCTAATCTCCCTTACTAGAGGAACAACTAATTGAACCATAATGTCAAAAAATGATGGACACGTATGTTCAGTTTAGATAGACAGTGACATGCAGGGGACAAATATGTTCTATTTACTATATCTTTTGGGGCCAACTATTGTCGTATACCCATCACCACCATATCTTTACATGATTTTTTAGTATCTTTTGTCTTGTCTTTAATATTTAGAAGTGTTTCAATCAAACTATCACATACATCTTTCTTCACATGCATCACATCAAGACAATGTCTTACATCAAGACTAGAACAATATGGAAGATCAAAGAACACCGACCTCTTTTTCTAAATATTTTTTCCCATGAGCTCCTTTTGTTTCCTTCTAATGACAACATTAATGTGTTGTTATCTTTTATAAACTTCCTTCTCGGTTAAGGGTTTTTGAGAGATATCAAACTCCTACTTTCCATTAAAAGCCTTCTGCAATCTACGACATGAATGATTAGGTCTTAGAAATTTCCGATGCTCAAGATAAACAGTCTTTTTTTCTTTTCATTTTTTAATTGGTGGAAGCATGTATCATCTTTGCATATAGGACATGCTTTATCTCCTTTGTGTTAGACAGAGGAAACGATCTAGAGGGGGGGGGGGGGGGGGGGGGGGGGGGGGAGGGGGTAAATAGATCACAATAAAATTTCCGTAGATTAAAAAATTTGTTTTGAAAATATTTACTATAGCAAGCGGAAGTAATTCCGGATCGACACTCGTCTATCCCGAATCGTTATCGGAAGAATCAAATATGCGTTGAAACCGTAAGGAAACATATACTAATGATGTGAAAATGAGTCAATATGTATTACAAAATTCGTTTGAATTAAATCACATAATGTTAAACAATTTCCAATGAAATAGAAAAATAAACTTGGCTTAGGAAATTTATTGAACACTTAATGTGCAGTAAATTTATCAAACACTTGGTGTGCAATACACCAAGCTTAATTCTCTTTGTGTTGAAAGTATAAAAATTCAATTGCAGTTGTTTAGATTGAAATGTTCTTACAAAAACAGTTTAAGATACTTCAAAACAACCAGAATTTTCAGCTAAATAAATTGCTCACTAAATGTATTATCAAAATGTAAAAAGTGTGTGTGTGTGTGAGAGAGAGACAGAGAGAGAGAGAGATAAAGAGAGAGATAGAGAGAGAGAGAGAGAGAGAGAACAACCAAGATTTGTTTAGGCAGTTCCCCAATTATCCTCACTATGGGTACGTCTGCCCCTAATTTCAAATAGAATTGAGATATTATAATTAACCTTTGCAATAGTAGTTTATGAGAGAAGTAATAGAAATTCATACCTCAAACCCTATGTTTTATTTTTTATCCTAGATCCTTCTCTTCCCTTGATCTTAGATAGATCAAGTCACATAAGACTTCCAATTGATCCTCTAGTCACCGATACTTCTTTGACCGAACCTCCATTCTTCAAAGCTTTCAATCGGATGAATCTAAATTGAAAAATCTTGCCCCAAGTATTCCAATTGATCCTCCAGTTACCGCTAATAATTTGCAAGAACCCGTTCTCCAAAACTTTCACTCGGATAAATCCAATTGCAAATACTTGTGCAAAAACCCTCAAATCAACCCTTGATCTTAGAGTAATAACCCTAAAGGTTTTATCCATGAAGCCCCCAAAGAATACTCAACCAAATTATGATTACAACATTCCTAAGTTGGAGCTTATCAATCTATTCTAGATGAACAATCAACAAATATGATTATGTTTAATTGTTGAATGTATGAAGAAAAAGATTGAAGAGAAAATTCTAAGTATGTTCTTGTTTCTATTTTTGAGAAATAATGCATGAATGCATATTTATATGTATGTGTGTGTGTAAAAAGAATAAAAAACAAAACAGGTTTTTAATGACAATTATAAGTTAAAAAAAACTGGAGAAGCAGGGGTCGAAGAACGAGTCGTGCAAGAACGCGTGGATATAACAAGTAAGCAACAAGTTCTCCCTTCACAGACTGAATACAACAAGCTCGTGACTCTAATAGAAATAGACGGTAAGTTCTCTGCTCTATTTCCTTGCAAAGAATTTACCTATCAAAGTTGGTGAACGCTTCTATAACTTTATACTCATTATGCTTAACATCCACTTACTTAAAGACTCGTTGGCTCCACGTCCATCGAAAGTCGGTAACCTTCGTCAGCATTTGGTACTCTCTCGATAGCTTCAATAGTTCACTGAAAGCCTTTGGTGTAATGAACCGCAAGCCCTTCAGAAAGAAAGACATAATCAAAAGGCTTGGTGGCGGGAACCGACGGTAACGAAGGTTACCGGGCCGATGTGGCCGGTTACTGGGAACTGTCGCATCTCGAAAAATACGATTCCTCGCGATGGTCACGGAAAAAATTATGTTCGAACAGAGTCGCCACCGAACTTTATTTATCCCAATAAAGGGATAGGAAAATATCGATAAAACCTTTTGAATAATAGAATAATGGCCGTCGTAACCATATTCGGGTTCGGGAGTTGATTACGCAAAGGGAAGGTATTAGCACCCCTCACGTCCGTTGTACTCAACGGGAACCTTTTAGTTCTAATTTGCGATTTGAGTGTTAATTATTGTGTTTGTTATCTTCGGGTTATAAATATATTGAAAGGAGATGGATGGCAACCTTAGAATGGAGAAAAGGGAGGTTTTTTATTAGTGTGCTCGCGAGGATACAACAATCTCCTGCCTACGTATCCTTATGGTGTAATAAGGAAATCAGAGCATTCGTAGTTCGGGAAACTACAGTTTGTTTGTGTCTTTAGTGAACAGCTGTTTAGATCGCATTCTAAAGGCTAAACGTTGGCTTGTCTACTCTCGGCGGAGGCTTAAGCATCGGTTTTTTATGCGCATTAGAAAGGATTAAATGGTGTTCTTTTTGAAAAGAGTTTTGGTCACACGGGGGTGACAAGTTGGATTAATATGCTGGATGTTTTAATTGGTTGAGATGTTTTTGGTTGGATGATGATTACTCGGATAGTCGAGTAAGACAACTCGTATCCTAATAGTCGGGAAAGGGAATAGAAGACTCTAGACCGTTTTCTGTTTCATCTGAGTATTTATGAAAATAAGGTTGTATATGGTTAATGTATTTTAAGATGAATGACAAGTACTCGAATTACTGAGTAAAACAACTCATATCCAAGCATTTTAGAAGAGGAATTGAAAGCTCAAAACCATCTCCTTTTTCATATAGAGAAAATGATTTGATTAAGTTGTATGTTTGTGAAAAAATGACAATTGTTCGACTGACCGAGTAACAGAACTCGTATTCAACCAATTGAGGAGAGAAGTTGAAAACTCAAAGTCAACTCCCTTTTCATTTAGCTTAATATGAAAATAATTTGATTTAATCAGGGTTTGGAAGTTTGTAGAGGAATGACAATTATTTGACTAACCAAGTAAGAGAACTTGTATTCAAATAGTCGTGGAGAAAAATTGAAGACTCAAAGTTATCTCCCTTTTGGTTTCTTGTTATAAGAGGATTTGATTTCTTTGTGCTTAAGTGGATTAGAAATGAAGACTATTTGACTAACCGAGTAAGAGAACTCGTATTCAAATAATCGAGGAGAGGAATTGAAAACTCAAAGCCACCTCCCTTTTCATTTCCAAATGAAATGGTATTTGGTTGTGATTGGGTATTTTAATTTGACTTGAATGAAAGTACTCGATATTGGATCGAGGTTTGTGTTTGAATTTTTGTGGATAAAATTGGATTATTGTGAATCAATCATCTACTCGAGTAATTGATAACCGAATAGGTCTCATTGTAAGAAAGTCCAAGAGTAAGCTATGTGAGGTTGATGGTGATGCTTAAAAAGCAATTGACTTATAAGGGTGTGAAAAAGTGGGTTCGACGTTGAATCGAAAAATTTGTGATTTATTTTTGAAATTGGTTTGAATGATTTTAAATCGGTGAAATTGAGATAACTTGTTATGATCGTAGCACCATACATATGAACTCGAGAATTTGCACAAACGAACAAATAAACACAAAATGATGACGCACACACATTGCACAAAAATAAGTAATTATTTAAATTATAAATGATGGCAATAATAATATAATTAATTAATTAAATAATTAATGGACTATTTGATTAAATAATATAAAAAATTAATTAAAAAATAATGATATAACAATAACAATAACAATATATATATATAATTTTGAAAGAAAGTAAAGGAAAGAAAAACAAAAATAGTAAGAATAAATGGGGCTTGGACAAAAAGAGGCCCATTATAGGCGCTACCCACTGAAACCCAGGGGGTGTCAATAGAGAAACAAAAAAAATAAAGTCCAAAAAAGATATGGGCCTAGGTTGAACTGGCCCAAAACGAAACAAACAGGGCCCTTAAGGCCTGGTCAACTGTGTTGACCCACGGATCTGCTCCAGACCGTCAGATCTGGAGATCTGACCCAGTCAACAGATCGAGCGGATGGATGGAGAGGGTACACCACCATACGGTGGGGGAATCTACACGGGACTCCCTGGTTGACTCAGTAGTCAACCATGCGTGGCACGCTCCTGGGAGGCCACTTGGCCTCCATGCGTTCACTCTCACCAACATACAAAAGCAAACTTGAGAGAGAGAGTATTCATTTGACACTTTCGTTTCTCTCTCCTCAACCAACGGTCTCTCTTGCTCTGCAATTTTCGACGTAAACCACAGCCAAAACTCACCAGAGAAGACGGTGGTGGCCGACCAACTGTGGCGGCATCGCCTTCTTCTCCGGCGACCCCCACCCCAAAACCTAAACTTCCAAACACAAACCCCACCTTATTTTTTCCGGTGACCACGAATCCGGCCTCGGTTTAACCTAAACGTTCTTCCTCTGACCAGATCGACGTCCCTACCAAGACGAAGACTCAAATCTCTGTTCAACCCTCAACATCAACCACGTGTGGCAACTGCTAACGGACTCAAACCCAACCATCGGTAAGAAAACTTTTAGAAACCCTAACCCTAATTTTAAATTTAAACCCAACAATCATTGTTATTTTAAGAAATTAACAAAGGGGTTTTATTTTATTTACAACAATGAACAAAATGGCGTATGAATTTCAAGCGAAGAAGGAGAGAAGAGGGCTACTTGGTTTGAGTTGCGTCGCCGGCGACGTGAGCTTTTCCGTCACGACTTAGATAAGTCCCTTCCTTTCCTTTAACTTTTTCATCTTCTTCTCTTCTTCTTCTCTCTGAATGCTATGTGGTTGATGTTCAAAGGAAAATTATTTTTTGATTTCTTCTTTCAGAAGTTTTCGTTTTTCGTCCTCTGTTCTTTTTTAACGTGTTTTTTTCTCTGGGGGTACTAATAGTGAACTTATGTTCTTTATCTTCTTTATCATGAGCTAAAACATCCTAGGATAACTTGTCATGTTTACTTTAGCTTATCCCAGATTTCATGGGATTTGATTTTGTGGATTTGTTGTTGTTTGAACTGGTAGTGAAATACCTTTTTGGGTGTTCATGTTGGTTCTCTGTGCAAAGCCTTAAACTGATTAATTTATTCATTATTCTTTAGTTTTTTTAAGTGCTTATGGATAGTGACTTTTTACTTAAGCTGTTTTCCTCGCAGGTTACAAAGGTGAAACAACCCCTATTTGAAGAAATAAGTCTGCGCCAGCCCTAGGAAATTGGATTTTGGGGTGCTTTGATTCAAACGACGGTTTTGGCAATGGCCTTTGAAAGTTCTGCTTTCAAACTGTTGGATTTGCAGCAGCTTTCAATTTTTCAAGTTCACTTTGTGTAGCGGGGTATTCGTTACCATTAGAGATATTGACTAAATCCAAGCTAAACCATACAAGTCGAGTCGCCACCGCACTTCTATTTATCCAAAGGAATGGTTAGAAAGCGAACAAAAACCTAAAAGTTTTATCGAATCAAAAACTAGTAAAAATGTCAGAGATCTGGGTAAGGGGGTTGGTTATGCAATGGGAAGGTTTTAACACCCAAAACATCCTAGGTATTCCTAGGGAGCCCTTTTCATAAGTGTTGTTCTAGTCTAAAGGGTGTAGGTATATCTAAAGTACTATTTACTAAAAGGAAGGTTAAAAGAAAATGACTCGCAAGGATGTCGCATCCACTGGCTACGTATCTCATCTGAGTATGAGAATCAGAGTCTTCGTAGCTCGGCTACCTATGGGTTAAAGAGAAGTGTGCTCGGTAAGACGTCACGTCTTATGCCTACGTATCTCATCTGGAATGAGAATCAGAGCAAAACGTAGTTCGGCTAACTAAGGGTTAAGGATTGCCATCTGAACATGGACTTACAAAAGAGGACACCAACTGTGTCAAAGGAGGGTGGGCAGTGTGTTCAACGTCCTAGCAGTAGGTGTCGCAGCTCGCTAAATCGAGTCTTAGGCAGTTACCTCTTTGCAATAGAACGGACTGACATGCCACAAGATCGGAGACGCACGGAAGGTCTAAAAGTGGGGAAGCTCTGCTCTAGAGTTGTCATGCAATATGGACCTATGTGTTAGGATTTACAAAGGGGAACATTTACCTAATGTTAGCATGCAAAGAATAAGGGAATTCTACCTATGTTATCATACAAAGGGTTCTACCTAATGGGTGCTACCTAAACGGAACAAGAGTCGACGGATGGAGCGCGGAGAGGAGTTACGGATAAGGGTAGATGGCGATGCCGGAGGCAATCGACGTACAGGTAGATGGCGATGCCCGAGGCAATCGACTTACAAGAGGATGGATGAATGCGTGCTGGTTCTGTTAAGTTTTGAAAATGATTACTCGACGTTGGATCGAGCTTTTGATCTTATTTTGAAATGGTTATCGGATGTTCGTTTTAATTCTTGTATTAACAGGTGACTAAAGAAATAAAGAAATAAATATTATACACTTTATGGGAGAGGGGTACATTTGTTATGAATGGGGATTGTTCATGGCAAACAAACAATAAGAATATATGCCTCATACATCATACAAGTAGGCAACAGTTATCAATCAGATCGGATAAATAAACAATATATAATCAAACCAAAGAATCAAATAATGGAGCATTTAAACAATGCATGGGAGTATGAACATGTTAAATAATCAAGCAATAGAAAGCATGAATGAGAGAAACAAGTATAAAAGATAACAAATGAATCAAACAGATGAAAATATGCACACGAAGGGTCCACTGAATAATTTAATCAGGAAATGAGGTAAGGACCAAATAAAATCAAGGTAAAAGGCCTCTAATACATGGCATATGAGATGAACTAGGGAGGACCAAAAGATCTCTTCAATTTCCATAAGCAATCCCTAAGTCAAACATCGATCATAAATAAGTCAACTGAAAATTCAAGTCAACTTAAAAAATAACAAATAAATAGCAAATTAATCAAGAAAATTATGAAAAATTAAACTAAATAAGGTGGGGTCAGGACATCATCATCCCCCAAAAATATTTTTAAAATAATGAAAATTGGTACGTGAATTAATTAAAATAAAACATAGGTCAAACCAAAAGTCAATTAATAAGACTAGGTTAGAAATAAATCAAGAATAAATAGTAAATTAATCAAGAAAATTATGAAAAATTAAACTAAATAAGGTGGGGTCAGGATATCATCATCCCCTAAAAAGATTTTAAAAATAACGAAAATTGGTACGTGAATTAGTTAAAATAAAACAGAAGTCAAATTAAAAGTCAACCAACCAAACTAGGTCAAGAATAAATCCAAAATAAATTGAAAACGTGAAATAAAATTCCAGGAAAAGGTCAGATTGACCATGAGACAGTGGTCAACCTTCATCCCAGAAATCAAATGCTAACAATAATTTTAAGTCATAAAAATAAAATCAATAAAAAAAGTGTGTTAAAATGGACCATTTAGAATAAATAATTAAAATAAAATATTAATATTAAAAAAATACGAAAATAAAAATTATATAAAATTAAATAAAACGTTAAGAAAAGTGAAAAATATTTTTGGGTAATTTTATGGACGAAGAAAATATTTTAAATAAGAAAAAGAAATACGAAAATGGAAGGATTAATGGTGATGAACATGGTAAGCAAGCGTAGATATATCAAAACACAGCCATGGAAGAGATGATTACCTAATGGAAAATAGAAGTGGAATGAAATCTGATATGTGATGAAGCTTTGCCTCCTTGCCACGAAATTCCAATGCTCCTTTAGCGTTAGGGTTTCAGCTTCTTAAATAGGGTGGATTAGGTGTTCTCATGGGCTTTTTAATAAGTGATTTATCCATAAGAATAAAAGTGTGAAGTGAGGTGTAAAATGTTGTTATTTTGGGCCAAACTTAAGTGAATGGATGTCTAATGCATGGCCAAAAGAGGTAAAAAAACGTGACTGGTTTGTGCAGCATGCTTAGAAAATCTGATTGGGCCAGCCAAGCCCAAAATCTGCCTAGAAAATCAAGTCATGATGCTCACTTTAAATGAATGTATCTCTCAAACCATGAATCCAAATGAGATGATTCAAAAAGGATGTGAAAGAGGACATGGCAAGGTACCATTGTTGTGAAGAAAGTATTTTCAAATAATGACTTGAAGTGCAAGAAAACTGGCCAAGAAGTCTTGACAAATTTTGAAGATTTTGGACTTAGAAATTTTTCTAAGTGTCATAAAAAAATGTCTCACTTTGACTAAGCATAACTTTCTAAATTCTAATCCAAATGGAGCAAAATTTATATCTATAGAAATCTTGGAACAAGAGGAACAACTTTGATGTTGGAGAAATTTTAAAATGGAGCATTTATCTTAATGAAAAATGGGCTTAAAGTGAGTGCAACGATCATGAAAACTTGCCCTAAATGGAAAGTCAACCATTTCCAAATTAAGTAACTTTTCCAATTCCTGATTAAATGATGAATCCATGATCCAACCTTGATCAAATTTCACATGTAGGATCCCCTAGGCATGGATTTTGAGATTCCACTCTCAAAATGTCAGGAGTTGACTTTTCTGGCCCCACAGTTGACTTTTCCCAAACTGTCTGATTCCCGATTCCATTGATCAATTGAAGCACTTCTAGCTCAAATAAAGAGCTGATTTTTTGTATGTGGACCCTTGTAGACATATGGAGGGCCATGGGAAAGAGTTTCACCCAAAGAATCAGAAATAAACTGATTTTATACCAAACCCTAGTTTTAGGGCAAAATGATCAGGAACTGATTGCACTGATTGCCAATGGATCTTTCTGAGATAATTGTGAATCTTCCTAGGTCAAGATGCCTCTCTAATCATGACATGGATAAGATCCTCTACTTCCAACCAAACATTTCCTGTTGCAGGTAGCCATGAAACCCTAATTTCTGATTAAATCCAGATAAACACTCTGATAGCTTTGAATCCTTCACTGATGAACTGAGGACCATAATAAGATACTTGGACCCCCCTGAGACCCTTGAGACTTGTATACTTAGAAAGTGAAGTCCAATTCTCAATCTTTCTTTGTGTGAGCTCCTTCTGTTAAGGAGTGATCGATCAAAACCTGATCTCCATGTCACTAATGTAGTATGCAATGAGTATGACCTAATATGATACTAATGAAGTGTAAAACATATACCCATGCTTCCAGGAAAAATGAAGGGTAAATTTTGGGGTATTACAGCTGCCCCTGTTCAATCAACTGGAAACCCGAAAGGAAGATAGCAACGACTTTCGCACTTTCGAGGTATCAAGTGATTGAATACGATAAAAGCCCGAAAATTTACACTGAAGTGAAAAAATGAAGTAACAATGCTTGTCAGAATCGGCCAAGAGGTGGTCTTGAAAAAGAATCCGTTTGGTACGGTGAGAGTCGGTCTGAACACTAAAACAAGGAATGTTAGCCTGAATACCAAAATAAATGGTAACACAGAAATAACCATGGCCTGAATGCCGCTCATCAATCTGAATACTGTTAATGACTTCGATCTGAGCATCGGACGATACTTGATTATCAAACATCGGTCTGAACACCGGGAAACTGGCCTGAATGCCACTTCGGTCTAAATACCGGAAAACTGGCCTGAATTCCACAAGTTGCATCGACCTGAATGTCGAAAACTTCTTCGATCTGAACATCGGAAGATATTAGATTATCAAACATCGGTCTGAACACCGGGAAACTGGCCTGAGTGCCACTTCGGTCTGAATACCGGAAAACTGGCCTGAATGCCACAAGTTGCATCGACCTGAATGTCGGAAACTTCTTCGATCTGAACATCAGAAAACTGGCCTGAATGCCACTTCGGTCTGAATACCGGAAACTTGGCCTGAATGCCACAAGTTGCATCGACCTGAACGTCGGAAACTT
The DNA here is from genome assembly GCF_024323335.1 of Lathyrus oleraceus. Taxonomy (NCBI): domain Eukaryota; kingdom Viridiplantae; phylum Streptophyta; class Magnoliopsida; order Fabales; family Fabaceae; genus Lathyrus; species Lathyrus oleraceus. The sequence goes on from NC_066583.1 coordinate 115,354,345, forward strand.
CTTCGATCTGAACATCGGAAAACTGGCCTGAGTGCCACTTCGGTCTGAATACCAAAAACTTTCATGCTTGTCAGCATCGGCAGAAATAGGGAAAATGATAATTGAGGCGGCGCGTGGGCCAACGACCCCTGCTGGGAATAATAAAGATAAGTCATGAACAATCTTCAGTCTGAGTACTGGAAACAACTTCTGGCTTATCACTTGGGATACCGAGAATGCCTTATGCTTTACATGCGTATGTTTGAATTTTTCAATGGCGTAATGCTCCATGAAAATGGAAATGCTATGCAATTTGGGAGGATGCAATGCAATATGATTCTACATGCAAGGATGCGAAATGCTTGATTAGAGAGAATGCCAAGCTGAGGCAAGGAATTCTGTTGGGGAAATGATCACAATCTTCTGGACCCTGGCAAGGCTGTTGGAGATGCACAACACAAAGAACTCTGTGGGGAAATGACCCGCCACACGGTGTTCTGGAAAATAACAAAATACCGAGGCTCTGACTGGGGAGAGAATGGCACTGAAAACTTGCTGTTGAGGAAAGCGACAGTGGTTTTGGCAACCATAATATGCGAGAGAGACGACTCAGCAGGGGAAGCAAACACCGATACGGTACCGAGATTCTGCTTCAAGGAAAGAGACCATGTGTCTAGCGTCGAGATCATCGATCTGGCATCGAACTCTGAGGAGCAGCCGCTTCTGCTGGGAAGATACAGTCTGGCACTGTCAACTCCGCTGGGGATATACAGTCAGACACTGTCAACTCCGCTGGGGATATACAGTCAGACACTATCGACTCTACTGGTGAATGTATAATCTGAAACAAATGCTTGGGGAAGTACAGCAGTGAGAGCCTGCTGGGGATTGAAGAATCCAACGCTCGGACCAACTCTGCAGGGATAAGATACCAAATTCCAACTCACTATGCCAAAAACTGGAATAGACAGTGCACCTTAGAGGGCGCTTTATTACAAAAGCGCACTCTAAAGTGAAGCGAAAAAATAAGGAGCGAACAACTGGAATAGACAGCTCACTTTAGAGGGCGCTTTTGTAATAAAGTGCCCTCTAAGGTGAAGCGAAAAAATAAGGAGGAGATAGAGGGACAACAATACAGGGCGCTTTTTAGAAAGCGCCCTCTAAGGTTACCCTTAGAGGGCGCTTTTAAAAAAGCGCTCTATAAGTCCATGTGCATTTCCAGTTTATAAAGCGCTTTTGGAAAGCCTTAGAGAGCGCTTTCATAAGCGCCCTCTTAGGCCCCCTTTAGAGGGCGCTTTTTTTCCACAAGCGCCCTCTAAGGTCCCCTTTAGTAAACATTAAAATTATAACATACTGCGCGTTTTGTTATTTCACTCTCTGTTATTTTCGTTCTTTTTCACGTTAGGGTTCTCACTGCTACGATTTTCGCTACTTCTAAGGCGTTCTCCTTCCACCTCTGTTAGATCTACGACGTTTCCTCCTTCTATTAATTCGTTGTTAGCTGTTCGATTTTGACACCATAGGTATTTTTCTAATCTTCATATTACTTGGTTTCTCTTCTGACGTTCGCTATTGTTCATTTTTGGTTTCATTTTTCTTGGTTCATACATTTATTGAGTATTCTCAACAATAATTATTGTGTTGCAATGCTAGCAATGGAGACTAGGCATTATGGGTTAAATTTCACCAACTGTTCCATTTGTTTCTCGATGTAGAAAAAGGAGGCAGCAATATCTAAAACACCTTCTACCAATCAAAGGTACACTATGCAGCTTATGAGTGTATTTATTCTAGCATACATAGTGTAGCTAGTAACTTAAGAAGTTTAGGTATGGATGTTATTTGATAGAGTAAATTAGAGTCGACTATTCTTCTGTTAGCTTTCAGTTAGACCATTATACAATTCTACATATATATTTTCTAGTCAATGTTTATCTTTTGTAAAAACTATATGATGATATATAACTATGCTACAAATTAGTGCATACCACTAATGCTTAATGCATGGTTCATACATTCTCATGCTATTGAAGTCAGAGATATCTGAAAATGTTGAGAAACTAACTCAATAAACCAAAATTGTTTTGGTTTTGGGTTGTTGTTGGAGACATGAATGCCCTGCACAGAGACTAACTCAATAAAGCGAAATTGTTTTGTCTCATCCCATTTTTGGTTTCTCTTCTGAAATTGTTTTTTGTTTATTCTAATTAGTAATGGATAATACATGGATGTCTTCCAATCAATTGTCGAGAGAGTACGAGAATGGGGTATCAGAATTCGTTAAGTTTGTCGTTGCGCACGCCGAAGACCCCAGTAGAATGATATGTCCTTGCTTGGGTTGTTGTTATGGGAAACGGGTTGACGCAGTTCAGTTGACATCGCATCTAATGAGGCATGGAATTGATCGAAGTTATACATGTTGGAATTTGCATGGTGAGAAAAGTAACGAGAATGTTGAACCGGGGGATAGTACGACCTATGCCTCAAACTATAGTGGCGCAGATACATACGATTGTGATCGAGTTGAAGAGATTGCAGAAGCACTTGAAGGAGATCTTAAGGATTGTCCCGAAATGTTTGAGAGGTTGGTAAGTGATGCAGAGAAACCTTTGTATGATGGTTGCACTAAATTCACAAGATTGTCTGCGGTATTAAAGTTGTACAACTTAAAGGCGGGCAATGGATGGTCGGATAAAAGTTTCACAGAGTTATTAGCCCTTTTGAAAGATATGCTTCCTGAGGATAATGTTCTTCCCAATCGAACATATGAGACCAAAAAGATGTTGTGCTCTATTGGCATGAGTTATGATAAGATACATGCATGTCCAAACGATTGCGTTTTGTTTCGAAATGAGTATGCATCATTAAATGAGTGTCCTAAATGCGGTGTCTCGCGATATAAGAACAAGTTGTCTCCAACAAAAGTCTTGTGGTATTTTCCTGTTATTTCGAGATTTAGACGCATGTTTGATAGTGAAACTGATTCAAGACACTTGACCTGGCATGCAGATGAAAGAATTATAGATGGAAAGTATCGACATCTGACAGATTCACCATAGTGGTTGAAAATTGATAATGATTATCCTGAATTTGGAGAAGAATCAAGAAACCTTCGCTTGGCATTATCTACTGATGGAATGAACCCACACGGTATCCAGAGTATCTCACACAGTACATGGCCTGTGATTATTATGATTTATAACCTACCTCCATGGCTATGTATGAAGCGTAAGTACATGATGTTGTCTATGTTGATTTCTGGACCTAAACAACCAGGGAATGACATAGACGTGTACTTGAAGCCCTTAATCGAAGATTTAAAGATTTTGTGGGAGACCGGTGTGGAGGTTTATAATGGATATAGGAAAGAAAGTTTCAACTTGAGGGCGATGTTGTTTGGCACAATTAATGATTTTCCAGCATGCGGAAATCTATCAGGGTATAGCATAAAAGGTCAATGTGCGTGTCCTATTTGTGAAGATAAAACAGATTGGAAGCGCTTGGAGTTTGGTCAGAAGAATGTCTTTCTCGGTCATCGGAGATTCTTAAATTCAAATCATCACTACCGTGGATGGAGAAAGGCGTTCAATGGAGAGACAGAACAAGGCAGAGCTCCACCTATATTGACGGGTGATCAAATTTTTGAAAAGGTGAAAGATTTGGATACTCAGTTTGGCAAGCCTTTTGCCCACACACTTGTCAAAAGTGGGTGGAAGAAGAGGTCAGTTTTTTTTGAATTGCCGTATTGGAAGTCCTTGTATGTGAGGCATTTTCTTGATGTTATGCATATTGAAAAAAATGTATTTGAAAGTGGGTTGAAAATAATAACGGCATTCGAATGGATAAGTCAGGATTTTTGCAAGTGGATCTTAATAGGGTGGGAGACAAAGATGAGTCTTTTATTCTAGCCTCTCAAGCTAGACAAGTGTTCTATGTCAATGATCCGAAAAGTACGAAATGGTCTATAGTTCTTTTTTCCAACAAAGTAATTGATGAAAACACTGGAGATCAAGGTGATATTGATGTTGAGATTGAATCGTTTACCAGAAATGATCAAGATGAGAATATTATATCAAATGATTCATATATTAGAAATGATCATAATGAGGGTATTTGGATCAATCCAACCGTCCGTGTTGTTAAGAAACATGTAGAACATATTCCAACCAAGAAAAGAAAGAGAACTTAGTGAAAAAGGTACAAGTCAAATGATTTTAATTGTTTTCTTTATTACAGGTAAAATGGCTTTATTACAGGTAAAAGGTATAAACACAATTATATGATATTTATGCATAGAAAATGTTAATTCTTGATCTTATACTTCACCTAACTAATTTTATGATATTTTAGGTTCATGCTATTGATATTGAACAAAAAGAGGTTGTTGCTAAGAAGACTGCGGCTAGCAAAAAAAACATACATCTCAGAGATGCTTTTGCTACTTAGTTTTATTTCTTTTTAAGTTATGAATTGGTTGTATATTTAGAATCTTTAGAAGTTAAACGATTATATATCAGTGGATTGTTGTATATGTATGGATTGTTGTATATAAGGCTTGTTGAATGCAATGTGTGAAAAAGGGCTTCAAATTATACAGTTTTAGGTGTACTGCTTCAATATACAGGTTGTCTAAAATAAATAAAAAAATATAGCGCTTTTTAAAAAAAAATTTTAAATAACCACCCACTTTAGAGGGCGCTTTCCAAAATAAGCGCCCTCTAAACCCTTTAAATTTCCACTTTAGAGGGAGCTTTCCAGTAAAAGCGCCCTCTAAACCCTTAAAAGTTTCCACTTTAGAGGGTGCTTTCCAGTAAAAGCGCCCTCTAAACCCTTAAAAGTTTCCACTTTAGAGGGCGCTTTCTTTAAAAAGCGCCCTCTAAAGTGGCCCTTAAAGGGCTTAAAGAGCCACTTTAGAGAGCACTTTCACCAGGAAAAAAAGCGCTGTCTTTACCTATGCCAGCGCCAGATTAGAGGGCGCTTTAAAGCGCTGTTATAGGCCAAAAAAAGCGCCCTCTTTTCCCTTATTTGGCATAGTGACTGTTGAGGAAAAACATCCGCAATCATTTGATGGGGACCTTAAGGAAATGCCCCGAGTGTACTTGTTCTGAATAGACGATCCAAAGCACTTAAAATTTACAGTAATTTTCAATGTTTATTAAGCACGTACCTGTAAAGCTCTTATGTTTCATGATGCAATGTTTATTAAAAATTCGGACGTCATTTTTGCAAACAAAATAGTAAAATGAAATTGAACATAGAGATGTACTGAATAACATGATTTTATTGATTGAGTGGCCTCTGAATAGGTATTTACATCAGGAAGTAATCCTTGGAAAGAGGTAATTGCACAACAGATAAAAACTCAAATTAATCTAACGGCAATGTGAAATGGATTTCTATCGGGTTCCGATTCTGCTATGATTCGCTCGTCTTCAAGATCCTCTAGATGATCAGCTTTCTGAAAAAGGTGATTGGACTGTTTCCTATCCTTCGGAAGTTTCCGGTTATCGACACGAGATGATATTCAGAACTACTCAGAACGCAACCATTCGCTTAATCCCTAACTTTTGCCTGGATCGCCCTTTCGGGTTTTCAATCCACCGGGATACCCATTTTTGCCTAAGTTGCCCTTTCAGGTTTTCAACTTACTGGGTGTACAATCTTTTAATTTTTTAATCCCTAACTTTTGCCCGAACCTTTTTCATTTTCTTGGTTCGCCGGGATGCCCATTTTTTTGCCCGGACTATTCTTTTTATCGTCCAGCGGGTCTATTTTATGCGAAGTATTTTTTAAATGCGTCTGAGTTCATAGGGGAAGTGAAGTTTTCACCATCCATAGTTGCAAGCATTAAGGCTCCACCATAAAAAACCTTGGTGACAATATACGGTCCATCATAGTTAGGAGTCCACTTGCCCCTGTGATCTGTCTGAGGAGGAAGGATCCTTTTCAACACCAAGTCTCCGACTTGGAAGCATCGAGGACGCACTTTCTGATCAAAGGCTCTCTTCATCCGACTCTGATACAATTGCCCATGACAAATGGCTGCCATTCGCCTCTCTTCGATAAGACTCAACTCATTGAACCTTGTCTGAATCCATTCAGCTTCGTCTAACTTGACATCCAACATGACTCTTAGAGAAGGAATCTCCACTTCAACAGGTAGGACTGCTTCCATACCATACACAAGGGAATAAGGGGTTGCCCCGGTCGATGTACGTACTGAAGTACGGTACCTATGCAAGGCGAAGGGTAGCATCTCATGCCAATCTCTGTACGTAACGACCATCTTCTGCACAATCTTCTTTATGTTCTTATTTGCTACCTCAACAACACCGTTCATCTTAGGACGATAAGGGGAAGAGTTGTGATGTTGAATGTTGGAGTTCTTGCACAACTCTTTCATCATTTTGTTATTGAGATTAGAACCATTATCAGTAATGATTCTTCCGGGAATCCCATAACGACAAATGATTTCTTTCTTGATGAATCGGGCAACCACATGTCTGGTGACCTTCGCAAATGACGCTGCTTCGACCCACTTGGTGAAATAGTCGATGGCAACAAGGATGAAGTGATGCCCATTGGAAGCAGTTGGCTCAATCTTTCCAATCATATCAATGCCCCACATAGCAAACGGCCACGACGAAGACATCACATTCAGAGGATTTGGCGGCACATGCACCTTATCAGCATAAATCTGGCATTTATGACACTTCCGAGCATATTTGAAACAATCAGATTCCATGGTCATCCAGTAATAACCCGCTCTCAACAATTTCTTAGCCATTGCATGTCCGCCGGCATGAGTACCGAAGGAGCCTTCATGAACTTCCTGCATTAACATGTCCGCTTCGTGTCTATCCACGCATCTGAGCAAAACCATGTCGAAGTTCCTCTTATACAGGACATCGTCTTTATTCAAGAAGAAACTTCCTGCCAATATTCTCAAAGTCTTTCTATCATTGTTGGATGCCCCTGCAGGGTACTCTTGATTCTTCAGAAAGCACTTGATGTCGTGATACCAGGGCTTGTCATCAACTACCAGTTTAGCAGTAAACACATACGCGACCCTATCAAGGCGCATAACATCGATCCTGGGAACATAGTTCCACCGAATCACCTTGATCATGGAGGATAAAGTAGCAAGAGCGTCTGCCATCTGGTTCTCATCACGAGGTAAATGATACAGCTTTACTGTTGTGAAGAAAGTCAACAGTCTTCTCGTGTAATCTCTGTAGGGGACCAAATTAGGCTGGAGAGTATTCCAATCACCATTCACTTGATTGATCATTAGAGCTGAATCTCCGAAGATGTCCAAAGTCTTGATTCTCAAATCAATGGCTTGCTCAATACCCAGGATACATGCCTCATACTCAGCTTCATTATTGGTGCACTTAAAAGTCAGACGAGCGGTGAAAGGCATGTGGGCACCTTTCGGAGTGGTAAGCACAACACCAATTCCACTTCCTTTGGAATTGACGGCCCCATCAAACATTAAAGTCCACTTTTCATCTGGATCAGGTCCCTCCTCAACAACTGGCTCTTCACAGTCTTTCATCTGGAGGAAGATGATGTCTTCATCTGGAAACTCAAACTTCATCGGCTCATAATCATCAATCGGCTGCTGAGCAAGATAGTCTGACAGAATACTCCCTTTGATGGATTTCTGGGATGTATACTGGATGTCGTACTCTGTCAGTACCATTTGCCAATGAGCAACCCTTCCAGTGAGAGCTGGCTTCTCGAATATATACTTGGCTGGTTCCATTTTGGAGATCAGTAAGGTCGTGTGAGTCAGCATGTATTGTCTCAATCGCTTAGCAGCCCATGCAAGTGCACAACATGTCTTTTCAAGCATTGAGTATCTCGACTCGCAATCTGTGAATTTTTTACTCAGGTAGTAGATGGAATGCTCTTTCCTACCTGTCTCGTCGTGTTGACCGAGAACACAACCCATGGAATTATCAAGTACTGTCAAATACATAATCAGCGGTCTCCCTGGGACTGGAGGCATAAGGATTGGAGGATTCTGCAAATACGCTTTTATCTTCTCGAAAGCCCTTTGGCAATCATCATTCCACCTGATGGCCTGATCTTTTCTTAACAATTTGAATATTGGCTCACACGTGGCTGTTAGGTGAGAGATGAACCTTGCAATGTAGTTCAACCTTCCTAAGAAACCACGGACTTGTTTTTCTGTTCTTGGCTCAGGCATTTCTTGTATCGCTTTCACTGTGGCCGAATCCACCTCAATGCCTTTTTCACTAACAATAAAACCCAGCAGTTTTCCAGATCTCACCCTGAAAGTACACTTGTTCGGATTAAGCCTCAGCTTGAATTTCCTCAAACGCTCAAACAGTTTCTGCAAATTCACCAGATGTTCTTCTTCCGTCTGAGATTTGGCAATCATATCATCAACATAAACCTCGATTTCATGATGAATCATATCATGGAAAAGAGTTACCATAGCTCGTTGATATGTTGCCCTAGCATTTTTCAGACCAAACGACATCACCTTGTAGCAGAAGGTGCCCCATGGGGTTATGAAAGTTGTCTTCTCCATGTCTTCTGGTGCCATCTTAATTTGATTATAGCCAGAAAAGCCATCCATGAAGGAGAATACCGAGAACTGAGCCGTGTTATCCACCAAAACGTCGATGTGAGGTAATGGGAAATCATCTTTAGAACTAGCTATATTCAGATCCCGGTAGTCAACACACATCCGTACCTTTCCATCCTTTTTAGGTACTGGAATGATACTTGCAACCCATGGCGGATAATTTGTCACCGCTAGAAACCCTGCATCCAACTGTTTTTGCACTTCTTCCTTTATCTTGACATCCATCTCTGGTCTTGTTCTTCTGAGCTTCTGCTTGACCGGACGACAATCCTCTTTGAGAGGCAAACGATGTACCACAATGTCTGTGTCAAGCCCTGGCATGTCCTGATAAGACCAAGCGAAGATGTCAACATACTCTTGCAGCAATTCAATCAGCCCCTTCTTCACATTATCTTCCAAAGCAGCCCCTATCTTGATTTCTCTCTCGGCGTCCTCGGTGCCGAGACTAATCACTTCAACAGACTCTTGATGCCGTTGAATGACCCTTTCCCCCTATTTTAATAACCTGGCAAGTTCTTCAGGGAGTTCACAGTCTTCATCACCCTCTTCTTCAGCTTGAAAGATTGGATTTTCAAAGTCGAAGTGAGCCATAGCAGAACTGTTATCAATAGGATCCGGTGACGTGTATCTGCATGAGTGATGGTATGTGCTTATGAGTGTGAACAAGGAGTGAAAACTAAACAAAACATTGCCAAATATTTTTTTATTTTTGAAAACTGCAAAAATAGAAAGATAGTGAACAAAATATTTGAATGCAAAAGACGTCTTTTATTTATGATAAAAAATGCAGGTATTCACATAGATGAGCCCTACAATGAGTCATCACGCCCTGGGCGGAACGTAAGACTTGGATATGCATGAATAAATAAAGAAAATTACTCTTTAAGAAGAGTGACTTGGATAATCTCTTCAGAAGACCATTTGCGGAGAACTTCACCCAGGACCCTTGGACGCACCCAGTTGTCAATGTCGCAATCACTATCCCAATCTTCTTCGTTGATTGCAGAGATCTGGCCAACATCTTTGACTGATTCGACTTCTCCTTCAACCATGTTAACATTTGCTCCACCATGCTGCGGCATGGGATTGTTGACGACATTAGGAGCTGGTGCAAAGTTAATGGCCTTTGAGTCAATAAGGTCCTGAACTACGTGCTTAAAAGCTTTGCAGTTCTCAATAGAGTGGCCAGGTGCCCCAGAGTGGAACTCACACCTAGCATTGGCATCATAACCCACTGGAAGCCTGCCAATGGGAGGAGCCAAAGTGCGTAACTGCACAAGTTGCAAATGTTGAAGGTTGGGAAGCAACTGGACATACGACATCGGAAGAGTGTCGAAACGCCTATCCATCATCCTCTGTCTCTGTTGATAAGCAGGTCTGTTACCCTGTTGTTGTTGGTATTGATTTTGTTGACGTTGAGGTTGTTGTTGTTGCACTGGTGCTGTAGCCGGAATGGTCACTGCTGCAACATAAGGTTGTTGATGGTAATTCTGAAAGTTATTCCTCCGGTTACCCCTGTTCTGATAAGAAGATATGGCATTTGCATCCCCTTCTCTCCTCTTTTGTCCTCCTAAGAATGGCTTCTTTGACCCCGAAGATGATCCAACCCCATTTTGGATCTTACATATCTTCAAGTAGTTCTCCACCCTCTCACCGGTAGAGACCACATCAACAAAATTCGAGGCGTTGCAACCCACCAGACGCTCCAAATAAGATCCAGGAAGTGTGTTCATAAACATGTTAGCCATCTCTTTTTCCAACATCGGAGGCTGAACACGGGAAGCCAACTCTCTCCAGCGTTGAACATACTCTTTGAAGCACTCGTTGCTCTTGAGAGACAGATTCTGGAGCTGAGTCCTGTTAGGTGCCATATCCGCATTGTAATGATATTGCTTCACAAAGGCCTCAGCCAAGTCTCTCCAGCAGCGAATATGGGCTTTGTCCAGCCTCATATACCACTCCAAGGATGCCCTAGCTGTAGAAGCAAGCTTCAATCCAACAAGTATTTTGATGAAGACAACATGTATCAATGCAAAAAGAGAAGAGCTTCAAAGATAATTCAAGCATCAAAGTAATCAAGCCACATATGAAACATTTTGATCAAGCTTCTTTTTCAAGTCAACCGTTTGCAAGATTTTTGATTCACTTCTAAGGTATATCTAATTCACTCTTAGATTAGTATACAAGTGTTCAACAATCATGATCTGCATTTGCATTTTTAACATAACCATTTGTTAACATGTTGAAATGAAAGACACATTTTTTAAAGTATTTTTCTGCATTTCAACAGTGTTAACCGGTTAACCATATGGGTTAACCGGTTAACGGCCCAGTTTTTGAAATTCTTTGTTAACGTTATATGCGTTAACCGGTTAACCCATTTGGTTAACCGGTTAACACTGTTCGTTTCAGTGAAAAATAATTTTTCAGAAACTTGTACCTTTTCATCATTTTTTATGAAAAATTTATACCTCTTTGAAAAGGTGTTTTGACAATATAAATTCTTGAATTTTCAAAATGAATTTTCACCTCCAAGAATTTTCATAAAAACTTAAGATAATCACTCTTTCATATTTTCTTAAATATTTCATAAAAGTGTTCATAATCAAATTTTCATCTCATTCCATTTTTGAACACTTGTATATTATTCATTGAGTGAATTATTTATCTAAGGAGAAGATTAATCAAGAGAAGATTGATAATACTACACTTTGTTAAAATCATCAAAAAGACTTATTTCTGTTTTGACTTGTGATCCAGGATTGTTGGACACAAGGGTTAGTGTTGAAGAGGATTGTTCTTCATACACTTATTTACCTATAGGTTAGATAGTAAGCATCACCATTGGTGTGAGTAGGCTGTACCATAATTCTAACTATAGTGAAATCTCTTTCGAGTCGAAAGGGGAGTGGACGTACCTTCGGATTGTGAAGGGAACCACTATAATTTCCGGTGTCTTTTTTACTTTCCGCAATTTATTTTTCCGCACTTAATCGAAAAATAATCAAAAACCGGAAACAAGATCGAAGAATTTTTAACCACCTAATTCACCCCCCCTCTTAGGCGCATTTACAACTTACAATTGGCATCAGAGCAAGTTATAGGTAACTTGTTCCTAGAGATCCAGCATGGCTTCCGCAAGCATAAACCCGGTTTTCAAAGACGGTGGAAGTAGCAACAAGCCCCCACTCTTCTCCGGAGAATATTTCGATTTCTGGAAAATCAGAATGAAGGCACATCTTGAGGCCCAAGGGGAAGGTATATGGGAAGCAGTTGAAGAAGGTCCACACAAACCGGTGAATGTGGTGAATGGAGTTGGTACCCCAAAGTTAAAAAACACTTATGACGAAGATGATAGGAAAAAGATTCTGAATGAGAAGAAGGAAATCAACATACTCCAAAGCGCTCTTAGTATGGACGAGTTCTTTCGTATATCTCAATGTAAATCGGCAAAAGAGATTTGGGACACCCTGGTAGAAACACATGAAGGAACCACCGAAGTGAAGAGATCGAGGCTAAACACTCTAAGTCAAGAATATGAGATGTTCCGCATGCAGCCCGGTGAATCTATAGTTGCCTTACAAAAGAGATTCGTCCATCTAACAAATCACTTGATTGCTCTTGGTAAAACCTTCACCAATGATGATCTCAACCTGAAAGTCCTAAGATCTTTGACAAGAGAATGGCAACCGAAAGTGACCGCTATTTCGGAAAAGAAGAGCCTCTCAACGATGACATCCACGTCTCTATTTGGAAAACTTCAAGAACACGAATTGGAACTTGGAAGGCTCGAGAAGCACGAAAGTCAAGAAAAGAAGTCCAAGGGAATTGCCTTGAAAGTTGATTCAAGAAATGACAAAGACGATGAGACGTCCGAAGATGAGAACTTTATGCTTCTTGTGAAGAAGCTTGGTAAGTTTTTTAATAAAAATAAAAATTCCTCTTATCCTAAAAAGAATAAACATTTCAGAAAAAAGGAAGCATCCACATCAATGCAAGACGTCACTTGTTATGAATGTGGACAGCAAGGTCACATAAAGCCGGATTGCCCAAAACTTGCAAAGAAAGGAGGATTCAAAGGCAAGAAGGAATTCAAAAACAAAAAGGCTTATGTCGCTTGGGACGATAACAAGATCAGTTCATCTTCGGAATCGGAAAGCGATGAATGTGCGAACATGGCTCTTATGGCTTCACATCACTCCGATGAAGAAATCGATGAGGTTAGTAGCAACTTCTCAGTTTATGACAATGACGCACAAGATGTTATAAATGAACTCTTAAAAGAATGCAAGACATTGTATAAAAGTATTTCATCCCAAAAGAAACAAATTTCATCCTTAGAAGAAAAAAATATTGCTTTGGAAAAATATATTGAAAGTGGAAAACAAAAGTTGATGGATGAAAAACAAAGTCCTGTATGTAAGAATTGTGAATCTTTATCTTTTCAAATTGTTCAACTTAAAAGAGTCTTAGAAAGATATGAAAAAGGTCAAATTGGCTTGGAAGAAATTCTTAAGCACCAAAGGTACTCTAATGATAAAAGTGGATTAGGATATTCTAAGTTTTCTAAACCAAGCACAAATAAGACCATTTTTGTTAAAGCAAGTGAACAAGTTGTTAAAGAGAAAGTAAACAACTCTAAATGTATGCATCAAAGTCATAAAAAGAAAATGATTGCTAAGAAGAAGAATTATGTTCCTAGATATAGAAGTGATTTTCAACCTACTTGCTTTTATTGTGGAATCAAAGGGCACACACCTAATGCTTGTTATGTGCGAAACTTTAGCGTTCCAAAAGGGCATTATGTGTGGGTTAAAAAGGGTACTAACTACCAAGGACCCAAAGAAATTTGGGTACCTAACAAAACTTGATTTTGTTTTGTAGGTATGCTTGAAGACAACCTCGAATCAATGGTATCTTGATAGCGGTTGTTCAAAGCATATGACGGGCGATATCGACAAATTTTCACATCTATCTTTAAAGGCCAAGGGATATGTTACATACGGTGATGACACTAAAGGAAAGATCCTTGGAGTAGGAACCATTGGAGCACCTCCTTTTACCATCATCGAAGATGTCCTTTATGTTGAAGGCCTAAAGCATAACCTTCTTAGCATAAGTCAATTGTGTGACAAAGGATTCCGGATCAATTTCTCAAAAGATGAATGTGTGATAGAGCATGAAGTCACCCATGACATTTTACTAAAAGGTAAAAGGGTTAATAATATTCTTATGACTTCTTTTGATGACTCTTCCTTGAAGGTAAAATGCTTAATGACAAACAACAACGAGGCTTGGCTATGGCATAAAAGATTCGCTCATATACACATGGAGCACATGAACAAATTAATAAAGCATGATCTAGTTGTTGGTCTTCCAAAGATTAAGTTCATCAAGGATAAGCTTTGTGACGCATGTCAAAAGGGAAAGCAAACCAAGACAACTTTCAAATCCAAGAATGTTGTATCTTCGTCGAGGCCACTTCAACTCTTGCACATGGATCTCTTCGGTCCATCAAGAACGAAAAGCTTCGGAGGTAATGTTTACGCGTTAGTGATTGTTGATGACTTCTCTAGATATACGTGGACATTGTTTCTTGTGCAGAAAAGCGATGCCTTCAAGGCTTTCAAAAAATATGCGAAACAAATTCAGAATGAGAAGTCTCTCTCAATAACCTCCATAAGAAGTGACCACGGTGGAGAATTTCAAAACACATTCTTTGAAGAATTTTGCGAAGAGCACGGAATTTCCCACAACTTCTCTGCACCACGAACACCACAACAAAACGGTGTCGTAGAGAGAAAGAATAGATCCTTGGTGGAACTCGCAAGAACAATGCTCAGTGACTCCAACCTTCCTAAATACTTTTGGGCGGACGCAGTTAGCACAACATGCTTTGTTAGCAACCGTGTCAACATTCGGCCGATTCTCAAAAAGACTCCGTATGAGCTTTTCAAAGGAAGGAAGCCTAATATATCCTTCTTTCACATTTTTGGATGCAAATGTTTTGTCCTCAACAATGGAAAAGACAACCTTGGTAAGTTTGATGAGAAATCCGACGAAGGTATCTTCCTTGGCTACTCCCTATCTAGTAAGGCATTTAGAATTTTCAACAAAAGAACTCTCTCTATTGAAGAATCAATGCATGTATCTTTTGATGAAACTAACCCCTCGAAAGAGGATAACTTTATTGTTGATGATGATGATGATATAATAGATATGTCACAACAAGAAAAGGAACTTTCAAAGGTTCAATCAATACCACAAGGAGATGACTCACCAATCATTGAAGAACATCATGATCTACCGAAAGAATGGAAAATTCATAGAGATCACCCGATCAATAAAGTTATTGGTAATATTAGCCAAGGCGTTGCAACACAACTAAATCTCAAGGATGCTTGTATCAACATGGCTTTTGTATCTCAAATAGAACCAACCAAAGTCGATGAAGCCTTAGGCGACAATCAATGGATAGTAGCAATGCAAGAAGAACTCAACCAATTCGAAAGAAATCAAGTTTGGAGTCTTGTACCAAGACCGGACAACAAGCACATCATAGGAACAAGATGGGTCTTCAAGAACAAACTTGATGAGAATGGGATCATAGTTCGTAACAAAGCAAGATTGGTTGCACAAGGATACAACCAACAGGAAGGAATTGATTTTGATGAAACGTTCACTCCGGTAGCAAGGTTAGAAGCAATTCGATTATTACTTGCTTATGCTTGTTCTATGAATTTTCAATTGTTTCAGATGGATGTCAAAAGCGCTTTCCTAAATGGCTATATCAATGAAGAAGTCTACGTCAAACAACCTCCGGGTTTTGAAGACTTCAAGAATCCCTCACATGTTTACAAGTTGAAGAAAGCACTATACGACTTAAAGCAAGCACCAAGAGCGTGGTATGACCGCCTCAGCAACTTTCTATGTGAAAAGGGATTTGTAAAAGGAAAGGTTGACAAGACTTTGTTCATAAAGAAGATCAAGGGTAACACCTTATTGGCTCAAGTCTATGTCGACGACATCATCTTCGGTTCAACAAACAAAGATCTTTGCGAAGAGTTTTCAATCATGATGCAAGGAGAATTCGAGATGTCCATGATGGGAAAATTGAACTATTTTCTTGGACTACAAATCAAGCAAACCAAGGATGGCATCTTCATCAACCAATCCAAGTATTGCAAGGAATTGTTGAAAAGATTCGATATGGATAGTTGCAAAGTGATGTCCACTCCTATGGGATCCGGAACGTACGTTGATCAAGATGAATCCGGAGTTTCAATAGATATTACAAAATATCGAGGTATGATTGGTTCATTACTATATTTGACGGCAAGCCGTCCTGGCATTATGTTTAGTGTATGTTTGTGTGCACGCTTTCAAGCAAACCCGAAGGAATCGCATCTCACCGCCGTGAAGAGGATTATGAAATATCTCAAAGGAACAACGAACGTCGGACTATGGTATCCAAAAGGTAGTATATGCTCCTTGATTGGCTATTCTGACGCTGACTATGCAGGATGTAAGACCGATAGAAAAAGCACAAGTGGTACTTGTCACATTCTCGGGAATGCACTAGTGTCGTGGGCATGCAAGAAGCAAGCATGTGTCGCACTTAGCACGGCTGAAGCAGAGTACATTGCAGCAGGCAGTTGTTGTGCACAGATTTTATGGCTTAAGCAACAACTTCTGGATTTTGGTGTAGACCTCGGCTGCATTCCTCTTAGATGCGATAACACAAGTGCCATCAGCATCACAAAGAACCCGGTCATGCATTCAAGGACAAAGCACATAGATATCCGGCATCATTTCCTTCGAGATCACGTGCTGAACGGAGATGTAGATGTTACGTTCGTGGATACACATAACCAACTCGCCGACATATTCACAAAACCATTGGCTAAAGAGCAATTCTTCAAGATTCGGCGAGAACTTGGTATTCTCAATGAAGGTGACATCTAACCTTGTCTTAAAATTACTTGTTATGTGGTATAGTTGCTAAAAATTTGTTTATTTTCAATTTTTATGTTATGCAATGCTAGCACTTCTTTTTCGCCGTTTTTAGTTTTTCTTACTTTCGCATGTCCGAAAATTATCGGTTTTAAAATATTTTTTGATCGAAAGTTGCGTATTGATAAGTGCTAATACCTTGTGAAAATTTTTTGTAAAAATCTTTTCCAAAATTTTCAAAACAGAGCTGCTGTTTTTTATTATTTTTTGAAAATTTCAGTCTGTTAACCGGTTAACGGAATAGGTTAACCGGTTAACGCCTCCAAAACGGCAACTCTCAAGTTAGTTGTAAAAATACAGAATTTTTTAATATTGTTTGATTTTTTATTTTTTTAAATCGTGGTATGTGTGTTTATGGTTGGTGCATGTACTTTACTCTTCACCTACACCTCATAACTCTCTCCTCCCTCATTACTCACCATAAACCCTTCATCTCATTTCATTTAACTTTCAACCTTCTTGAGTGATATTAAAACCCATTAAACCCCACTCAACCATACTCTCTTATTAACTCTCAAAATCCCGAAAATCCTCTCAAAACCCTAGCACCTCCATTTTCCTCCATGGCTTCTCCAAGAAGAGAAAAGGCTCCTGTGTCAGCATCTAGCAGTGAAGAGGAAGAAGTGAAAATGGAAACAGCAAAGAAGAGAAGAATGGATTTCAGAGTTAGGGTTAGACATCTGCTCAAGGGTAAGTATGTGAATCTCAAATCCTTCACCCCTATTACTTTCACTTTCCCTGAGTTGTTGAGATATCAAGGGTTGCATGAGTTTATAACTGATAATGGCAAAATTTATACTGATTTGGTAAAATCTTTTCTGCACCATTTCACTTTGAATCTGAATGATGATGATCAACATATGCTGTCTGCCACTGTGAGAGATTGCGAAATTGTAACAGACCTAAGGTCGCTGACTGCGTCTCTTAGGATTCCCTATTCAGGATTTTTTCTTCGGAAAGGTATTAATCATGATGATGGAAAATGGGCTAAATATGATAAAATGGAATATTACTACTCAATTTGTAGATTTCCAAGGGATGCTGTTGTGTCGGGACAGCGCACTTCTCGCATACTTTGTTATGCTAAGAACTTGTCGGTTGATGATCGAATGCTACATTATGTTATTTGCCATGTCTTACTGCCAAAGGATTCAAACCTTTCACAAATCAATGATTTGGAGATGCAGGTTCTATTTGCTGTGAAGAACAAAATCAGAATTAATTGGCTACCTACTATGATGTATCATCTCAAACAGCAACTATCTCTCAAAACAAGGCTGCCCTATGGTCGTCTTATCTCAAGGATTTTGGAATTAATAGACATGGAAATCGGCAGAGAACCGTTCCTGGCTATGACCACTACCACCAATGAGATCAACGGCGTTACTATTATGAAGAATACCGAGATTATTCAATGCAATGACGGATCTTACAAGTATGATGACGGGTCTTCTTCTTCAAACTTCCCTATTCCGGAGGGTGGCATTACAAACGAGTTCCTATATACCACCATGATGAGCCAACACCGTGAAACCACCCGCGCTATCAAAAGCCTTCGAAACCTTATGTTAAGTTCTCGCAACCTTCCCATGGAAGATGATGAAGGTGAAGCCGGTAGTGAAGCGGAAGGCGAGGAGAATGAGGACAGTTCGAAAAAAGATTAAAGCATTATGTTTTATCTATGTTCTTGTTATGTGTTGTTCTGTTTTTAGTGGTAGATTATGATTATGCTGATTATGTTTACCGTACACTTATTTTAATGCTGTCGTTATTTTGTGCTTGAATGCTTATCTAATGATCACATAATGTGTGTATGCTTGTCTACTTTTATTTTTCATAAGTTTCTTCCTTTTTGCTAATGCCAAAGGGGGAGAAGACTTGTTTCTCTAATGGTCTCTCTATGCAGAATTTTGTATGCCTCTCATTTAGGGGGAGTTCTTAAACTTAGGGGGAGAATCAAATTAGTGAAACTTCACTTTCAAGCATCTATCTCAAAGTTGGTTGTCATCATCAAAAAGGGGGAGATTGTAGAAGCAAGCTTCAATCCAACAAGTATTTTGATGAAGACAACATGTATCAATGCAAAAAGAGAAGAGCTTCAAAGATAATTCAAGCATCAAAGTAATCAAGCCACATATGAAACATTTTGATCAAGCTTCTTTTTCAAGTCAACCGTTTGCAAGATTGTTGATTCACTTCTAAGGTATATCTAATTCACTCTTAGATTAGTATACAAGTGTTCAACAATCATGATCTGCATTTGCATTTTTAACATAACCATTTGTTAACATGTTGAAATGAAAGACACATTTTTTAAAGTATTTTTCTGCATTTCAACAGTGTTAACCGGTTAACCATATGGGTTAACCGGTTAACGGCCCAGTTTTTGAAATTCTTTGTTAACGTTATATGCGTTAACCGGTTAACCCATTTGGTTAACCGGTTAACACTGTTCGTTTCAGTGAAAAATAATTTTTCAGAAACTTGTACCTTTTCATCATTTTTTATGAAAAATTTATACCTCTTTGAAAAGGTGTTTTGGCAATATAAATTCTTGAATTTTCAAAATGAATTTTCACCTCCAAGAATTTTCATAAAAACTTAAGATAATCACTCTTTCATATTTTCTTAAATATTTCATGAAAGTGTTCATAATCAAATTTTCATCTCATTCCATTTTTGAACACTTGTATATTATTCATTGAGTGAATTATTTATCTAAGGAGAAGATCAATCAAGAGAAGATTGATAATACTACACTTTGTTAAAATCATCAAAAAGACTTATTTCTGTTTTGACTTGTGATCCAGGATTGTTGGACACAAGGGTTAGTGTTGAAGAGGATTGTTCTTCATACACTTGTTTACCTATAGGTTAGATAGTAAGCATCACCATTGGTGTGAGTAGGCTGTACCATAATTCTAACTATAGTGAAATCTCTTTCGAGTCGAAAGGGGAGTGGATGTACCTTCGGATTGTGAAGGGAACCACTATAATTTTCGGTGTCTTTTTTACTTTCCGCAATTTATTTTTCCGCACTTAATCGAAAAATAATCAAAAACCGGAAACAAGATCGAAGAATTTTTAACCACCTAATTCACCCCCCCCCCCCCCTCTTAGGCGCATTTACAACTTACACTAGCTAGGCTGTCCTGGAAGAAGTACATGAGCAGCTTCTCATCATCAGAATATGCAACCATCTTGCGGATGTAAGCTTGCACATGAGTCTTCGGGCAAGAGTTGCCATTGTACTTATCAAATATCGGAACTCTGAATTTTGGCGGAACTCTCATGCCTGGGACCAGCCCCAAGTCAGCAACATCCACACCGAGGGCATTCTGCCCTTCCACAGCTTTCAACCTCTCTTCTAGTCTCCGAAACATAGGGTCCATACCATGGCCCATGCCAAAGTCCTCCTGAAGCAGGGGGAATTGATCCTCCTGATCATCATGGATGGGTTGTTGACCAAGGTTGCCATGTGGGATTGGGATAGGCCCCGGTCCATTGGGTCCATTAGCCTCTCCAGCTGGAGGATCAGCCACAACCTCCGGTTGAGTAGTAGGGGGATCCCTCTGTACCAACACTCTAATCTCCTGCTGTCCCTGAGCCACTCCTTGGACCACTTCCATGAACTGATTCATGGGAATCCTCATCTCAGCGAGCTCTGCTTGTAAACCTTCCATTGCTCTCTGTTGATTCCTTCGGGTACCGTATCGGTGAATGCCTGAGTCAACTATCCTAATAATGGAATACCAAAGAAGATGAGAACACTGCGGCGGTACCTGTTATGCAAGACATGCTAATGAATATGCCAATGCAATAACATGTTTATCAATTTCAAAGGGTATTCTACCCCTTGATTCCAGTCTCACATTAGATAAATAGTGTATGAAAACCCCGACTAGAATCAAGAAGAAGATATAAACCCCTAGGAATAGATAAACATGATGCATGCAATGCTTATGATTTAATTTTTATATCAGAGGAACTTTAGAGTCTTATTTGCAAATTTTGGAAATATTAAACGTTTATCACATACGGAAATATCACGTCAATTAATATTTGGAAATGTTTTTACACCAAAGAAGTACAATCTTGGTAACCAAATACAATACAAGAGAGAAGGAAAATGAACATCCTATGGATCCCTAGAAGCAATCGTCCAAATCCCTCGAGACCGGAAGATAAGCTGCACGAAGCCTCTTCACCTCCCTCTCATAGGCTGCCTCCATATCTGCCTTCTCTTTGGCGAGTCGATCATACTTCCTCTTCCAAAACTTGGAAGACTGAGGAAGTAGAGAAGTCAATGCATCATCAGGATCATCAATAACCTGGTGCTCAAGGAACTCTATCAAAGCATCCTTCTCTCTGATCTGCTGAAGCAACTCCTCTCGTTCACGGATCCAAGCACGCGAATGGTCTTCGTCTCTTAACTCCTCTACTCCTTGGCTAGGGAGGGTTGAAGGCCCAGCCACAACCAAAGATGTGGGTCTTGGATACTCATAAGGCATGAGGTACTCGGAAGCTCTCCTCCTAACCCAAGAGGTATAGGGTTCCAAAGTGATATAGTTCTTCGGACCTAGCTCCTTCCTTCCTTTCTTATGGATCTTGCGCCAAGCGCGGACCATCCTGCCCTTCAAGCCTTGGGGATCTTTACCCTCCTGAAAGAACACACCCTCTAACAGAATGTTATTGGGTTTATCCTTTAGGGGGAACCCAAGCTGGCGACGTGCCAAAATAGGGTTGTAGTTAATTCCACCGCATGTACCAAGAAGAGGTACATTGGAGAATTCACCACAAGAGTCGATAATCTGCACACCATCATATACACGGTTGTACCAAAAGATATCATCATTAGTGAGATACATAAGTCTCGTGGACTACCGTAGACATCCTTTGTTCTCCTTGAAGGCGAGCGTCTGAGGCAAGTGCGAAATAAACCACTTATACAACAGAGGCAAACAACACACAATGGTACCACCGCCCTTTGCATTCCTCATATGCAAAGAGAAATAAGTGTCACCCAACAGAGTAGGAACGATATTAAGAGTAGAGAAAATCCTAATGGCGTTCACATCCACAAACTTGTCGATGTTGGGGAATAACACTAGCCCATAGATGAGAAGTACAAATATGGCCTCAAAGGCATCCTCACTCATGGCCTTCCCAAACATAGTAGCTTGATCAATGAGGAAATCAGATGGGAGACCTTGAATTCCACCTTTGGTAGTCATATGAGCACCAATAATAGAATTATCTATACGCAACAGATCAGCAATCTCTTGAGAAGAAGGAACTCTCTCCAAGCCACTGAACGACAACTGGTCTAGGATAGGTATGCCCACAAGATAGGCATACTCCTCAAGCGTGGGCAAAAGTTGGAAATCCGGAAAAGTGAAGCAACGGTACAAGGGATCATAGAACTGCACCAACACACTCATTAGACCTTCATCCACTTGAGTAGCCAGAATAGACAGAAGCTTCCCATGACGAGCCTTGAATTCCAAGGGATCTAATTCATAGGATGTCAAACTCCTTAACTCTTTCATGTCGGGTTGTCTGAAACTGTACTTCTTCGTATTCCTTCTTTGCTTATCCATGTCTGAAAATTTGCAAATAGACCTCTTAAGTTCCTTGAAAATTTTCTCATTGTTGATGATATGGATGTGTATGAATGCATGAATGCATGGATGCAACAATCACACTCAAGGATCAAGCAAATCACACCACACAAAGGTCATGGGATGGATCAAGTCATCCTTAATATCAACCATCCATTTTGGTGGATTATGGTTTACACCTTATCAACAACCAAGTTCCATTGATATTAAGGATACACAAGAACGGATCAACCATGAATCAAGGGTTTGTTGCGAGTCGCGAGCATGGATTCTTGGTTAAGAACCACCCAAAGGGAGTGTACTATGGTTAAACCTGCCAATCATGTTCTACAAGAGGCTCCCATAGTCATCATCCCATCTTTCGGATATTATCGGATAAACGACTACTCGTATTCCAAAAATATTCTCAAGAGAGACTCTTATGAGTGTAGTATCGCGTAACAATCGTATCAAATCTTACACTTGAACGATCTTTGCACTACGTCCTAAAAATAGGCCAAGATGGGCGTGGTAAACTAAGGTCCTTGGCTTCTAAGGCATATATTGGAAAGAGTAATGCCTAACCACGACTACTTGGGTGACATTATTGATCCCAACATAACCTCCACCAAGTGAATGGGCTTGCAAGTCAACTTGCTAAGGAATAACTCCACACAAGTCAACAAGACTATGCCATTCTCCTATCCTAAGTGCACTCGAGTTCGGGTATAGAACTCATCTCACGAAGATCCCCAAGCATACAAGGAATTAATATTCAAACAATTCAATCATTACATACAATACAGTAATCCCAAATTGCACAAAAATATGTCACAAAGCAATATACCATACAATACAACAAATATGAAAAGTAGGCAAAACCCACTAGGCAAATGATATTCCCCAGCAGAGTCGCCACTTTTCTGTAGCGGGGTATTCGTTACCATTAGAGATATTGACTAAATCTAAGGTAAACCATATAAGTCGAGTCGCCACCGCACTTCTATTTATCCAAAGGAATGGTTAGAAAACGAACAAAAACCTAAAAGTTTTATCGAATCAAAAACTAGTAAAAATGTTAGAGATCTGGGTAAGGGGGTTAGTTATGTAATGGGAAGGTTTTAAGCACCCAAAACATCCTAGGTACTCCTAGGGAGCCCTTTTCATAAGTGTTGTTCTAGTCTAAAGGGTGTAGGTATATCTAAAGTACTATTTACTAAAAGGAAGGTTAAAAGAAAATGACTCGCAAGGATGTCGCATCCACTTCCTACGTATCTCATCTGAGTATGAGAATCAGAGTCTTCGTAGCTTGGCTACCTATGGGTTAAAGAGAAGTGTGCTCGGTAAGACGTCGCGTCTTATGCTTACGTATCTCATCTGGAATGAGAATCAGAGCAAAACGTAGTTCGGCTAACTAGGGGTTAAGGATTGCCATCTGAACATGGACTTACAAAAGAGGACACCAGCTGTGTCAAAGGAGGGTGGGCAGTGTGTTCAACGTTCTAGCAGTAGGTGTCGCAGCTCGCTAAATCGAATCTTAGGCAGTTACCTCTTTGCAATAGAACGGACTGACATGCCACAAGATCGAAGACGCACGGAAGGTCTAAAAGTGGGGAAGCTCTGCTCTAGAGTTGTCATGTAATATGAACCTATGTGCTAGGATTTACAAAGGGGAATATTTACCTAACGTTAGCATGCAAAGAATAAGGGAATTCTACCTATGTTATCATACAAAGGGTTCTACCTAAACGGAACAAGAGTCGACGGATGGAGCGCGGAGAGGAGTTACGGATAAGGGTAGATGGCGATGCCGGAGGCAATCGTCTTACAGGTAGATGGCGATGCCTGAGGCAATCGACTTACAAGAGGATGGATGAATGCGTGCTGGTTCTATTAAGTTTTGAAAATGATTACTCGACGTTGGATCGAGCTTTTGATCTTATTTTGAAATGGTTATCGGATGTTCGTTGTAATTCTTGTATTAACAGGTGACTAAAGAAATAAAGAAATAAATATTATACACTTTGTGGGATAGGGGTACATTTGTTATGAATGGGGATTGTTCATGGCAAACAAACAGTAAGAATATATGCCTCATACATCATACAAGTAGGCAACAGTTATCAATCAGATCGGATAAATAAACAATATATAATCAAACCAAAGAATCAAATAATGGAGCATTTAAATAATGCATGGGTATGAACATGTTAAATAATCAAGCAATACAAAGCATGAATGAGAGAAACAAGTATAAAAGATAACAGATGAATCAAACAGATGAAAATATGCACACGAAGGGTCCACTGAATAATTTAATCAGGAAATGAGGTAAGGACCAAATAAAATCAAGGTAAAAGACCTCTAATACATGGCATATGAGATGAACGAGGGAGGATCAAAAGATCTCTTCAATTGCCATAAGCAATCCCTAAGTCAAACATCGATCATAAAGAAGTCAACTGAAAATTCAAGTCAACTTAAAAAATAACAAATAAATAGCAAATTAATCAAGAAAATTATGAAAAATTAAAATAAATAAGGTGGGGTCAGGACATCATCATCCCCCAAAAAGATTTTAAAAATAATGAAAATTAGTACGTGAATTAATTAAAATAAAACATAGGTCAAACCAAAAGTCAATTAATAAGACTAGGTTAGAAATAAATCAAGAATAAATAGTAAATTAATCAAGAAAATTATGAAAAATTAAACTAAATAATGTGGGGTCAGAACATCATCATCCTCCAAAAATATTTTAAAAATAACGAAAATTGGTACGTGAATTAATTAAAATAAAACAGAAGTCAAATTAAAAGTCAACCAACCAAACTAGGTCAAAAATAAATCCAAAATAAATTGAAAACGTGAAATAAAATTCCAGGAAAAGGTCAGGTTGACCATGAGACAGTGGTCAACCTTCATCCCAGAAATCAAATGCTAAGAATAATTTTAAGTCATAAAAATAAAATCAATAAAAAAAGTGTGTTAAAATGGACCATTTAGAATAAATAATTAAAATAAAATATTAATATTAAAAAAATACGAAAATAAAAATTATATAAAATTAAATAAAACGTTAATAAAAGTGAAAAATATTTTTGGCTAATTTTATGGACGAAGAAAATATTTTAAATAAGAAAAAGAAATACGAAAATGGAAGGATTAATGGTGATGAACACGGTATGCAAGCGTAGATATATCAAAACACGGTCATGGAAGAGATGATTACCTAGTGGAAAATAGAAGTGGAATGGAATCTGATATGTGATGAAGCTTTTCCTCCTTGTCACGAAATTCCAATTCTCCTTTAGGATTAGGGTTTCAGCTTCTTAAATAGGGTGGATTAGGTGTTCTCATGGGCTTTTTAATAAGTGATTTATCCATAAGAATAAACGTGTGAAGTGAGGTGTAAAATGTTGTTATTTTGGGCCTAACTTAAGTGAATGGATGTCCAATGTATGGCCTAAAGAGGTAAAAAACGTGACTGGTTTGTGCAGCATGCTTAGAAAATCTGATTGGGCCAGCCAGACCCAAAATCTGCCTCGAAAATCAAGTCATGGTGCCCACTTTAAATGAATGTATCTCTCAAACCATGGATACAAATGAGATGATTCCAAAAGGATGTGAAAGAGGACATGGCAAGGTACAATTGTTGTGAAGAAAGTATTTTCAAATAATGCCTTGAAGTGCAAGAAAACTGGCCAAGAAGTCTTGACAAATTTTAAAGATTTGGGACTTAGAAATTTTTCTAAGTGTCCTAAAAAAATGTCTCACTTTGACTAAGCATAACTTTCTCAATTCTAATCCAAATGGAGCAAACTTTATATCTCTAGAAATCTTGGAACAAGAGGGACAACTTTGATGTTGGAGAAATTTTCAAATGGAGCTTTTATCTTGATGAAAAATGGGCTTAAAGTGAGTGCAACGGTCATGAAAACTTGCCCTAAATGGAAAGTCAACCATTTCCAAATTAAGTAACTTTTCCAATTCATGATTAAATGATGAATCCGTGATCCTACCTTGATCAAATTTCACATGTAGGATCCCCTAGGCATGGATTTTGAGATTCCACTCTCAAAATGTCAGGAGTTGACTTTTCTGGCCTCATAGTTGACTTTTCCCAAACTGTCTGATTCCCGATTCCATTGATCAATTGAAGCACTTCTAGCTCAAATAAAGAGCTGATTTTTGTATGTGGACCCTTGTGGAAATATGGAGGGACATGGAAAAGAGTTTCACCCAAAGAATCCGAAATAAACTGATTTTATACCAAACCCTAGTTTTAGGGCAAAATGATCAGGAACTAATTGCACTGATTGCCAATGGATCTTTCTGAGATAATTGTGAATCTTCATAGGCCAAGATGCCTCTCTAATCATGACATGGATGAGCTCCTCTACTTCCAACCAAACATTGCGTGTTGCAGGTAGCCATGAAACCCTAATTTCTGATTAAATCCGAATAAATACTCTGATAGCTTTGAATCCTTCACTGATGAACTGACGACCATAATAAGATACTTGGACCCCCCTGAGATCCTTGAGACTTGTATACTTAGAAAATGAAGTCCAATTCTCAATCTTGCTTTGTGTGAGCTCCTTTTGTTAAGGAGTGATCGATCAAAACCTGATCTCCATGTCTCTAATGCAGTATGCAATGAGTATGACCTAATATGATGCTAATGAAGTGTAAAACATAATCCCATGCTTCCAGGAAAAATGAAGGGTAAATTTTGGGGTCTTACACTTTGATGTAACGTTGGATGTTTGGCTAATGTGTAAATGTTTTTTTTTTGGACAGTTTGTAACATCTGAGATTTAGAATTCATTTATGTAATTAATCTCTTTTTTAAACATTTAAACTTTATCTTAATATTTTATTTAGAAACTTGTTTGGACCACCATAAGCGCTTAACTAGTGGTTGCCTTTAGTATATTACCATCAGCAAAATACAAACGTAACCAAAAGTCTAAAATGAAACATACATCACAAGTATTGCAATTTCAACTCCAACCATAAAACCAACTAAGGATTTTGTCACATGAGTCTAAACATGATGGCTTTAGCTTAAAACCAACACATATATGCTTCAAAAAATGCAAACTTAGTTTAAGGACCTATGAAGGGCTTAGAAATTTGGCACATATATTTGGGATGTGAAAACGGGCTAATATCAAGTGATCATAAAAAAAAGCATGGACTTTGGATTAGTAATGTAAAAGAGATTTGAACCACACTTTGACTTGCAATATTAATTATGGACATGTTGATGGGAATGGGCGTTTTTAAAACCAAAAGATCTCATGGATAAACCAAAATGGGCCTTGTTAACCAATAAGTCCCAAAATGCGCATACCAACCCATGATTTAATTAACAACAATAAGAGACAAATGCAACAGATGTTTTCTTGAGTTATGTACAAGGATCTTAATAGATGAAATGCTACTAAAAGATTTTGTTGAAAATTTGATGTCACTGAGGGTTTTATTTAGAATAATCATGTGAGTATTGAATGTGTCTTTTGAAATGATGGGGAGTTTGGAGTAGTTTAGGGCTGGGAACCCCTAAGATAGAGTTTATGCCTTATATCATCTGGTGGTGAATGCTGGTGAAAGATTTTCTTACCCGGACAAAATTGGGGTATGACAGCTGCCCTTATTTAAATACAAAAAAGACCCAAATTTTGTCCTAGGAAATGCAAGGAAGAAAATACATAAAGAAAATGCAGTGAGAAATAGTAAAAGACACTATCCTAAAGTAAAATGGAACAGCCAAGACTTTCTGGGAATCGTCAGAACAGTATCTTGGACGTCATAGTCGAGATATGTTAGTAATGGAATCACATCCCTAGCTAAATCTCAAGACTTTTCCAGGATGCTAAAGCAGTATAAAGGAAATCTGGCATGAGACTCTTCATATTGACGAAGCAGCATCCCAACAGTAAAAATGAGATTCTCTATATCGAGTCGAAGCAGCATCTTATGTGATAGAATTAAGATGTTCAAGCAAGGGAAAAATACCTTAATTGAATCTAAGACTCTTCGAGGATATTAGAGCAGTATCTCTAAAAAATCTAAAATGAGACTCCTCATATTGATGAAGAAGTATCTCAAACAGTAAAAATGAGATTCTCTGTATCGAGTCGAAGCAGCATCTTATCTGATAGAATTAAGATATTCCAGCAATGGAAAGATACCTTAATTGAATCTAAGACTCTCCGAGGATACTTAGAGCAGTATCTTTAAAAAAATCTGAAATGAGACTCTTCATATTGATGAAGCATCATCTCAAACAGTAAAAATGAGATTCTCTGTATCGAGTCGAAGCAGCATCTTATCTGATAGAATTAAGATATTCCAGCAAGGGAAAGATACCTTAATTGAATCTAAGACTCTCCGAGGATATTAGAGCAGTATCTCTAAATAAATCTGAAGTGAGACTCTTCATATTAATGAAGCAGTATCTCAAACAGTAAAAATGAGATTCACTGTATCGAGTCGAAGCAGCATCTTACATGATAGAATTAAGATGTTCCAGCAAGGGAAAGATACCTTAATTGAATCTAAGACTCTCCGAGGATATTAGAGCAGTATCTCTATAAAAATATGAAATGAGACTCTTCATATTGATGAAGCAGTATCTCAAACAGTAAAAATGAGATTCTCTCTATCGAGTCGAAGCAGCATCTTACATGATAGAATTAAGATGTTCCAGCAAGGGAAATATACCTTAATTGAATCTAAGACTCTCCGAGGATATTAGAGCAATATCTCTATAAAAATCTGAAATGAGACTCTTCATATTGATGAAGCAGTATCTCAAACAGTAAAAATGAGATTCTCTGTATCGAGTCGAAGTAGCACCTTACATGATAGAATTAAGATGTTCCAGCAAGGGTAAAATACCGTAATTGAATCTAAGACTCTCCGAGGATATTAGAGCAGTATTTCTATAAAAATCTGAAATGAGACTCTTCATATTGATGAAGCAGTATCTCAAAGAGTAAGAATGAGATTCTCTGTATCGAGTCGAAGCAGCACCTTATCTGATAGAATTAGGATATTCCAGCAAGGGAAAGATACCTTAATTAAATCTAAGACTCTCCGAGGATCTTAGAGCAGTATCTCTAAAGAAATCTGAAATGAGACTCTTCATATTGATGAAGCAGTATCTCAAACAGTAAAAATGAGATTCTCTGTATCGAGTCGAAGCAACATCTTACATGATAGAATTAAGATGTTCCAGCAAGGGAAAGATACCTTAATTGAATCTAAGACTCTCTGAGGATATTAGAGCAGTATCTCTAAAGAAATCTGAAATGAGACTCTTCATACTGATGAAGCAGTATCTCAAACAGTAAAAATGAGATTCTCTGTATCGAGTCGAAGCAGCATCTTACATGATAGAATTAAGATGTTCCAGCAAGGGAAAAATACCTTAATTGAATCTAAGACTCTCTGCGGATACTCAGAGCAGTATCTCTATAAAAATCTGAAATGAGACTCTTCATATTGATGAAGCAGCATCTCAAACAGTAAAAATGAGATTCTTCAGATAAATGAAGCAAGATCTCGAATGTTCATCTGTTGGGGGAATTTTTAAGAAAAGACTCCTTTTGAGGGAGACATATTGGAAATGCTCTGCAGGGGAAAAGCTCATAAGAGACTTTTTAGGGTAAGCTCTGTTTGGGGAGCAATGATAGCAAAGAAAATGCTGGGAATACCATTATTAATCATAAAGTTGAAAAATGGTTTGCTGAGAAATAATTCCACAAGCACATGCAAGGAAATAACTCTATTTGGAAATGAGGAATGTCTAAGATATTCAAGAATGACCTTGGATCCTGATATTTTATATTTGACTTTTGTATGATGTTCCATTTTAGGTGGGAATACCATGCATGGGATGATGCATGAGACATATGCAAGTATGCAATTGCTAGGGATATTTAGGATGTGTATGTAGGAATGCGAATTGTATAAGGCTATGCATATGTATGCCAATGATTGGTATGATTATTTCTTGGTGAATTTTCCTATTTGGCAGGAAGATTATGTATGTAATTGATGTACATGGCGCATGTGATGTATGCGGGTATGCAAATGGGTAATTGGGATATGCCCCGGTTAAGACGTTTTTGCTTTGAGGAATGATGCCACTAGTGTGGACTTTTGTTATTGAGGTGACCAATGAAGATCAGGTTTTGATGCCCCACTAGGTGATTTTTGGGAATATATTTGGGTTGATCCAAGCCACTGAAGGGTTCAGACTTCTCAACATGCGATATTCTAACCATGATTTATTATCGTTTCTGCTAGAAATGTAATGGAGCCTTGCCCCGGTTTGGCTATACCAGGAGTACATTTATGAGAGGCGTGAATTAGTTGGTTGAAAGGAACATAGGTGTCTACAAACAGTCCTACACCTCTATGAAAAACAAGAATGATCTTGGAGACTAAGGGATTTGTCTGCTTACTATTTCAAAAGCAATTTTATCACTTTGTTCAAACATGTGTTTTATTTTCTCCAAAATTTAAGAGTGATGTTTATAAAAAATAAAGGTTCTTTGCAAACAAACAGATAAAATACAAAAATGATTTGGGCACAACTTTTGTTGAGAAAGTTTCTCTTCTATTGATTTGACCCTTAAATGGGCGACTGTACATGAAGATGCAATTCCTTAATGAGGTAATTGATGTGCATAGAAACAAAATGGAAATAAAAAATTGAGTTCATATTAAGTTTCCACACTGCTATGATCCTTATGTCTTTGATAGTCCGAGCACCTTGATTCTGAAAAATAGGGTAGATTGGTTTTTTGTCTTCGAGGGATACGTCAGATGTCTGTAAGTACAACTCTTTGCCTTGGAATTAATCCCTAACTTTTGCCTGGACCGCCCTTTCGAGTTTTCGATCCACCGGGATACCCATTTTTGCCTGAGTCGCCCTTTCGAGTTTTCAACTCAGCGGGTCAGATTCTTTTATTTTTACCCTAATTTTTGCCTGGATCGCCCTTTCGGGTTTTCGATCCACTGGGATAGCCATTTTTCCTAAATCTCCCTTTCAGGTTTTCGATTTAGCGGCTTTTATTATTCCATTTTTTTAGGCGAAGTACTTTTTAACAGCATCAGTATTTGTGGGAAGTGGCAACTCATCACCGTCCATGGTTGCTAGGATTAGAGCGCCTCCAGAAAAGGCTCTAACCACCACAAATGGACCTTCATAATTTGGTGTCCATTTCCCTCTGGAGTCCTTGTGAATGGGCAAGATTTTCTTAAGCACCAAATCTCCTTCTTGAAACACCCTGGGACGAACTTTCTTGTCGAATGCCTTCTTAAGATGCCTTTGATAAAGTTGACCGTGACCTTACGCTTTCATGCGTTTCTCCTCAATAAGGTTGAGCTCGTCGTACCTTGATTGAACCCATTCTGCCTCGTCTAGCTTAACCTCCACCAAGACTCTCATCGAGGGGATCTCCACTTCTATAGGGAGAACTGCTTCCATGCCGTATACCAAGGAATAAGGGGTTGCCCCTGTTGAAGTTCGTACCGACGTGCGATAGCCATGTAACGCAAAGGGTAACATCTCATGCCAATCCTTGTACGTGACAACCATCTTTTGGATGATTTTCTTGATATTTTTGTTCGCTGCTTCAACAACTCCATTCATCTTAGGTCGATAGGGTGATGAGTTATGATGCTCGATTTTGAATGTTGTGCATAACTCGTCCATGGTATTGTTGTTGAGATTGGACCCATTATCAGTGATGATTTTGTTGGGAATCCCATATCGACATATGATTTTGTTTTTTAAGAAACGGGCGACCACGTGCTTCGTGACATACGCATAAGATGCGGTTTCCACCCATTTGGTAAAGTAATCTCTGGCCACCAAGATAAATCTGTATCCATTTGATGCTTTGGGTTCTATCATTCCAATCATGTCGATGCCCCACATAAAGAAAGGCCAAGGTGATGCTATAATGTTCAGCGGGGTAGGTGATACATGTATCTCGTCAGCATAGATTTGGCATTTGTAGCATGCTCTGGTGTAATGGTAACAGTCGACTTCCATTGTTAACCAATAGTAACCTGCCCTTAGGATTTTCTTTGCCATGGCGTGCCCATTTGCGTGCGTGCCGAAGGACCCTTCGTGTATGTCCTTCATAAGTTGATCAGATTCGTGTTTGTCCACACACCTCAATAAAACCATGTCATAGTTTTGCTTGTACAATACCTCTCCGTTCAAGAGGAACATCGATGCTAACCTCCGGAGGGTTCTTTTGTCAAGGCTGGAAGCCTCTGCTGGATATTCCCACTTCTCCAGATACTGTTTGATATCAAAGAACCAGGGTTTACCATCTGGCTCTTCTGCTGTCGTCAAGCAATGTGCAGGTTCATCAAAACGCCTAATTTCAATGTGAGGTTGATGGTTGGGCCATATTAATTTGTACATGGAAGCCAAAGTTGCTAAGGCATCTGCCATCTGATTCTATTCTCGAGGAATATGAGAGAAAGTGATTTTGTCGAATTTTGGGAGTAGCTTTAGCACGTAATCCCGATATGGAATTAGGTTAGCATGTCTTGTTTCCCAATCACCTCTATCTGATGTATGACTAGAGCGGAGTCCCCGAATACTTCTATTATCTTGATCTTCAACTCAATAGCTTCTTCCAACCCTAATATGCAAGCTTCATACCTGACCATGTTATTTGTGCAGGTAAAACAGAGCTTTGCGGGGAACGGTAGATAGAAATTCTTGGGAGACATTAGCACTACCCCTATTCCATGGTCTATTGCATTTGAAGCACCGTCAAACATGAGTGTCCAGCCTGCTTTTGGCTCAAGACTTTCCTCTAGTTTGGAGTCTTCAGCATTTTTAACAGCCATGATGTTCTCATCTGGGAAGTCAAACCTCAAAGGTTGGTAATCCTCCAGCGGTTGGTGAGCAAGATGTTCTGCTAATACGCTTCCTTTGATTGCCTTTTACGCAACATATTGAATATCGTATTCTGATAACAACATCTGCCATCGGGCAATTATACCAGTGAGAGCTGGTTTCTCGAATATGTACTTGATGGGATCCATTTTAGATACCAACCAAGTTGTGTGAGTTAGCATGTACTGCCTGAGACGATTAGCAGCCCATGCGAGTGCACAACAAGTCTTCTCGAGTAATGAATATCTGGTCTCGCAGTCATTAAATTTCTTGCTCAGATAATAGATGACATGCTCTTTTCTACCAATTTCATCTTGTTGTCCTAATACACAACCCATGGACTCGTCGAGCACGGTTAAATACATGATGAGAGGTCTCCCTTCTGTAGGGGGCATCAGAATTGGTGGCTCTTGCAAGTATTCTTTGATTTTATCGAAGGCTATTTGGCAGTCATCATTCCACTCTACGCCTTGATTCTTCCTTAGAAGCTTGAATATTGGTTTACACGTGGCAGTAAAGTGAGAGATAAACCTGGCGATGTAATTTAGTCTCCCCAAGAAACCACGAACCTCCTTCTCAGTCCTTGGTGTGTGCATGTCCTGAATGGCTCGAACCTTGTCGGGATCTACTTCAATTCCTTTTTGGCTTACGATAAAGCCTAAAAGCTTCCCAGATCGAATCCCAAATGTGCATTTGTTAGGATTAAGTCTCAACCTAAACTTCCTCAAACGAGCAAATAGTTTCCCCAGGTTAGTGATATGTTCTTGTTCTGTCTAAGATTTGGCAATCATGTCGTCAACGTACACCTCAATCTCTTCATGAATCATGTCATGAAAGAGAGTCACCATGGCACGTTGATATGTTGCCCCAGCGTTCTTTAATCCAAACGACATTACTTTGTAACAAAAAGTGCCCCAAGGGGTAATGAACGGGGTTTTCTCCATGTCCTCGGGGTCCATTTTAATTTGGTTGTATCCAGAGAAGCCATCCATAAAGGAAAATACAGAGAACTGGGCTACGTTATCCACCAATACATCAATGTGAGGTAATGGGAAATCGTCTTTGGGACTGGCTCTGTTTAAGTCTCAGTAGTCTACGCACATGCGGACTTTCCCATCTTTCTTCGGTATCGGTACAATGTTGGCAACCCATTGTGGGTACTTAGCAACTTTCAAGAAACCAGCGTCAAACTGCTTTCTCACCTCTTCTCTGATCTTGAGAGCCATATCTGGTCGAGTTCTTCTTAGCTTTTGTTTGACAGCAGAGCATTCTTCTTTAAGGGGAAGCTTGTGGGTCACAATATCAGTATCTAATCCAGGCATGTCTTGGTATGACCATGCAAACACGTCGTCATATTCGTGGAGGAGCTCTATCAATCTTGTCTTTACTGCATCTTGAAGTGCGGCGCCTACCCTTACTTCTCTCTTATCTTCTTCTGTTCCCAGATTGATAACTTCAACGTCCTCCTGGTGTGGTTGAATGACCTTCTCTTCTTATTTGAGTAATCTGGCCAACTCTTCAGGGAGTTCACAATCTTCCTCCACTTCATCTTCAGCTTGGTAGATTGGACAATCAAAATCATATTGGACCCTAGTAGTGTCGTTATCAATGGTCTCGATGGTGTTTCTGCATGTTATAATTTATGCAGTTTATTTAGAAAGTGCATGCATAAAAATTGATGCCATTTGTAATAATAAATACGAAAGGAAAGGAACAAAAATTTGGATGCAAATTTCCATTTCATTAATGATATAAAAAACTCTTGAAAAAGATGAAGGAGGCCCTACAACACGCTACTGTGCCTTGGGCAGAGCACATGGTTTTGTCTAAAATAATAAAATTACTTTTGAAAAATTTGGGGAACTTCCACAGCCTTCCAGTTTGTTACCTCTTCATTAGGTGCGGCTTGTCGCATCCAGCTAGACACCCCCTCTTCACGATCTTCATCACTGATCATCGCAACCTGCTTGCCAAAAATGTGGCCAGCGCTGGTGAACGTTTCTTCTACAGAAGGAATCTGCTCTTTGTCATGTTGGTTACCGGCTTTATTTGATGACAGGTCATACCCAAGCCAAACTTGTCTCGTTTCTCTTTCACTTCCACCACTTTGCCCCAGTCTTGAGCATTTTCACTTTCCATAAAAGCCTTAGCTCCTTGCCACGAGGCCATGGATGGTCCTGATTTCGGGGTCTCCAATGTCTGTTGGATAGCCATCATATTTAATACTTCCAAGGATTGGAATGGTGTCTCAGTTATCTCGCCATCCACCTCGATTTACTGGAAAGATGTCAAGTGGCTAACCAAGATATCCTCCTTTCCTCCAATCATAATCATCTTGTCATTTGTAATGAATTTTAGCTTTTTATGTAGAGTGGAGGTGACAGTGCCTGCGGAGTGAATCCAGGGTCTCCCAAGTAGGCAACTATAACCGGGATGTATGTCCATAATCTGGAACGTGATATTAAAAATAGTTGGGCCTATCTTGGTTGGTAAGTCAACCTCTCCTATCACTGCTCGCCTTGAGCCATCAAATGCCTTTACGATTAGGGTGTTGGGCTTCATACTTATCCCTTCCATTGACAGCTTTATCAATGTTGTCTTCGGCATGACGTTCAGCGAGGAACCTGTGTCCACTAATACCCTTGATAGTATAGTGTCTATGCATTTCAAGGAGATATGTAGGGCCTTATTATGGTTCTTTCCCTCGATCGGCAGTTCATCATCGTTAAAGCCCAAGAAATTCCCAGTGGTCACACAAGCTATCACATCGTCAAACTGTTATATCGTTATGTCCTTCGTGATATGTGCAGCGCTTAATACTTTCAACAGCGAGTTCTTGTGTGCTTCTGAACTGAGCAATAAAGATAACATGGAGATCTTTGAAGGTGTTTGATTCAGCTGGTCCACCACTTTATAATCACTCTTCTTGATTATCCTCAGAAACTCCTCGGCCTCTTCACGAGTGACTGCAGCTTTAGGAGACAGGTGTATGTCTGGCATTTCTTGATTAGGGACGGGGATCTGGACAGCAACTTCCTTCCTTTTAGCCTTTGCAGAAGTATCAGCAGTTCTTGGCGCGAACACTCGGCCACTACGTGTCATTCCTGCCGGCCCCACAATCGAGGTGACGTTTGGTTCGTTGATCATCAAGGGTTGGTCTTCCTGCCCTTGCTTAAAAGCTCTGGGTTGATATATCCACGGGACCACCTTCTAATCTTCATACGCGAACGATGCTGGAAACTCTATCACCAATGGGCTTATAGGTATTTCCACATTAACCTCATCATAAGGGATGTCCACCAAGGCTATCTCTTCCTGACGCTTGCTCTTGACACGGAAATTTATCTGTAGCTCACCTTGATCCAGCATTTGTTGTATAAAATCCCTCAACTTTTTATTGTTCTCTTCAGAAACTAGCTTCTCCGGGATTAGACTCTTCAGCAATTATGCTCCTATCTTGGCGATAGGGGTTTGAATCTCTTCAACCTTATAGATCAATTTTCCTTGATCACTCTCCTCAATGGCACTGACGGAAGCATCCTTATGTGTTGGCATGGGATTGGTGTTCACGATCGGGCGTCTCGGAATGAAGGAGACAACCTTTGCTTCGATCAAGTCTTGTACCCGATTTTGAAATGCGAAGCAATTCTCCAAGGTATGACCAGGTGCTCCCATGTGAAACTCACAATGGGCGTTAGCATCGTATCCGGGTGGATATGGAAAAACAACCGGTTTTAACTCTCTCAATGTCAGAAGGCCCTCCTTTTGCAGATATGGGAATATCTGGCTATAAGGTACTGGTAGAGGATCAAGTTTCCTTCTTGGAGGCCTTGGCTTGAATTGTCTTGGTGGCACGGTGTTTTACTGTTAATGATGTTGTTGATGCTATGGTTGATACATTTGTTGTTGCTGTATTGGTTGTTGATAAGGTATGGGTACCACGACGGCGACTTGGCCATATGAAGCATGTTGCTTCCCCTTATAGCTTCTGGATATAGCGTTTGTTTCATCTTCTCTTTTCTTCTGGAAGCCTCCAGAATACTTTTTCGGTGCGCTAGGGGCTGCCACAGCTCCTGGAATCTTTCCATCCCTCAACCCTTTCTCTATGCGATCTTCGATTGTGACTAGATGTGTGAAGTCAGACGCTGCACTACTCACTAATCTATCAAAAAATGGGTCCTTTAGCGTGTCCACAAATATATCGGTCATTTCCTTTTCAGACAATGGTGGCTCTACCTGAGCAGCCAACTCTCTCCATCGTTAGGCATATTCTTTAAATGACTCATTTTCTTTCATAGCCAAATCCTCCCAGCTTTGAATTCGCCCCTGCTCTAAGCTCATGTACCATCTTAGAGATGCTCCACTTAGTCTGTCTTGGAAACAGTGTACAAGTAGTTTGTCGTTTTCGGTATGAGTAGCCATTTTCCTGAAGTACATTACCAGGTGACTTCTAGGGCAAGTCTGTCCTTTGTATTTCTTGAAATTAGGAGTTTTAAATTTAGCCGGGATGACTAAATTTGATACCAAACACATGTTCATGGCAGAGGCACCGAAGATATTATTCCCCTCTGTAGCTTTAATCTTCTTTTCCAAGGTACGGTGTAACACCCCTTTTTCTACCCCAAAATACTTAACATATAATCAGAGTAAATAAGCACGCATATAAACAAAAAGGCGTCACATTGACGTTTTCAAAAACTAAACGCTTTCAAAAACCAACCTCATTCATCATCAATATACAATACACCTGGTCATTTAAAATAACACATTCCAATTATCATGAATATTCACGAATATGCGTTCGCAGCGGAAAATAATGAATACTCATGTATTTCATAAAATGATCCATGTCCCATACCATGATCATCTCTCAATAATCACCTCAAGATAAAATGAAACAAGTAATAACATAATGCATATCCAAATAAGATATGAGTTCAATACTACTAATCTACCCAGTGTTACATGACCAGAGCATTGACTCATTACCTAGTCTTCAAACTAAAATACGGAAACTCTCCGGCTAAATCTCGAGCGAGCTACCGTCCACTTACTTCAGCAATACTACTCTGGAGTATCTGCACGATACCCATGTAAAGGTAACATTCAAACATAAAGGGTGAGAATTCAAATCATTATGAAGAAGTATAATAAGGCACAATGATTAAATCATCAATTAAAGGAATTCATCACACTTCGTATAACCATGTAAATAATATTAATCAACATTTATTTCACATGTTTCAAACATCCATCAAAACTCAAGGAGTACAATATTAAAATCCAATACTATATTCCCAAAAATAGACATAACTACAATTATCACATAATCACATACTTTGTCAAGTTATGTATCCAAACATCACTAAAT
Organism: Lathyrus oleraceus; assembly: GCF_024323335.1. NCBI lineage: Eukaryota > Viridiplantae > Streptophyta > Magnoliopsida > Fabales > Fabaceae > Lathyrus > Lathyrus oleraceus. The sequence continues at coordinate 115,392,870 of NC_066583.1, forward strand.
TCAATTACCATATCTCATACACACATCACAATCACATCAATGCACACATTCAATTATCACATGACTCTAATGTGACTCAATGCAAGACATGTGACTCTATGCATGCGGTACCTCAATGTGAACCCAACGTTTCACCACTTTCCGATTCAATATCCAGAATCCAAGCCACGCTTCCGATCCGGACAAGATCAAAGCCACTACCACGCCTATTTCCAATTAAGGATCAACGTGTGCTACGTCTATTTCCAATTAAGGATCACCGTCTACTACCACGCCTATTTCCAATTAAGGATCAACGTGTACTACGTCTATTTCCAATTAAGGATCACCGTCTACTACTACGCCTATTTCCAATTAAGGATCAACTTATGTGTAAGACCCCAATTTTGTCCCTAAGATCCCTCATGGCATCATAACATTGCATTGCATAGCCTAAAGGATCATTGAGCATCTTGGCTCCCTTTCCCTTTGGGTAGGGATCTCTTGTGAGTGGTTTGAGATCACCAAGCATGCTTGAATTGTATATCATTGCTTTTCTTGTTTTATTTACTAACCAAAAGCACAAAAATATGTCACTAACATCTTTTGTTTGTAGCTTAAGCAATCACCAGGTCAAGAGCTTCAAGAAGATCCTTTGTGCAAGAGATGAGGTATTTTCTTGGGATGAGAATCACATGATTATTATAAGGAGCTTACATGAGCTAGGGTTTCATTTTGAAGCAATTTCACCAAGTGGTAGAGGCTCAAGTTAATCAAGACATTTCAAGGTCATCTGAGGACCAAAAGTCAACTGTGCAGTCAACTGAGGGCTATGAGGTGGGGAAATGAGTTGAGACACCTCAATCATGTTCAAATGGGGTCTATTCATCATTCTAAACATCCATCTTGAAGATTCAAAGGACATGGCAAAAGTTACTAAAAATGGAAAATGACCTATAATTCAAAGTTTCCAAATTTGGCAAGTTTTGGTCCACTTTCAACTTGACTTTTCAATGTCAAAGAAGTTTCAAATGGATTTTTTGTGAACATGAAAGTTGTAGATCTTTGTCTCCCATTTCCAAAAAGTCCTAATTCATGTCCATATGAGGAATGGTTGAGAAGTTATGGTCATTTGATCACAAGGTGTGCATGGAAATTCAAAATGGCATAACTTTTGATACAATGCTCCAAATTGATTCATTCTTTTGGCAAAATGCTTCTCATGTTCAAGACATATCAAAACGAGCTTTGCCATGCATGGGAAAATTGTGTATGCTCATTATTTCACACATGTTCAAATTGAAGTGAATCTTCACCATTCATTTTTGGCTTAAGATGCAAGCTAACAAATACTCAAATCATGACCCTTGGATGTCCATAAGTGAATTGGAAGCTTAACATGGAGCTGATCACGTGTATTATGGGCACATGAGCTCATTTTTCATTTTTGCAAATTGCTTCATATCTCACTAATCATGATTAATAAATGGAAAAGGTGATTAGCATTGTCATTAGCAAGGAGTATAAGTACCAAAACCCTAATCATAACTGAAAGAACCACCAATTTCAGATCAAAATTCAAGAACTCTGTCAAAATTCTCTCTCTTAGATTTGCATTTTTCTTCACACAAAGCTCAAAGATCTTTACATATTCTTGATCCTCATCCTTCACTGATCAAGAATCATTCATTGTTTGGTGTAATTCATAAAGATATCGAGCAGTTCATGTGCAATATCATGTTGATGGAATTTGAAAATTGAAGTAGATTCAAGAGGTTTCAACCGTTGATTCTTGCTTAAAGCTTCAAAGGATGTGCAAAGGAAGTGATCTAGAGCTTATGAGCTTGTGAGAGCGCGAATTCAGAGGTCTCCATTTCAAGGTGACTCAATTTTCGATCTCTCCTTTTGCTGTTTTTAGATTGTAGACTTGTAGATCTCGTTGAGTAGAGCATGTACATATGATTAGAATTGAGTTTGGCTGAGAATTGAGGATTTGGTGTGGACTGGAAGTTTGGATCTACAAACTTCTTCTCTTCGATCTGCAAAATCCAGGAAGATTTAGAGGAAACTAATAGCATATTTGGAATCTACATTGAAAGACGAGTCGAATGGTGTATGCATGGTGAAATTCTGGAAAAAATTTGAGAGGCGCCACCATGTGGCTCGCTGGAGAAGATGACCGGAGCTGTAGCTCCGGCGTCTGCGTGTGCTAGGGTTTTGTCTGATGTGTGTGCCACATGGCCTCTTGCGTGGGAGAACGATTGGTTGAGATTGCTTTGACTGGCCACGAGTGTGTTTGAACGCTGACTGTGCGTGCTGACTGGCTTAAGTGAAACAGCGCGTTTTAGTAGTTTGAATGAGGAGCGTAGATCTTAAGAGCGCGCCAGATCCTGTGGCTGTGGTATTTTTTGAGTTTATTTGAATTATGCCATTTCCCTCCATTTTCCATGTTATTTCAATTATTTTGTTCACTTTGTAAAATTCATGAAAAATTCAAAAATGATCCAAATGAGTCCCAATTTTTTTTCATAGCTTTGTATTGACGTCTACTTTCTTATGGTGCTGATTTCATGAATGTTGGATGTCTAGATTTTTATGTGTGAATTTTTGAATCCATGTGGTGCCAATTTGACCTATTGCATTCAATGCATTATGAAATTCTCTATGTTGAACCTTCTGATCCAATCTTTTGCATACTTGGTATTCATACATAATATGAATTTTTGGTCACTGGTCTGGAATTTTTCTCACATGTTATCATCATTTTTGACACATAGAGAATAATGGGACAATTTGTGTCACATTTTTGACATTGAATTGTTGCATTTTTGTTCACATAGCATTTGCATCATTCTGGATTTGATCTTTTGCATGTTGAATATCCATGTCATGAGGAACTTATACAAAAAATCTCAAAGCCATTGCATGCATTTCTGATTTGATATGAATTTTCTAAGTTGGAAGTTCATTTTGTGCATATTTTTGGTCATTGCATGGCATAGGCAATTTGAGGCATTTGATTATTGATTTGATGCTGGTCCTTTTGAGGACATTGAATGGAGTGTTTGAAGGTGTAATGTGTAGAAGATTGGGTTCTGTTTTGGTTATTTGGTTAGGTTTTGAATCTTGTCTTTGTACTAGGGTTTTGTACATGAACTAACTTTGTCTTTTGTTTCAGGTTTGGACACTTATCATTGATGGTTGGATTTGTACTCACTTTGTGAGATACAAAATGAATTGAGTTCTGACTTATGTTTGTTTTGTAGGGTTTTAAGTGATGTGGGGAACTCATGAACTCATTTGAGTGCTAGGGCACTTATGCATTGAATTGTGTAACTGTTAGAGGGTTTCACTGTTTGTCTGCTGGTTTTATGACTGAAGTACTAACTGTTTAGTCTTTGTACAGGTACCTTAGTTGCTTGCTTGCTTTAGCTCTTGCTTGAGCATTGGATTGTGGTTGACACACCACTCAGGTAGTTAGCTTCTTACTTCATGTAGTCTGAAGTCCTGTCACCTTTTTGGCAGGCATTTTGCTGGCAAGTCCTCCTTCAGAGGCTCTGTTTGTGTTTGTTTAAAATTGTGCCCAAAGACCTCCAAGGAGAGGCATGTGTTATATTTGATAAGACCTCCAAGAGAAGAGGCAATTGACGGATAAAAGGGATTAGTAGCCAATCCCCCGTTATTCAGTGAGTCGTTCTTTACGCTCGCACTACGTGCTGATGCTTCTGAACATGTGCCCCAGATCTTTGTCTAGAGTCTGTCAAGTGGAAAAAGGATTCCACTTTCTGGATCCCCACACTTTCTTTGTCATGAGCTCACCCTGGCCAGGGTTAAGAGCATGATGTCTCATCCTCATTACCGATTTGATCAGCTTCACCCTAACATTCAATGTTCGTGGTTAAGAGCTACAGATTACCCTTTACAGTTTGGCTTGTTTGTCGAGGTTGACATGACCCCTCTTGACTAAAGCCCACCCATTGTTTGAGCCTCTTGTATGGATATAGTGTGTGATGTTTGTTTACTTGTGAGTTAAGTTCTTGTTAGAGACCTCAACTTAGGGATGTTGATTGCATGACAACTATTAGGCTCGAGTCTTAATCTCCCTATTAGTTTGTTGTTTCCCTGGTCTCTGGTTAGGAGAGTGTTTTACCCCATGGAACTTTTGATGTGTGTGATCTTGAACTAGGAGTTTCCATTTGAGCTTAACTGGAGGATCATTACCATGTTCATCCAAGTGGAAGATACAAGATACATTGAGGATCTCTTATGAGACTTGTTTGATTGCTTATACTTTGTGCTTGCTTATTCCAAAGGATGGGAGCTACTTGGATCATCAATATGATCTCAAGAGAGGAACTCCTAGTGTGGTTTCATTTCTTATCCCTCATCTTTTTGTTTTCCTTAGGACTTAGCCCTTCATCTCTCCACTCTAACCCAAGCCAAAACCCTTTTTGTGCAAACATTTAACCTTTGTTTTAAACATTAGAAACCTAAGCCTTATGCTTTTGATTTTCAAACTTTCTTTTCATAACACTCATTTTGAATTGAATCTTTAAGTCAACTTTGACCATTTTTGTATATACTTCTAATTGGTAAATATAACCCATTCAAATTTCTTTTGTGGTTTCAATGGCCACTTCTTAATCAATTTTTTTCATAACCTTTAGCTATTAGGTTTGAGTTATCTTTGTGGTAGATGTAATACTCACCTTTGTCCTTAGTGATGGCCAATGAGCCTTCCATGCTTATTATAGGGTTAACCCCTCACTAGCATATTGAAGCTATCCTCACAGGGTGGACTTGTGGTTTTAGGTTGAGTTTTCTCCCTTTGATAACAAAAGACCTTAAGGCTTTTGGACCAATCAATTCACCAACTCATTTTGAAATTTTTACCCCGAACTACGAGGTTTTGATCCTAATCTTTTATAAGAGGGTACGTAGGCAATGGGTTTATCCATCCAAACACAAAATATAAATAACTTGTACATTCTCTTCTCATCTCTTCAATCATGTTTGCACAAATAAAATTTTCACAAGACAACAACCTTCACAAGTATGAAAAGGGCTCCCTAGGAGTACCTAGGATGTTTTGGGTGCCTAACACCTTCCCATTGCATAACAAACCCCCTTACCCAGATCTCTGTTTCTTTTATTAGTTTTTGTTAAAACTATTAGGTTTTTGTTCGCTTTCTAAACATTCCTTTGGATAAATAGAAGTGCGGTGGCGACTCGACTTGTATGGTTTAGCTTGGATTTAGTCAATATCTCCAATGGTAACGAATACCCCGCTACAGTATGCTACCATGTGAACCCACGGTTTCACCGCTTCCATTATGAAGCCGACCATGCCATGAATGAATGTACAAATACCAATACATATGCAATTAAGATCATCTCTACCATCTTAACATTCCACACATCACCATAATTCAACTCTATGAATTATCCACCAATGGTACATATACACATTCATAACAAATACATCATTCACATAATATGCAATTAAGATCATCTCTACCATCTTAATCATTCCACATATAACCATAATTCAACTCTATAAATTATCCACCAATGGTACATATACACATTCATAACAATATATCATTCACAAATATAGGCTAATTATCAAATACGCACACATAGATTTCATTCCAAAACGAATACAGCATTTAAAATCTCAATTTTTCATTTTTCAACAGTGGTAACCGGTTAACGCTCGATGAGTAACCAGTTACTGTAAAACAGAATTAACAGATTTTTGAGCAAGTAACCAGTTAACGCTCGGTGAGTAACCGGTTACTATAAAACAGAATTAACAGATTTTTAAGCAAGTAACCGGTTAACGCTCGGTGAGTAACCGGTTACTGTAAAACAGAATTAACAGATTTTTAAGCAAGTAACCGGTTAACGCTCGGTGGGTAACCGGTTACTGTAAAACAGAATCAGATTTTTTTTTGCGTTTTTCATCGTTGGAGGACTTTTGGACCTCCGATTTCAATTCCGTAAAAAGCCACACGTTCAGAAAATTATAACTCATACAATACCCTAATTATATAACGTTAATTTTCAGTTTTAACACAATTAAATCACCACAATCAAGGGTACTCATCAAACCTAACAATTCCAAACAACCATACAAAATTAGGGATTTTAACCTAAACATACATCTACCCATTGACCCAATCATACTAACCCATAATAATAAGGATTCCCCCCTTACCTCTTCAATTTTCTGGAAACCCTAGCTCCTTTCTTGTTCTTCCCCTCTTCTCCTTACTTTTCCTCTTCACTTTCTCTATTGTTGTCAAATGATCAAATGAATCCTAATTCTCACTCTCCTCACCTCTTATATACTAGTATTCTATTTAGGCTTAAGGAATGATACCTCTAATTTAATTAATAGGCCCAATAAGACCTAATATTTAAATATCTCTAATTAGTTCAATTAAATTAACTAACACAATATGCACACCAAGTTAATTAATTCAATTATTCATTATACCTAATATCAACTAAATAATTAATTAACACTCCAAATAATAAAATAAAATATAATAATAATAATATAAGAAATAATTACTAAAATCTGGTTGTTACATAAGGAGCCTATCTACAACAGGATCTGGACGTGTCTTAGGCTTCGGTTGATCAGGCACATAGAAAGCATCGTACGGGTCATCTCCCATTTCGGATCCATGATGAGTAGACGCGTCAAAAGTCTCTGCACGATCCCCATCTCCTTTGCCTCCTACCGGTATATGGACTAGTATCTTCTTGGGGGGACGAAACTCTCGTCTTGGGGGGCCAAACCTGGTGTGTTATCATTCCTTTTTGCCCTAGCTTCTTCATCCACAATCCTTTCTCCTTGGGCAATTGCGATCATTCTCTCCAACAGTTGATCCATTTTCTCTTGGATCGTATTGATGTCTGTCCTCATGGTAACTTGGTTAGCCTCAACTTACTCTAACGTCATCTTGTAGTTGCTTCACATCTCGTATCGGTGTTGATTAGTCAGTGTGGATGGATAAAGGGTAAAAAAGGTCGGGTAAGTTTTTTTTGAATTTTTATGAAGCATGATGCATAATGAAGATGCGAATGTTATGCATATTTTATTTTCAGGGAATCATTCGAGTTCCATTAGTTGTTAGTAATTCGAAGAAACAAGAAATACTTAGAATAGCAATAATGGAGTAATTTTTAAACGTCATTCATTTAAGTACATAACATAGGGGTCCAAAAAGGCCCTAGTTCAAAATACATTGTCAAAGGAACAAAATATAAGACATAGGAAAATTAAACTGCAGGCTTTCTGGCTTGGAGCTCTTCTAGTTCTTCCTTGAATCTCTTCAGCAACCCTCTACAAAGCAGAATGAAACTGATTATGGTTGGAGGAGTGCTATCTTCCTTCAACTCTTTAACTGCGTCTCTTAACTTCCATGGTAATTCTTTAGCTGCCCAATTACAGAACCCCACTAGCCCATCGAGTTTTGCACGGAACTTATCCCTATATCCTTGCAAGAAGTCTATGGTCTTCTTAAAGGATTCATAGTCTTCAATCACATACTCTCGTTCCTTCAACCATATGGAGTTGTCTTGGTGTAATGACTCTAGCTGGTTCTTCCAATAGCTGGCAGACTCTTTTGCGTCTCTTACTTCTCGACACTTCTCCTCCCATATCATGGGTGAAACCCTAGAAGCTTCGGTGGCTATATTCTTGAGTCGGTGTTCTTGATCTGCTTCAGCCTTTGCATGACGGACAGAAATGGTGAGTTCTTTTATCTAAGCCCCAAGTGTATCTCTTATCGTCTTGTTTTCCTTTGTGGCTAGATGCCACCAACGCTCATTGTCTTGACATTCTTTCTGAGCTCGTCGTAATTGACCCTTAAGAGTATCTAGACAATGGTCAGCTTGTTCTAGTCCCACTTTGATCTTTTTCCTCTTATGCTCCTCTTTGTTGAACTTTTCCACATGTGCTTGAAGTTGTGCATCCTTTCTCTCAAGCGCCCACTTCATGGTGCTTTTATCATTGATGATTTGTTGGAGTCTTATCTTCAACTCTTCATTCTCTTTTTCTAGCTTTGCCATGGTGGTCTTGAGTTCCTCCACTTCTTCAATAGGGACATGGGTGAGCTTAGGTTCAGGAAGAGGTACATGTGTCCGAATAACGAATGGTATTTTGATCATCTCCACCCTTTCCTTTACCCAATGAAAATATGGTTCTTTTGTAATCCCATTTGCTCTCCCCAAATCAGCTTTCCCTTTTCGATTGAAATTCTTCCAAGCCTCTCTGATTCGTTGGAACAAGCTAGGATTCTCAACCTCAAAGCCAAGCAACAAGAAAGCTTCCAAAGACCTTGCCTCTGGAGGGCCTTCCATTGGGTAGCCAAGCTGTCTTAATGATAGAACCGGGTTAGAATTCACGAATCCTTGAGTTCCAATAAGTGGTAGATTAGGGAAATCTCCACAACTGAATATGATGTCCATGTTGATGTATTCTTTGGAATACCAAGAAAGATCTTCGGATCGGAGGGATCCCAATCTCTAAGGCCAACTAATATCTGTCTGTTCTACCCAAACACCTGTCTTTGGAAGATGCTCAAGAAACCACTGATATAGCAAAGGAGCACAACAAGCAATCATTCCTTTCTTCTTGGTGTACCTATGGCTCATGTAATAGTAAACATCAGCTAACAAAGTGGGTACTAGGTTTCCAGTAAGGAAAACGCAAATAGCAGCCATGTCTATGAAACCATCCATATTTGGGAACAGGACGATGCCATAGATGGCCAACGCAATAGCAGAGTAACAAGCGTCCCAACTTTCTGCTTTTAGTAAGGTATGAGCTCTTTCGAAGAGAAAACTTAGCGAAAATCCTTTGGTTTCCCTTTGGTCTCTAGGTTAGCCTCTACTTCCTTTTCATCCATGTGAAGCGTGCTAGCAATGATCTCAAGGGGCAAAGATTCATCTATCCCTTCAAATAGTGGCTTCTTCTTCATAGGAATCCTAACAAGACGCTCGAATTCTTCCAACGTTGGTGCTAGCTGGAAGTCTTGGAATGTGAAGCATCTTAAAGGTAGGTCATAAAATTGGGCCAAAGTGACTAAAGCTGTATAGTCCACTCGTTGGTTGAGGATGCTGAGCAGATTGCCATAATTCTTCCCAAAGTTGATTCTATACACCGGGTGCTTCTGAGAGACCAAGTCACGTAAGCTCCTTATGAAATTTTGGTATCAGATATGAGATGTCGAAGGTAATGTCACGACACTAATATCTGAATAATACAAACATGATAAAAGATAAAGAACAATAATGCAAGAGACACAAGCAATTGTTAACCCAGTTTGGTGCAAACTCACCAACGTCTGGGGGCTACCAAGCCAGGAAGGAAATCCACTAAATAGAATCAGTTCAAAGACTCTCAGTAAATAGCACAAGTTACAGTCTTTTTCATATAATCTCTACCCGTGTGACTTCTACCTAAGAACTCTTAGATATGAGATCCCACTCACTCCCCCTCAATCACACTAGTGATATAAACAAGAATTACAATGAAAAGAAGACACTCTTCAAAGACACACACTTGATCTTACTTAACAGCTTCAATCAAGTAGACACACACTCATGCTTAAAAGCTTTGAGTGACAAATTACAACTCAAAAATCAGACCAATTCAATCATCTATGGATGAATTGAATGGCTTACAATTCACACGACCACACAAGACTAAAACCCTTATTCTGTCTCAATATTTCGTTCGTTATTTCTTGTGTATCAAATCAGGTTTTCCATGTCCTTTTTATAGAAGCATTTGGCTGGGCTTGGACATCATAAAACCCTAAAACTATTTTCCATTCAAATCTTCTCATGACAGTTGATTAGATCTCTTTGGAAAATAAGTAAATCTGGTTGTAATTAACGATTGAATGCGTGTGTAAATCATATCTTCAATCATACATAGATTTGCATTAAAAATGCAATCACATAATACATAACATTCAGACTGAATGTTCTGTATACAGATGTCATGACATCGGGTCTGACATCTCGGTAAAATCCTGCATAATCACATTTTAAACATCCAGAAGGTACATGATATCTTATGTTAAGACAACACATGTGACATCTTGTGAACACTCTAGGTTTTACCAAAATTGCTGCCAACACAAGAACCAATAAATTCCCCCTTTGGCAAATTTTGGTTAAAACATATATCAGTCCATATGTTCATAAGAGTAAACGCATATCAGCAGAAGCAATAAACACACAATTACTAGCTATAATAGCAATTAGTAATAAACACACATTAAACACATGGGTGCTTCTTCTCCCCCTAAGTCTATTCAACACAGACATCTCCTTCAACAACAACTGCACCTGTAACATTCAGAACCTCCCTCTAAAATCTCCTCCTCCAACAACAACATCACCTGTAATATTCAGAGTCACCCTCTGACATCTCCTCCAACATCACAGAACATTATTCTGTTCAACATCAGCTGTCACCTGTTTAGCTCCACATATTAACTGCAGCTCTCCACATATTAACTTCTCCCCCTTTTTAGTCAAAATAGACCAAAGTGACCAATTAGACAAAATAAATGTCAATCAGTCCAGCAGAGAATGTCACAAAGGATGTTATAACATATAAAATGTTAAAACATAAATGCCAGGTGGTACATAACCATAATTATACACAGCTGCATTAGCTGAGATAATTAGAAATCTAGAGAACTCATAAAGAGCCCAAAAATTACATCATGGCATCAAAAAGGATTGCCAAAAAAAAACTACAAACATCAAACAGAAAACATGAAAGCATCAAAGCATCCAGAACACACATCATTAAAACAGGGGGACCACCATCACCACAAATCAATCTGAGGAGCTAGCATCTTCTTCACCTTCAGATTCAGAACTGCCACTAGATTTGTCTTGAGAATCAGACCTCTCACTTGAGGTATGGGCATCTGTTTCCTTGACTTCATCAACATTATCCATCTCTCCTTGCTCCAAGCTACTAATTAGAACCTCTAAAGCCTCTTTCCTAGCCTTAGCCACCCTAATCCCAGTTTCCAACTCCTTACAGGTTTCCTTCAATTCAGCAATCAGGCCACCTTGAGAGGTTGACTTCTTCATTGCAGATGTCATGACAATGTCATTGACATGACTGCCTTCAAATAACTTGTAATGAATTGACAATGGAGGCTTCCTTCTACTGGGGATATCACTTGTGTTTAAAATACCAGGTTGCTGACTTAAAATTATTCCACAAATGATTGAGGGAAAGGCAATTGGCAGCTTCACTGCATTAGTGGAAGCATGTCTAACAATTTGTTCAAACATGAACCTTTCATAATCAAAGTTGAGCCTGGTTCCAATAGCATATATTATCCTTCCAAGAACATTAGAGATTGTTGAGATGTGGTTTGTTGGTACCCAGTTGGCTGAACCTATCTTATGCAAGATAGCATATTTTACAGTTAATTTGCCAACCGAGAGATGCTTTTTGCTTGGCCATTCCTTGACTTGACCAGCAGTGATTGTCCTACAGACTTCATTGTCTGTGGCCTCTAATTCAACAGCTCCTTCTGTTCCTCTTCCTAGGAACTTATTGATTACAGTTGGGGAGAACCTTACACACCTTCCTCTCACAAACACCTCGCAAAATTCTTTGTTGTTCTTGTCAGAAATATCCTCAGGGATGTTCACCACAAACTCCTTCACGAGACCTTCAAAACATTGGGGTAATGGACTAACTGTTTTCATCAAACCAGCAGACTTAATCAACTCCATAACCTCCTTCACTTCCACAGCCTCCTTCCCTAGCTCCCTTTCCACAACAACTCTCCTATGTATCATAAATTTCCACTTGGCTGCACCATCTTCCAAATGAAAGGAAATGTTATCCAAATGCACAGCAGCAACCTTAGCTGGAGATTTTCTAGCAGTTTGCTTTTTAACAGGAGAGATGTCTAGGACATCGTCTTCGACATCATCTTCAGAGTCAGAACTTTCTCTGACCTTTCTCTTCTTGACTTCTGTAAGACCCCAATTTTGTCCCTAAGATCCCTCATGGCATCATATCATATCATTTCATTGCCTCAAGGATCATTGTGCACCTTGTTTCCTTCCCTGTGGGTGGGTTATCTTTTTGAGAGTGTTTCTTGATCACCAAGCATGTTTTGCATTTGTATATCATTGCTTTTCATTTGTCCACTAACCAAAAGTACAAAAATATGTCATCTAACCTTTGTCTTGCAGATGAAGCAATCAACAGTCAAAACAGTCAAAGACAGTCATTGAGCCATAAGTGGTGGCCATTCTTGAGAATTTGGACCCCACAATCATTATCAAGAGCTTACATGAGCTATGATATCATTTTGAATCAAAGTCCCAAGTGGTAGAGGCTTAAATTTCATCAGAACATTGCCAGGTCAACTGAAGACCTAGAAAGTCAACTGCCAAGTCAACTGTTGGATTTGGAGGTGGGAAGTGATTAGAAATACTTCATTCATGTTCAAACAAGTCTCATTTGACATTTCAAACATCAACATTGAAGAAAATAAAGTCAGGTCAAAACTTTCCAAAAATAGAAAGTGACCTATAATTCAAAATTGCCAAAAATGGAAAGGTTTTAACCTAACTTCAACTTCATATTACATGATCAAAAATGCTTCAAATGAAATTTTGTTGAACATGAAAGTTGTAGATCTTTCTCTCCCATTTCCAAAACGTCCAAGATCATCCATTTCTCATGTGTGGTTAAGAAGATATGATCAAAACATGGCAAAGTGTACATGGAAATTCAAATGTGCATAACTTCTCAACCAAATGCCCAATTCAAGTGGCTCTTTTTTGTATATTCTTCTCTTGACCTCTACTTTCCAAAATATGCATTGCATTACATCAATTTTCATCACATAATTATTTGCATTTCACTTGAATTTTTGGAGGGAAAAACTATAGTTTGAAATTGGTGCATCATTTGAATATTACACCAATACATTTAGCTCCAAAATGATGTTTTAAGTGGAATTGGATTACAAACCCGTGCACTGTTCACCATGCACCCCATGCATGAGGTGAAATTGCTAATTTGCATTCACACTCCATTTTGGCTAATTACAATTGCATTGGCTTAAGCATGATTAAGGATTGGATTAACAGGACCTATATAAACCTAATCATAACTGTTTTCTGCTAACAACAATTCATTTTTCAGATCTAGATCTAGAATACCAAATTTTTCTCTCAAAATTTTCTTCCACATTCTTCATTTCCAATTCATTTTCTTGCTTAATTCTTGTTGTTGAGTTGATCTTGAGCAGGATTACACATAGAACCAAAGGAATTCGTGCAAGGTTGAAGCATTATTGAAGCTTTGAAGCATCCATGGCAAGTGAAAATTCTGGTAGAAGCAAGCACGATTAAGCCTCCATTCTTCATCCAATCAACTTCATAAGCACTTTGGAAGATCTGTTTGAGCATTGCAAGGCATAGATCCAGCTAAATCCAGTTCTGCTTCTTCAAGAGGTCATAACTCGATCTCTTCATTTCTCAAAATTATTGCCATGTTAATATAGAGCTCTTTATGCTGATTGATTTGAGCTTTGAATCATCTAAATCCATGCTGTTTTGAGTAAGATATGGATGTTTGAATTTTTGGTGATGAATCTTCTTTCACTCGATCCGTGCGTGTTTAGTTGTTTCTTGTTGATTTGTTTGTGGATTCATGATGTATGTTGAATGATCTTCACAATGATATGCTCACTTGTTGTTTCTGGACATGTTGAAAATTTCTGGAAAATCGTGGATGAAGATTTTCAAGATCTTCATCATGTTCATAATCACCTGCACATTTCCTGCGGATTTTCGTGCAACCTTCATACGTTTCCTGCGAATTTACATACGTGTTCATGCGTTTACCTGCGGATTCCATTCGGCCATGCATGCACGTGTGTTTAGGGTTTATGCCAAATGCTGTCGTTTTAAGCTAGCGCGCCATCCATTTCAAATATTGCCTGGCTTCGATTCTGGCTGGTGACATTATTTCAAAATGTTTCACATATTATTTGTTTTCCCTCCATGTTCATGTACATGCTTCATATGCATTTTTTCTTTTTTTCTCCATCTTCATAAAATCATATTAAATTGAATATTGCTCCAAAAATTGTGTGGTTTTTTGCATGATGTCACATTTTATGTCTATTATTTTTTGGTTATTTTTCCATGAATTGTGCTTGGCTGGTTTTTGTTTTGCCCTAGGGTTTGTTAACATGTGTGCTATTTGTACCTTGCCTTGCCATATCTTTTGTGAAATGATGAGTTTTTATCCAATGCTTCTAAAAATTTGCATGATGAAACTAGACTCTTGGCTTGACATTTTGGTGTTGACTTGGTATTTTTACCATTTGTGGTTTCTGTTTTATGATCATGTGAATGTAGGTGTGACAATATGTGTCACACCTTTGCTTGTCCAACTTGATTAATTGATTTGCCATGCCAAATGAATTCCAAATGCCTTGATTTTTTGTATGATACTTGATATGGATATTGTGAATGTTCATGATTTTTCTTGGAATTTTTGGATTGATTTCTGATTTGATTGAGATTTTTCTTTCTGGATGGTCATTTGTGAGATTTTGAATTGTCTTGATTTTCATTTGTTTGTGAAATGCTTGTGCTTTATCCTATGGATGTGAAATTTTGCACACTAATTCTAGGCATGTTAGAGATTGTTTTGGCTTTGGTTTGACGTTTTTACCTTGATTCATTTCTGTTTTAGGCTTGTGCTAAGTTGGTATGCCAAGTGGTGTCATATTTGAGCTTGTTATGTTTGCCTTGACTTATGCAATTTGATTACCATGCTTAATCTTGTCCAATGCCTCTAATTTTTTGTGTGATGATCATGTTTTATGTTCTGTTTACTCATGAATTTTGTTGAGATTATTTGAATCATTTTTGAATTAATGTGCATTTGTTCATTCTGATGTCACAATGTGCTTTCAACTTGCATACCTTGCCTTCTTTGGTTCATGAAATGGATTTGGTTATTGATATTGATGTGAGACCTTTTGGATTGTTTCAAGATGTGTTTGAAGTTGATTCATGTTAGTCTTCATCTTCTGTTTTGAATTTTTTCTCCATCTTTGACCCTAGGCTTTGACCTAGTGGTTTGCTTCTCATGTTTGAGCTTTGATTTCAGGTTGAACATCCAAGTTAATTGGTTCATTATGCTTCAACACTTGAGCATTTGATGTTTGCCTTTGACTACTAACATTGTGTGTTTTGTAGGGTTGTTAACTCATTTGAGCTTGACTTGTGGCTTATGCCTTTGCTTATTGGGTTTGACTGTTGACATTGGCTGTTGTTTGATTGTCTGAGTTGTATACTGATTTGTTTGATGTTTCCACAGGTACTTAGTTTCTTAAGTTCACTTTGAACTTGCTTTTGCTTGGTTGCTTAACCACTTAGGTATAACCTCTCTTCTTCATGTAGTCTGGAAGACCTGTCCTGTTACTTGGGCAGGCACCTGTCTGAAGCCCTCCTTAAGAGGCCATGTTCTTGTGTGTTTATTTTTGTGCTAAGCAGGAAAAGTCCTTTGATAAGGCAATTGGCAGATAAAAGAGATGTGTAATCCATCTCCTGCTATTCAGTGTGTCATCCCTTTGCTCACATTACATGTTGATGCATTATGGATATTAACCCAAGATCTATAGAGTCAATCACTTGTGGAGAAGAGTTCCTACTTTCTGAACTCCCACACTTTCTAATATTCAAAGCTCTCCCAGGCCAGGGATAGAAGCTATGAGGCACACCCCTCATCTCCTTTTCATCTGCTTCACCTTAACCCTCAATGTTAAGGTTAAGAGCACACTTACCCCATTCTAGTTGACTGTAAAGTCTAACCTTGCTTGAGCCTAATTGCTTGTATATAGTGTGTGCTAATTGACTTGTTTGTTTGATTACTTGTTTCATCTGTGCATATCTGCTTATGTGTGCCTTTGTGCATTTATCATCATTAATTGTACATAATTGCATAATCATTGTTCATATCTTTGTGATCATTTTGTTTTGAGGAGTCAATAGTAAGTCCATTTATTGGCAGTTGTTTCCTATGACCATTGAGGAGTCAATTGTAAGTCCAGTTATTGGCATTTGTTTCCTGTGATATGGTAGGAGATTGGTATAAGTCCAGTGATTGGCATCCGGTATCCTTGTTTTGTTTTAGGAGATTGGTATAAGTCCAGTGATTGGCATCCGGTATCCGGTTTTCTTTCTTTCCTTTGTGAGACTAGTATAAGTCCAGTGTTTGGCATCTGGTATCATTGTTTTGTTTAGGAGATTGGTATAAGTCCAGTAATTGGCATCCGGTATCCATTCTTTTTGCTTCAGTGAGATTGGTATAAGTCCAATAATTGGCATCCGGTATCCATTTGTTTTGCTTATTTGTGCATTGCTGCCTATTCCAAGGGAATCACTTGAATCATCTTCCATATGATTTCAAGAGGTGAACATTTAAGAAGTTTTACACTCCCTCATCCTCCCTCCTTTTGTTTCTTAAACCTCCATTTGCATGCTAATCCAAACTTGAAAACTATTGTGCAAACATGTTCATTTCTTTTCAAATTAGAAACCTAGGCCCTAAGCCTTTGACTTTTTCAAACTTCATTTTCCTAATACTTTCTTTGAATTGAATTCTAATCATACTTTGACCATCTTTTGTGAATAAATTCTAATTGGTTAATCCAACTCATTCAATTGTTTTGTGGCTCTGTCCATTCTTGATAAGTTTTATACATTAGCCATAGGTTTGATTTATCCTAGTTGGTTGATGTTAATCTCACGTTTTGTCCTTAGTGATCGAATTGTAAGACTTCCTTGCTTATTATAGGGTTAACCCCTCACTAGCAAGTTGAAGCTTTTCTCACATGGTGGACTTGTTGTTAGTATAAGGTTGAGTTTTCTCCCGTGGATAACGAAAGACCTTAGGGCTTTTGTTTAAAATGAACCCACTCATACTTTTGGAAATCTTTTAGCCGAACTACCGCGTTTTGATCCTTACCCTCCATGGAAAGGTACGTAGGCAACGGGTTCATCCGTTCAAACACAAAAACAATAAAAATTGTATATTCTTTTCTCATCCCTTCATTCATGTTTGCACAATAAATATTTCATAAACAAATAACATGTCATACAACAATTGTGAAAAGGGCTCCCTAGGAGTACCTAGGACGTTTGGGGTGCCTAACACCTTCCCATTGCGTAATTAACCCCCTTACCCAGATCTCTGATCTTTTCATTAGTTTTCTATGTGTAAAACTTCTTAGGCTTTTGTTTGCTTTTTAGCCAATCCTTTGGATAAATAAAAGTGCGGTGGCGACTCGATTCCTTGTATGTTTTGCTTTTGATTTAATCAATAAATCATAAAGTGACGAATACACCGCTACAGAAAAGTGGCGACTCTGCTGGGGAATACATTAGACCTTCCTAAGTGGGTTTTGCCTACTTTTCACCCTTGTTGTGTGATATTGTTTATCTGTTATATGACATATTTTTGTACAATTTGGGATAACTGTATTGATTGTAATGTTTGAATTGCTTGGTATACAATTGTTGTTTGCTTTGGTGATCTCTGTGAGATGAGTTCTATACCCAAACTCGAGTGCACCTCAGGATAGGAGAATGGCATAGTCTTGTTGACTGGTGTGGTGTATTCCTTAGCCAGTTGACTTGCGAGTCCATTCACTTGGTGGAGGTCATGTTGGATTAATAATGTCACACAAGTCATTTGTGGTTAGGCATTATTCTTTCAATCATGTGCCTTAGAAGCCAAGGACCTTAGTTTACCAAGCCCATCTTGGCCTATTTTTAGGAAGTAGTGCGGAGGTCGTTCAGATGTCAGATCTGATGCGATTGTTACGCGATACTACACTCATAAGAGTCTCTCTTGAGAATATTTTTGGAATACGAGTATTCGTTCCTCCGATAATATTCGAAAGATGGGATGATGACTATGGGAACCTCTGGTAGAACATGTTCGGCAGGTTTAAACCCTAGTACACTCCCTTTGGGTGGTTCTTAACCGAGACTCCATGCTCGTGACTCTCAGCAAACCCGTGATTCAGGGTTGAGTCGTTCAGACATCCTTAATATCAATGGAACTTGGGTGTTGATAAGGTGAAAACCATAATCCACCAAAATGGATGGTTGATATTAAGGATGATTGAGTCGGTTCATGTATCGTTAATATCAATGGAACTTGGGTGTCGATAAGGTGAAAACCATAATCCACCAAAATGGATGATTGATATTAGGGATACTATGAGTTTTCCCATGACCTTTGTCTGGTGTGCTTTGCTTGATCCTTGAGTGTGATTGTTGCATTCATGCATTCATGCATTCATCTGCATTCATGTCATCAGAAAATCAGAAAATTTTCAAGGAACTTAAAGGGTTTATTTGCAAAATTTTCAGACATGGAAAGACCAAAAAGGCATACGAAGAAGTACAGCTTTAGACAGCCTGATGTGAAAGAGTTAAGGAATCTGACATCTTATGTATTAGATCCCTTGGGTTTTAAAGCTCGCTATGGGAAGCTTCTGCCTCTGTTGACTACTCAGGTTGATGAGGGACTGATGAGTACTCTGGCACAGTTTTATGATCCTCTGTATCACTGCTTCTCTTTTCCGGACTTTCAGTTGTTGCCTACCTTGGAGGAGTATGCTCATCTGTTGGGTATTCTCGTTCTGGATCAGGTGCCGTTCAGTGGCTTAGAGAGTATTCCGACTGCTCGAGAGATTGCAAACTTGTTGCACATAGATGAATCTTTGATTAAAGCTAATCTGACGACCAAAGGTGGAATTCAGGGTCTTCCTTCCGAGTTCCTCATCGCTCAAGCTACCGTTTATGGGAAGGCCATGAGTGAGGATGCCTTTGAGGCTTTATTTGTGCTGCTCATCTATGGTTTGGTATTGTTCCCCAACATCGACAAATTTGTGGATGTGAACGCCATTAGGATCTTCTCAGTTCTTAATCCCGTTCCGACTCTGTTGGGTGATGCCTATGTCTCTTTGCATCTGAGGAATGCAAAGGGTGGAGGAGTTATTGTGTGCTGTTTGCCTCTGTTGTATAAGTGGTTTATTTCTCACTTACCACAGACGGTTGCTTTCAAGGAGAATAAGGGATGTCTACGGTGGTCTCAAAGACTTATGTCTCTCACTAATGATGATATCTCTTGGTATGATCGCGTGTATGATACAGTTCAGATCATCGATTATTGTGGTGAGTTCCCTAATGTGCCTCTTCTTGGTACATGTGGTGGGATCAGCTACAATCCTATTCTAGCACGTCGTCAGCTTGGGGAAATGCTCACAGATAGCTCGCTGGGAAACAGCCACCTCCAGGCTGGCAACTGGGGAAGCATCGATCTGACACTGCTGGGATAACCATCCTGACCCTGCTAGGGAAAGCAATGCTACTCCGCTGGGGATTACCCATCCGATCCATAGGTAGAATCACTGCTGGGGATGCAGATATCCGTCTACTACGGAAACTCGTTCAATCCACTGGTAGGATGAACACTGCTGGAGATATACTTCATTGAAACCCGCTCCACTCGGGGAATAGCAACCTCCAGGCCTGGCTGCTGAGGAAACACATTTTAAACCCGCCAGGGATAGCCATCTCGACGCGACTAGGAAAGTCACAGACCTTGGATCTGCTGGGGAGTTGGTCCTCTACTTTGCTTGGGGACTAGCTGGGAAATGAGAAAAGTAGGTACAGAACACCCATCGAATCATCGAACCATGGTATCCACCTCCAATCTCGTACCGACTTTCCACTTTTGAGAATTCCCATACTTGTCTGGGACCTTTTCTGCTCCATCATCTTGTATCCCAATCGCCCCGCGCTCGATAAGAAAGTATGATCGGACTCTGCGGGGAATTTCTACAGACTTCCAATCTTCCGATTTTGAAGAGTCTTCTGATTACCATCAAGGATCTCGTACGTCTCAACGTACCCTCGTTCCTTCATATTCAATCGTTCCTGATTTGACTCCATGGGGATTTGTTTTCAACAAAAGCTTCCACATCACAACCTGCAAGTGAGTGACGAATACCTAACAGTACCTGCAAAAGAGATCGTAGATAAACCGTGCCCCAGGCGTGTCAAGATTTCAACACTTGGGTCACTCAAACCTTCCGAATAAGATTTCAAGCTTTAAATCTTATAAACATGCCTTGGAAGGGACCCTGTATGTCTTAAAATGCAGATTCTTTATCAAAATAATCGGATGTTTTTTGCAATCAAAGCTATTTGACTGAATATGCATTTTATTGATTTGAAGAAGTGTGGCTCAATTGAGCAATACAAAGGAAGCAATTCCTGCAAAGAGGTAATTGCACAAAGCATATCACCCACATGATATACCCGAGGTCGCACCTTCTTGTCAAAGGCACGCTTCATCCTTTGCTGGTATAACTGCCCATGACAATGGCCGCTAGCCTCTTTTCTTCAATTATCTGAGCAAACAAGCTATGCGCACTGGTTGACACCTACAAAACAGCAAATTATGGCTAGACATAGGTTCGATGCAGATGAATGCAAAATGAGAATGATGTATGAATGCAACGCACTGTGCCATCCTCAAGTCCTCTGATAACTGTACTCTGAGTTACAGCCCTGATTTCTGAACCGATCACAACCATCTTACTCCGGCGCCTCGGCAATAAGAGGCCATAAATCCGACTTATAAATAGGACTCTGATCCACGGAACAAAAAGTCACCATCTGAGTCACCATCTGAACATGCATCTGAAAGAATCACCCTCCCCTCACAGGTAAATTCTAAACAGGTCATCCTAAGGCGGATAATAGTCTCGACAATCGGGCAGAGATACTCAATGGGTTTGCCCTTTCGGTGTGCCATTGTAGCTCTCCTGAGATCGTCTAAACCAAAGCCGGGAAATGATCGGTCACCAAAGTCAAACAGCTCAAATGAAGTAACTCAACAAAGTGGAATATTCCACAATGGAAAGCACTATCAGATGAACCTCGTCCGGCTTGTGGTATGTCACGTTGCAACATTATGCTGATTTAGCAAATGAGGAACGTGAGACCACACTAATCCTAGGTGTATACTCGGCCTGGTTTTAGCCCCACTCAGAACACCCACCCCAAAACAGAGGAACCACCTGCACAGAGGACGGCAACAACATGATAGTATGATGCATGCAAATATTTATGCAAATATATACACAGGTTAGAATAATAAATGCAATAAATAAAGCAACACAGAAACCTAAACTATCCTAGAACGCTAGGAAAGACTCGCTTAGGGAAGATGGACCAGCACAGGTCTACATCAATTAATTCCCCAGCATAGTCGCCAGCTGTCGCATCCGCGAAAAAAAACACCCGGCGGGCTGAAACAAAACACAACACAGAGCCGCCACTGCGCGTTATTTATCCCAAGATAGGGAAAGGAAACGCTCAGAGAAACCTGGAAAGGAAATGGCCTCGCGACCAAAGAGAAAGGGTAAGGGAGTCGGTTACGCAAGGGGAAGGTATTAGCACCCCTCACGTCCGTCGTACTCGACGGGATCCACGTTCTAAAAGAAAGAAAAGGTTGCTAAACATCACACACACACGCACCGAAGACAACACAGGCGGGGTTAAGGGGAAGAGAGCTCGATAGGACGTCGCATCCTATGCCTACGTATCTCGTCTGGAACGAGAATCAGAGCTGCCGTAGTTCGGCTCACGCACGCCAAACAACAAAACACACCGGCAAACATGGCGCCTGAATGCCAATCACTGGACTTACATCAGTATCCGAACCAAAACGCACAAAACGGCAAACGTGGAGCCCGACCGCCAATCACTGGGCTTACGTCGGCATCCGAACCAAACCGCACAAGAAGATAACAATCAAACACACACAAAAAAGAAAAAAAGTGCCCGGAGAGACCTCGCACGGTCTCCTGCCTACATACCTCGTCTGGAACGAGGATCAGGGCGATGTAGTTCCCCCACGAGGGAAAGAAACTCTAGCCAGAAACCAAGGGAAGACACACTACCAGGGAGCTGGACTCGAGCCTAGTGTTGTCATGCATCATTACCCTACGTTGAGGTTTCTACCTACTTGCACAACTGCAAGCTAATCCTATCCAGGAAGAAAGCAAGCATACAAGCATACAAGCATCAACAGATCAAAACAAGCATTTCAAGCAAGTATTCACATAGCACACACTATAGCCAATCAAGTGAGGCTCACACAATGGGTTTGACTGCCGAAGCAAGTCATCTGTACACGGGTAGTACTTGCCCTTAACCTTGCCATTACGGGGCTAAGGTGAAGCAGATGAAAGGTGAGTGAAGATTAGACTTCACAGCTCTTATCCCTGACCAGGGAGAGCTTCAGACAAAGGAGCGTGGGTCCAGAATGGAGGGACCCTTCTACGCTCAAAGACTCTGACTCGATTGTGCAACAGCACAAGATCTTGGGTTTGTGTCCCAATGCATCAACACACAGCCGTGTGAGCAGAGGGACGACTCACAGAATAGTGGGGGATAGATTGCATATCCCTTTGATCCACCAATTGCCTCATAGAGGTCTTTACCTGCTTGGCACAAATGTAAACAACCACAAACATCGCCTCTTAAGGAGGACTTCAGACAGTTGCCTGGCCAAGTAACAGGCCAGGTCTTCCAGACTACATGAAGTATAGAAGTCCTACCTCAAGTGGTTTAAAAACCAAGCAGCAGCAAGCAAGTTCTTAAAGAACTGTAAGCGACTAAATGTACCTGAAATCAATCAAGTATCATCAGTACTCAGACAAACCAACAATAAACAGCAAATGTTAATCTATACAGACAACACAAGTTAATGCACACAAGTGCAAGCTATAAGCTCAAGCTCAAGCCTCACAACCTACAAAACAAAGTCATGTTAGTTTACAAACATCAACCAAACTCAATTCAAATTGCCTTGAAGCAAACTCCTTAAGCATTATGCATTTCATCCTGAAAAGTCAAACCAAATGTGAGAAACTAGACCACTAGGCCAAGCCTAGGGTCCAAAAGGGAGAAAAAAATCTAAACAGCAAGGGATTCTCAACCAAAACCAAATTAACACAAATAGAAAACAAATGCAATTGATCCCATACTCATATCATTCACCATATTCATTTCATGACCAAAACAAGTCAAACTAGGTCAAATGCAACATCAAAAGTCCAAACAGAATAACTTCAATCAAAAGCATATCAAAACAATTCCAAAAATCCCCAAATAATTCACACCTAAACAAGACATATTCAAGGTATAGCATGTCAATTTTCAGCTCAATTGGACAAAAGGAACTAGGTCAATGAAAATCAAGAAATCCAGACACAATTATCCAAGCCAATTCATAGCATCAACACAAGCATTCACTTCAAAAATTCATAAAATAGTGAAATCAATTAAGAAATGAATGGGACCAAAACAGTGATGTCCTACAATGTGTCTATAACCAGCATACCAAATTTCATCTTCATCCAAAACCATATGAGAATTTCACACAAGATATACAAACATGTATCACACAATGTTACCAAATGAGCAATACAGTGAAGAAAATTATCAATCAATTGGAAAATGCCATAGAAAAATCCAGAACAATTCACATGTTATCTCAACACATCAATGATCATCCATGCAAAATTTCAATCCATTCCAACAATCATAGGCTAGGCAAAAGAATTCATGAAGTTGACCTAGCTAGGTGTGACACAAATTGTCACACCTAGATTCAAAAAATCATATCTCAATCATCAAGTATCCAAAAATCACAAAATTTACATGGAAATCACCATCAACATGTCCAGGATGAGCACAAAAAATTTCAATCATTTCTTTAAATGTATGAGCATTTCATGATGATTATGGCAAAACATGTAAAAAATACACACAAGTCAAAGATCAATAAGCCAGGTCAACATTTTTCCATGCACAACTTTTGAAATCATGCCTATAAAAAACTAGAGGGAATTTGGAATCCATCAAAAAATTCTCATGATTTTTGGACTTGTAAATAATTTTTTATGATTTTTCTAAGATTGAATGAATTATGTAATAATTATTTAAGTGTTTTATTAAATTAAATGATCCAATGGCAAAGTTGTAATTAAGCCTGGCCGGATGCAAAACGCAGCGTTTTCATTTTTTTCGCTGGCAGCGTGTAATTGGCCAGATCTTGGCGCTAAACAGAATTTGAAAACGGCAAGGCAATCAAATGGATCAAACAAGGCAAATTTCCAGAAATTCATCATCTTCATCATCGTTTTTCCAGAATTGTTCAAGAACACAAGAACATCAAAGTTCAACCAAAATCCACAAATAGATATCCGTTGGAAAGGTCTAAACAAGAGGATCACGAATATGCACATGATTTTGCCTAATTCTTCCTAAATCTCTTGGATCGAACGAATTAGGTTTTGGCACCACAACTTCAAATCGAAATATCTCTCTCTACAATCATCCATTTCAAAAACTAAAGGCATCACAATCATCTACGTTGAACACTCTATAAAACACATACAACAATTAAGGAAATCATGAGGTTCGATTTGGCACCTTAATTCGAAGTCAGTGATGAATCTTGAAGCCTTGGCACGTGTTGATCCAAAACAGTTCAAGCTTGATGATAGGGAAGGTGAATGTAGTGCTTAGCTTGGCTCGAATTTGCTCCTAGTGCAAGAAATCTTCAAATGCCATGGTTGAGCATTACTTGGACAGTCGAGATTGGTGAGGATCTTGATGTTGCTTTTCCAAAACAGTTGAAGAAGAAGATGAATGGAGATGGCAGCAAAAAGAATCACACGATTTGGTGAAGAATTGGAAGAGTTTGATCCAATTTTCTTTGATGTTTGTTCTTGAGCTTTTGGAGAATTTGGAGGGAAAGTGGTTACAATTTCTTGTGAAATGTGATTCTGATCCAAAGTTAGTTATGATTAGTGATATATACTCCAGCTCTAATCACCTCATTAATCACCAATTAGCCAAATGACATATGATTAGCAAAATGTGATTTTACTAAGCAAGGGCAAAAATGCCATTTCACAATGGGGCCCATGACAGCTGTATGACAGCTCACACATTCTCTAAATATCAGTTATGATGTGTTGCAACTTGTCCCATGGTCATTGGTTGTGTAATTTGATTTTCACTATGTCATGGCAAATGGTATAATTTTCAAATGCAATTCACAAGTGACTTGACCAAATAATGAACCTCAACATGTTATGCCAGTTTAAACCATTTTCAATTTGCATTTGTGAGGTGTTGCAAAAATCCCCATTCCAAAATTCTCATTATTTCTCAAGTTGGACCATTTTGCCCCTGGATTTTTAACTGTACACTTGAAAATTGACTTTTTGCATTGACCATTTTTGATGAATTCCAATTATGCACCATGAAAGTACATGTCAAATGGAGTTTGCACATAAAAGATCACTCAATTTGGACACTCCATGTGGAAGTTATGCCCATCTGATTATGGGTCATTTTTGAAATTGAATGGACCATAACTTGCCAATCATACATGGGAATTTCAAGTTCTTGGACTTTTTGGAAAGGTGAGAACAAGATCTACCACTTTCATGTTAAACAAATTTTCATTTGAAGCTTCCTTGGACATGTAATTTTGAGGTCAAAAACTTTCCATTTTTGGAAACTTCCATTACAAGTCACTTTCTATTTTTGGCAATTTTTGTCCTGACTTGATTTTCTCCATTCTTAAGCTTTGAAATGTCAAATAACACTTGTTCCAACATGAATGAAGTGTATCCAACTCATTTTCACCTCCAAATCCATTAAATCATGCACAGTTGACCACAGTTGACTTTTTTAACTGATAGATGAATTTGGCAATGCATTGATCAATCTGAGCCCCAATCTCCTGATGAAATGGCTCAAGGATGAAACCCTAGCCTCCATAAGCTCCATACAATCACATGTTGATCCCCATATCAATCATAGACCCCATCTCCTTGCTATGCCCTGATTGGCCCAATGCAACTGATTAGGGTTGACCAGTGGTCAAAACCCTAATCTCAAGGAATCTGCTTCAACACTTGATGATGACAAACCATGATGATGATAATGAATCATTGCAATCAAGATGAAGACCAATCTCCTTGAGAATCACAAAACCCTAATTTGGACTTCCACATCCTCAGATGATTAATGACCAGTCCAATAAAACCATAGCTTGCACATGACCTCCCATCTTCTGATCAAGACTTAAGAGGATGACTTGCACAATGTAACCACATGATATGCAATATGCAATGCCTAATGACCTAAAAATGATATGCAATATGTTAAGCTAGTCCCAAGAGAGGAGGGAAAATTTTGAGGTGTTACAGCTGCCCCTATTCAATCCACTGTGAACCTGTCGATATGAATAGCCTCGGCTTTCAGATGATCAGGATGAAGAGTGATTGAATACCAAGAACAGACGAACAATTTGCACTCTGATGGGAAAATAATTAACAACGCCTGTCAGAATCGGCGAAGAAACAATCTCTAAACCAAAAATCCGTCTGGTACGGAGAAAACTCGGCTTGAATACCGAAACAACACTGTCGACCTGGATACCAAAATAAATGGTAACGCAAGGATAACCCATGGCCTGAACACCACTCGCTCGGGATTACTATTCTCTCTCCTTTTTCATTTTCTTGAACCCCGGAATTTTCTCTTCTTTTTTCATTTTCTTGGCCTGAACACCACTTTGGTCTGAACACCTCTTCGGTCTGGATACCACTTCGGTCTGGATACCACTTCGGTCTGGATACCGGGAAACTGGCCGGATTGCCGCAAGCTGCATCGATCTAATCATCGTGAGCTTCTTCGATCTGGAAATCGGAACTCGCCGGAGTGCCACAAGTTCTTCGTCCTGACTGTTGAGAACCTCTTCGATCTGGAAATCGGAAACTGGCCGGAATGCCACAAGTTCTTCGTCCTGACTGTTGAGAACCTCTTCGATCTGGAAATCGGAAACTGGCCGGAATGCCACAAGTTCTTCGTCCTGACTGTTGAGAACCTCTTCGATCTGGAAATCGGAAACTGGCCGGAATGCCACAAGTTCTTCGTCCTGACTGTTGAGAACCTCTTCGATCTGGAAATCGGAAACTGGCCGGAATGCCACAAGTTCTTCGTCCTGACTGTTGAGAACCTCTTCGATCTGGAAATCGGAAACTGGCCGGAATGCCACAAGTTCTTCGTCCTGACTGTTGAGAACCTCTTCGATCTGGAAATCGGAAACTGGCCGGAATGCCACAAGTTCTTCGTCCTGACTGTTGAGAACCTCTTCGATCTGGAAATCGGAAACTGGCCGGATTGCCACAACGACCCATGCTGAGGATGACAAGCCCTGAGCCGACTGCTCTCTATTCAACCCTGGCAGACAAACACTTCGCGTTTAGCTGGGGATTATCTTCTTTCTTGTTTTTCTTGAACCCCGAAACTTTCTTGATTAACATTCCCATTTCTGCTCGACAGAAACTTACCCTCCAGTATCGTACTACTGGGGAATATCCTTGATTAAAACCATGATGCTAGACTCCTCGGAGTAACACCTTCACTGTCTGATAAAACCACCTCCCAAACGGTAACCACGGCTTGAGACTAGCTTATGCGTGCAATATGATGCATGATTGATTTTTCTGCGTAATGCTCTACAATTATGGAAATGCTACGCGATTTATTTTTTCTATGCAACATGCTATGCTTACTCTACATGATGAATGCATAAAAAGCATCCCCCTCAAGGGACTCTTCTGAGGAGCACGAGACACTCTGCTGAGAAACTCGTCAATACTCCGATTCCGCCCTGCTGGGGAATAGCACTGCTGTTGGGGAAAGGCAACCCTTGCTGGGAAAACCTCCTTTGCACCCAATCAACCCGGGAATGCTGGGGATAGGAACCACCAACACTCTGTGGGGATACCACAATCTTTGACTTGCTGGGGATATACATCCCACCTCTGCTTGGAGAACCCTCACAGATACTTGACAACTTCACTGGGGAAATGCTCACAGATAGCTCCGCTGGGAAACAGCCACCTCCAGGCCTGGCAACTGGGGAAGCATCGATCTGACACCTGCTGGGGATAACCATCCTGACCCTGCTAGGGAAAACAATGCTACTCCGCTGGGGATTACCCATCCGATCCATAGGTAGAATACACTGCTGGGGATGCAGATATCCGTCTACTACGGAAACTCGTTCAATCCACTGGTAGGATGAACACTGCTGGAGATATACTTCATTGAAACCCGCTCCACTCGGGGAATAGCAACCTCCAGGCCTGGCTGCTGAGGAAACACCATTTTAAACCCGCCAGGGATAGCCATCTCGACTCGACTAGGAAAGTCACAGACCTTGGATCTGCTGGGGAGTTGGTCCTCTACTTTGCTTGGGGACTAGCTGGGAAATGAGAAAAGTAGGTACAGAACACCCATCGACTCATCGAACCATGGTATCCACCTCCCAATCTCGTACCGACTTTCCACTTTTGAGAATTCCCATACTTGTCTGGACCTTTTCTGCTCCATCATCTTGTATTCCCAATCGCCCCGCGCTCGACAAGAAACGTACTCCTGGGATTTATACAGAAATTTCAATCTTTCGACTTTGAAGAGTCTTCTTGATTAATTCCAAAGGTCGTCGGACGTCCCAACGTCTTCTCCGTCATCCCTTCATATTCTTTCGTCCCTGATCGGACTCTGCGGGGAATTTCTACAGACTTTCCAATCTTCCGATTTTGAAGAGTCTTCTTGATTACCATCAAGGATCGTCGTACGTCTCAGCGTACCCTCGTTCCTTCATATTCAATCGTTCCTGATTGGACTCCATGGGGATTTGTTTTCAACAAAAGCTTCCACATCACAACCTGCAAGTGAGTGACGAATACCTAACAGTACCTGCAAAAGAGATCGTTAGATAAAACCGTGCCCCAGGCGTGTCAAGATTTCAACACTTGGGTCACTCAACCTTCCGAATAAGATTTCAAGCTTTCAATCTTATAAACATGCATTGGAAGGGACCTGTATGTCTTAAAATGCAAGATTCTTTATCAAAATAATCGGATGTTTTTGCAATCAAAGCGGTAATGAAAACAAAAATAAAATTATTTGACTGAATATGCATTTTATTGATTTGAAGAAGTGTGGCTCAAATTGAGCAATACAAAGGAAGCAATTCCTGAAAAGAGGTAATTGCACAAAAGGAAAAATCTATCCTAATGGCAATGTGAAACCCGCAATCTCATCGAGTTCCAACTCGGTTACACCCCATATGCCCTCAAACTCTCCATGCCTTCTGCCTTCTGAACAAGACGTTTCTGATTGATCCCTACCGGGTATTATCCATGATGCTTTAACCAAAGCGTAAACGATCATGCTAGACGCAGTTGTTCGTTTCAATCCCTCTTTTGCCTGGACCGCCCTTTCGGGTTTTCAGTCCACCGGGATACCCATTTTTGCCCAAGTCGCCTTTTCAGGTTTTCGACTTGCCGGGTGTACAGTTTTTTCATTTTTATCCCTAATTTTTGCCCGAACCTTTCTTTCTGTTTTTTTTTGGTTCGCCGGGATGCCCATTTTTGCCTGGACTATTTTATTCTTTTCGTCCAGCGGGTCTCTTTACACGAAGTATTTTTTAACTGCGTCCGCATTCACAGGGGATGGAAAATCCTTGCCATCCATGGTCATCAGCAACAAGGCTCCACCAGAGAAAACCTTCTTGACCACGAATGGACCTTCATAATTCGGTGTCCATTTGCCCCTTCGATCGTTTTGAGGAGGAAGGATCCTTTTCAGCACCATATCACCCACATGATATACCCGAGGTCGCACCTTCTTGTCAAAGGCACGCTTCATCCTTTGCTGGTATAACTGCCCATGACAGATGGCCGCTAGCCTCTTTTCTTCAATCAGGCTTAACTCTTCGTACCGGGTCCTTACCCATTCCGCCTCTTGCAATTTCACGTCCATCAGGACTCTCAAAGAGGGAATCTGAACCTCAACCGGCAGCACGGTCTCCATTCCATATACCAATGAGAAAGGAGTTGCCCCAGTAGATGTACGCACCGACGTTCGATACCCAGGATACCAGTTTCCTACTCAATCACACCGTCGGTGCATTCAAATGTTATCCGGGCAACAAAAGCTTATTCACCTTAACTTCCCCATCAGACATCAGAATCCGTTCGGATTCAGGGTCAAGCCCCTCCTCCGGGATCGGTCACTCTCAATCTTTCGATTAGAGCACCTCGAGATGTCCTCATCAGGGAACTCAAACTTCATCAGTTGATAATCCTCCACGAGTTGCGGGGCGATGTAATCAGACAATACCCCTTCAATTGCTTTCTGAGAGCATCACAAATCAGTCAACATTCTTTCGCACTCTTGCAACCCGTCCGGTTACTGCTGGCTCTTTCCAACATCTACCTGATCAGATCCATCTCGAAATCCACAAAGTGGTATGAACCAGCATATACTGTCTCAGCCGGCGAGCAGCCTATGCCAAAGTACATCAAGTTTTCTCGAACAGTGAATGTACTGTTTCACAGTCGATAAACTTTTTGCTAAGGTAAATTGCATGCTCTTTTCGACAAGACTCGTCATGCTGACCCAATACACCTCGTAGACCCCTCGAAGGCCGTCAAGTATCAGATTAACAATTTCTCCCTCCACATAAGGCATCAGAATCAGAGGTTCCCGCAACTTATTCTTTTATTCTTTCAATGCCCCTTGGCAATCATTATTCCACCTGACCGTTTGATTCTTTTTTCTAACAACTTGAATATAGGTTCGCACGTGGCTGTTAGATGAGATGTGAACCATGACATGTAGTTCAATCTACCCAGGAGACCACGAACCTCTTTTTTGTTCTCGGTTCAGGCCTTGTTTCCTTGTTTTTTTTTTTTTTTTTTTTTTAGCAGGATCAACCTCGATTCCTCTCTTATAATGAACCCCCAGCATTTTACCGGACCGCACCCTGACAGTGCACTTATCTGAATTCAACCTCAGTTTGAATCATTTCAACTGGTCAAACGACCTGCCCCAGTCTGCCAGATGCCCCTCTTCTGTTTGGGACTTTGCTATCATGTCATAGCATTTGATTTCAATTTCATGATGAATCATATCATGAAACAAAGTCACCATGGCTCTCTGATACAGGCACTGGCGTTCTGCTTCTTTAGAGGACAGTCTTCTCTCCATGGTAGCTTGTGCGCAACGACATCGGTATCCGACCCTGGCATATCCTGACATGACCAGGCGAAGGTATCCACATGTC
Organism: Lathyrus oleraceus; assembly: GCF_024323335.1. NCBI lineage: Eukaryota > Viridiplantae > Streptophyta > Magnoliopsida > Fabales > Fabaceae > Lathyrus > Lathyrus oleraceus. The sequence goes on from NC_066583.1 coordinate 115,424,200, forward strand.
CCTTCAACAGGACTACCATTCTGCTCTCGACTTGCCTCTGAAGCGGCCCTAATTTCACTTCCTTCCTGACCTCGGCGGTGCTTGGAATAACAATCTCAATCCGCTCCGCATGCGGCTGAATCACCCTCTCCTCTTGTTTCAACAATCTAGCTAATTCCAGCAGATCACAATCTTCTTCGCCTTCTTCTTCGGCATGATAGATCGGATTGTCGAAGTCATATGAGGTGTAACCAAATTGTTATCAATGAGATCCGGAGAATTATTTTTTTGAATTCGGGACGAGACAAATCAAAAAAGAAAAATGAAAACAAACATTGCCATTTTTATTTGTTTTTAAACTGCAAAAATAAATGAAAAACAGGGAACACCGCTTTTTGACTGAAAAACATCCATTTATTAATGATGCAGAAATGTTGCAAAATATGAACATGAGGTGGCCCTTACAATGAACCATTACGTGTCGGGCAACACGTATGGCTTTCATGCAGATAAGAACTGAAAACAAGAAATATTACTCTTCCGGACGAGTGACAGTGCTGATCTTTTTAAGCCTTCCAACTGCCTGGTACGCATGATCTTATCCATTGATCAATCTCCCAGTCACTGTCAGTTTCTTTACCCACTGTATAGGCGTGATCTGAATCTAGCATTCCGGTACTGACAAAGGTGAACGACGGACGACGTCCTCTGTTCTGCTCAGACGAGTCTTGACCTGGATGATAGCCAATCCCAAACATATCCGCCTTTACCACGATGCCTATGATCTGTCCCCAGCCTGGGATCCCTCCATTTCTCACCACTTCCAATGCCTGCTTGTAAGAAGAAATGGACTGCTTTTTCTCTTTCTCATTACCAACGGCATTTTTCACCTTGATGGTTTCAACTGCCAGACTGGGTGCTTTACATCTTACATCGTCCATTTCTACTTTCATCTTTCTCTGGACCGATTCCCTAATTACTACACACCCCTTTGTAGCGATAGCCGCACAACAATCATCAATACGAGGGAAAGCTCCACTTTTCGTCGGGCGTTTTGGGACCACAGACATGGGCATTCTTAACTGATCCTTCTCAGTCACCTCTACCCCTTTCTTGTCCTTCGACATCATCTCCACTTTTACAGGACCATGCCTTGTCACGGGGTTAGCACTATCATCTGTTGTTAGTGCAAAGTTGATTGCCTTAGAATCCACCAAGTCCTGGACCACATGCTTAAAAGCTTTGCAATCCTCAACATGATGTCCGGGTGCCCCAGCATGGAACTCACACCTGACATTCTCATCGTAACTGGCAGGCCTCTGATCAGGTTTCAACAAAGTCAACATCCTTGGCTGCACCAACCCAAGATCCATCAACCTTTTAAACAGAGAGGCGTAAGTCACAGGCGGCTTATTGAAATGACGATCTGTCGTCCTCCTCCTCAATTGGCCCACAGCTCTTTGTGTCCTCTGTTGAGGTGACTGTTGCCGCTGTGGTGCAGATGAATCACCAACAGGAATGGTTACGGTGGCAGCATAAGGGTGGTAACGATCCTTACCGCATTCTCTTTTGGTCTGCACACCACCTGATTCAACCTTCTTCTTGGGCTGACCACTGTCAAGGGATTTCTTCACCACAGAGCCAGAGGGATTTGTTACTTCGGATGACGGAGCCTTTTCCTGAACTTTCTCCTTGATCATCCAGCCCTCAATCCTTTCTAATCTCTCGGCCATGGCTTTCTGCCCCAAGGCAAGCCCTTGCACAACACTGAACAAATCCCTCACCATCTCTTTCAGCTCGAGAATGTCGGCGTTGGGAGGATCCATCAGTTTGGCTTTGTTGCCCCCAGCAGGATATCTGAGCAAACAAGCTATGCGCACTGGTTGACACCTACAAAACAGCAAATGGGTTAATATGCATGAATGCAACATCTATCCATATGAGGAAGATTCCGTCCTTTGATTCTGGTTTCATCGAGACGGATAATATTTCACCAATAACATTCTGACATCCGGATGTCTCTCAACCAAATTCTCAATCCATAATACTCCCCATATGGCTAGACATAGGTTCGATGCAGATGAATGCAAAATGAGAATGATGTATGAATGCAACGCACTGTGCCATCCTCCAAGTCCTCTGATCAACTGTACTCTGAGTTACAGCCCTGATTTCTGAACCGATCACAACCATCTGAGGGAACATGTAATCACAAATCCAACTCAAGGGTTCCGAAATAAACGGAAGACAGATACATCATCATCATCATCAAACAATCTCTGTGCAGATAACCACAATATCTGAATCGGCCCGGGGAATCCTGAAATAAACGGATCCCCACTGATAAAATCGGCCCAGGGAATCCTGAAATAAACGGATCCCCACTGATAAATAACACGGACAGTACTCCGGCGCCTCGGCAATAAGAGGCCATAAATCCGACTTATAAATAGGACTCTGATCCACGGAACAAAAAGTCACCATCTGAGTCACCATCTGAACATGCATCTGAAAGAATCACCCTCCCCTCACAGGTAAATTCTAAACAGGTCATCCTAAGGCGGATAATAGTCTCGACAATCGGGCAGAGATACTCAATGGGTTTGCCCTTTCGGGTGTGCCATTGTAGCTCTCCTGAGATCGTCTAAACCAAAGATCCGGGAAATGATCGGTCACCAAAGTCAACAGCTCAAATGAAGTAACTCAACCAAAGTGGAATATTCCACAATGGAAAGCACTATCAGATGAACCTCGTCCGGCTTGTGGTATGTCACGTTGCAACATTATGCTGATTTAGCAAATGAGGAACGTGAGACCACACTAATCCTAGGTGTATACTCGGGCCTGGGTTTTAGCCCCACTCAGAACACCCACCCCAAAACAGAGGAACCACCTGCACAGAGGACGGCAACAACATGATAGTATGATGCATGCAAATATTTATGCAAATATATACACAGGTTAGAATAATAAATGCAATAAATAAAGCAACACAAGAAACCTAAACTATCCTAGAACGCTAGGAAAGACTCGCTTAGGGAAGATGGACCAGCACAGGTCTACATCAATATAATTCCCCAGCAGAGTCGCCAGCTGTCGCATCCGCGAAAAAACAACCGGCGGGCTGAAACAAAAACACAACACAGAGCCGCCACTGCGCGTTATTTATCCCAAGATAGGGAAAGGAAACGCTCAGAGAAACCTGGAAAGGAAATGGCCTCGCGACCAAAGAGAAAGGGTAAGGGAGTCGGTTACGCAAGGGGAAGGTATTAGCACCCCTCACGTCCGTCGTACTCGACGGGATCCACGTTCTAAAAGAAAGAAAAGGTTGCTAAACATCACACACACACGCACCGAAGACAACACAGGCGGGGTTAAGGGGAAGAGAGCTCGATAGGACGTCGCATCCTATGCCTACGTATCTCGTCTGGAACGAGAATCAGAGCTGCCGTAGTTCGGCTCACGCACGCCAAACAAGCAAACAAACACACCGGCAAACATGGCGCCTGAATGCCAATCACTGGACTTACATCAGTATCCGAACCAAAACGCACAAAACGGCAAACGTGGAGCCCGACCGCCAATCACTGGGCTTACGTCGGCATCCGAACCAAACACGCACAAGAAGATAACAATCAAACACACACAAAAGAAAAAAAAGTGCCCGGAGAGACCTCGCACGGTCTCCTGCCTACATACCTCGTCTGGAACGAGGATCAGGGCGATGTAGTTCCCCCACGAGGGAAAGAAACTCTAGCCAGAAACCAAGGGAAGACACACTACCAGGGAGCTGGACTCGAGCCTAGTGTTGTCATGCATCATTACCCTACGTTGAGGTTTCTACCTACTTGCACAACTGCAAGCTAATCCTATCCAGGAAGAAAGCAAGCATACAAGCATACAAGCATCAACAGATCAAAACAAGCATTTCAAGCAAGTATTCACATAGCACACACTATAGCCAATCAAGTGAGGCTCACACAATGGGTTTGACTGCCGAAGCAAGTCATCTGTACACGGGTAGTACTTGCCCTTAACCTTGCCATTACGGGGCTAAGGTGAAGCAGATGAAAGGTGAGTGAAGATTAGACTTCACAGCTCTTATCCCTGACCAGGGAGAGCTTCAGACAAAGGAGCGTGGGTCCAGAATGGAGGGACCCTTCTACGCTCAAAGACTCTGACTCGATTGTGCAACAGCACAAGATCTTGGGTTTGTGTCCCAATGCATCAACACACAGCCGTGTGAGCAGAGGGACGACTCACAGAATAGTGGGGGATAGATTGCATATCCCTTTGATCCACCAATTGCCTCATAGAGGTCTTTACCTGCTTGGCACAAATGTAAACAACCACAAACATCGCCTCTTAAGGAGGACTTCAGACAGTTGCCTGGCCAAGTAACAGGCCAGGTCTTCCAGACTACATGAAGTATAGAAGTCCTACCTCAAGTGGTTTAAAAACCAAGCAGCAGCAAGCAAGTTCTTAAAGAACTGTAAGCGACTAAATGTACCTGAAATCAATCAAGTATCATCAGTACTCAGACAAACCAACAATAAACAGCAAATGTTAATCTATACAGACAACACAAGTTAATGCACACAAGTGCAAGCTATAAGCTCAAGCTCAAGCCTCACAACCTACAAAACAAAGTCATGTTAGTTTACAAACATCAACCAAACTCAATTCAAATTGCCTTGAAGCAAACTCCTTAAGCATTATGCATTTCATCCTGAAAAGTCAAACCAAATGTGAGAAACTAGACCACTAGGCCAAGCCTAGGGTCCAAAAGGGAGAAAAAAATCTAAACAGCAAGGGATTCTCAACCAAAACCAAATTAACACAAATAGAAAACAAATGCAATTGATCCCATACTCATATCATTCACCATATTCATTTCATGACCAAAACAAGTCAAACTAGGTCAAATGCAACATCAAAAGTCCAAACAGAATAACTTCAATCAAAAGCATATCAAAACAATTCCAAAAATCCCCAAATAATTCACACCTAAACAAGACATATTCAAGGTATAGCATGTCAATTTTCAGCTCAATTGGACAAAAGGAACTAGGTCAATGAAAATCAAGAAATCCAGACACAATTATCCAAGCCAATTCATAGCATCAACACAAGCATTCACTTCAAAAATTCATAAAATAGTGAAATCAATTAAGAAATGAATGGGACCAAAACAGTGATGTCCTACAATGTGTCTATAACCAGCATACCAAATTTCATCTTCATCCAAAACCATATGAGAATTTCACACAAGATATACAAACATGTATCACACAATGTTACCAAATGAGCAATACAGTGAAGAAAATTATCAATCAATTGGAAAATGCCATAGAAAAATCCAGAACAATTCACATGTTATCTCAACACACCAATGATCATCCATGCAAAATTTCAATCCATTCCAACAATCATAGGCTAGGCAAAAGAATTCATGAAGTTGACCTAGCTAGGTGTGACACAAATTGTCACACCTAGATTCAAAAAATCATATCTCAATCATCAAGTATCCAAAAATCACAAAATTTACATGGAAATCACCATCAACATGTCCAGGATGAGCACAAAAAATTTCAATCATTTCTTTAAATGTATGAGCATTTCATGATGATTATGGCAAAACATGTAAAAAATACACACAAGTCAAAGATCAATAAGCCAGGTCAACATTTTTCCATGCACAACTTTTGAAATCATGCCTATAAAAAACTAGAGGGAATTTGGAATCCATCAAAAAAATTCTCATGATTTTTGGACTTGTAAATAATTTTTTATGATTTTTCTAAGATTGAATGAATTATGTAATAATTATTTAAGTGTTTTATTAAATTAAATGATCCAATGGCAAAGTTGTAATTAAGCCTGGCCGGATGCAAAACGCAGCGTTTTCATTTTTTCGCTGGCAGCGTGTAATTGGCCAGATCTTGGCGCTAAACAGAATTTGAAAACGGCAAGGCAATCAAATGGATCAAACAAGGCAAATTTCCAGAAATTCATCATCTTCATCATCGTTTTTCCAGAATTGTTCAAGAACACAAGAACATCAAAGTTCAACCAAAATCCACAAATAGATATCCGTTGGAAAGGTCTAAACAAGAGGATCACGAATATGCACATGATTTTGCCTAATTCTTCCTAAATCTCTTGGATCGAACGAATTAGGTTTTGGCACCACAACTTCAAATCGAAATATCTCTCTCTACAATCATCCATTTCAAAAACTAAAGGCATCACAATCATCTACGTTGAACACTCTATAAAACACATACAACAATTAAGGAAATCATGAGGTTCGATTTGGCACCTTAATTCGAAGTCAGTGATGAATCTTGAAGCCTTGGCACGTGTTGATCCAAAACAGTTCAAGCTTGATGATAGGGAAGGTGAATGTAGTGCTTAGCTTGGCTCGAATTTGCTCCTAGTGCAAGAAATCTTCAAATGCCATGGTTGAGCATTACTTGGACAGTCGAGATTGGTGAGGATCTTGATGTTGCTTTTCCAAAACAGTTGAAGAAGAAGATGAATGGAGATGGCAGCAAAAAGAATCACACGATTTGGTGAAGAATTGGAAGAGTTTGATCCAATTTTCTTTGATGTTTGTTCTTGAGCTTTTGGAGAATTTGGAGGGAAAAGTGGTTACAATTTCTTGTGAAATGTGATTCTGATCCAAAGTTAGTTATGATTAGTGATATATACTCCAGCTCTAATCACCTCATTAATCACCAATTAGCCAAATGACATATGATTAGCAAAATGTGATTTTACTAAGCAAGGGCAAAAATGCCATTTCACAATGGGGCCCATGACAGCTGTATGACAGCTCACACATTCTCTAAATATCAGTTATGATGTGTTGCAACTTGTCCCATGGTCATTGGTTGTGTAATTTTGATTTTCACTATGTCATGGCAAATGGTATAATTTTCAAATGCAATTCACAAGTGACTTGACCAAATAATGAACCTCAACATGTTATGCCAGTTTAAACCATTTTCAATTTGCATTTGTGAGGTGTTGCAAAAATCCCCATTCCAAAATTCTCATTATTTCTCAAGTTGGACCATTTTGCCCCTGGATTTTTAACTGTACACTTGAAAATTGACTTTTTGCATTGACCATTTTTGATGAATTCCAATTATGCACCATGAAAGTACATGTCAAATGGAGTTTGCACATAAAAAGATCACTCAATTTGGACACTCCATGTGGAAGTTATGCCCATCTGATTATGGGTCATTTTTGAAATTGAATGGACCATAACTTGCCAATCATACATGGGAATTTCAAGTTCTTGGACTTTTTGGAAAGGTGAGAACAAGATCTACCACTTTCATGTTAAACAAATTTTCATTTGAAGCTTCCTTGGACATGTAATTTTGAGGTCAAAAACTTTCCATTTTTGGAAACTTCCATTACAAGTCACTTTCTATTTTTGGCAATTTTTGTCCTGACTTGATTTTCTCCATTCTTAAGCTTTGAAATGTCAAATAACACTTGTTCCAACATGAATGAAGTGTATCCAACTCATTTTCACCTCCAAATCCATTAAATCATGCACAGTTGACCACAATTGACTTTTTTAACTGATAGATGAATTTGGCAATGCATTGATCAATCTGAGCCCCAATCTCCTGATGAAATGGCTCAAGGATGAAACCCTAGCCTCCATAAGCTCCATACAATCACATGTTGATCCCCATATCAATCATAGACCCCATCTCCTTGCTATGCCCTGATTGGCCCAATGCAACTGATTAGGGTTGACCAGTGGTCAAAACCCTAATCTCAAGGAATCTGCTTCAACACTTGATGATGACAAACCATGATGATGATAATGAATCATTGCAATCAAGATGAAGACCAATCTCCTTGAGAATCACAAAACCCTAATTTGGACTTCCACATCCTCAGATGATTAATGACCAGTCCAATAAAACCATAGCTTGCACATGACCTCCCATCTTCTGATCAAGACTTAAGAGGATGACTTGCACAATGTAACCACATGATATGCAATATGCAATGCCTAATGACCTAAAAATGATATGCAATATGTTAAGCTAGTCCCAAGAGAGGAGGGAAAATTTTGAGGTGTTACAGCTGCCCCTATTCAATCCACTGTGAACCTGTCGATATGAATAGCCTCGGCTTTCAGATGATCAGGATGAAGAGTGATTGAATACCAAGAACAGACGAACAATTTGCACTCTGATGGGAAAATAATTAACAACGCATGTCAGAATCGGCGAAGAAACAATCTCTAAACCAAAAATCCGTCTGGTACGGAGAAAACTCGGCTTGAATACCGAAACAACACTGTCGACCTGGATACCAAAATAAATGGTAACGCAAGGATAACCCATGGCCTGAACACCACTCGCTCGGGATTACTATTCTCTCTCCTTTTTCATTTTCTTGAACCCCGGAATTTTCTCTTCTTTTTTCATTTTCTTGGCCTGAACACCACTTTGGTCTGAACACCTCTTCGGTCTGGATACCACTTCGGTCTGGATACCACTTCGGTCTGGATACCGGGAAACTGGCCGGATTGCCGCAAGCTGCATCGATCTAATCATCGTGAGCTTCTTCGATCTGGAAATCGGAACTCGCCGGAGTGCCACAAGTTCTTCGTCCTGACTGTTGAGAACCTCTTCGATCTGGAAATCGGAAACTGGCCGGAATGCCACAAGTTCTTCGTCCTGACTGTTGAGAACCTCTTCGATCTGGAAATCGGAAACTGGCCGGAATGCCACAAGTTCTTCGTCCTGACTGTTGAGAACCTCTTCGATCTGGAAATCGGAAACTGGCCGGAATGCCACAAGTTCTTCGTCCTGACTGTTGAGAACCTCTTCGATCTGGAAATCGGAAACTGGCCGGAATGCCACAAGTTCTTCGTCCTGACTGTTGAGAACCTCTTCGATCTGGAAATCGGAAACTGGCCGGAATGCCACAAGTTCTTCGTCCTGACTGTTGAGAACCTCTTCGATCTGGAAATCGGAAACTGGCCGGAATGCCACAAGTTCTTCGTCCTGACTGTTGAGAACCTCTTCGATCTGGAAATCGGAAACTGGCCGGAATGCCACAAGTTCTTCGTCCTGACTGTTGAGAACCTCTTCGATCTGGAAATCGGAAACTGGCCGGATTGCCACAACGACCCATGCTGAGGATGACAAGCCCTGAGCCGACTGCTCTCTATTCAACCCTGGCAGACAAACACTTCGCGTTTAGCTGGGGATTATCTTCTTTCTTGTTTTTCTTGAACCCCGAAACTTTCTTGATTAACATTCCCATTTCTGCTCGACAGAAACTTACCCTCCAGTATCGTACTACTGGGGAATATCCTTGATTAAAACCATGATGCTAGACTCCTCGGAGTAACACCTTCACTGTCTGATAAAACCACCTCCCAAACGGTAACCACGGCTTGAGACTAGCTTATGCGTGCAATATGATGCATGATTGATTTTTCTGCGTAATGCTCTACAATTATGGAAATGCTACGCGATTTATTTTTTCTATGCAACATGCTATGCTTACTCTACATGATGAATGCATAAAAAGCATCCCCCTCAAGGGACTCTTCTGAGGAGCACGAGACACTCTGCTGAGAAACTCGTCAATACTCCGATTCCGCCCTGCTGGGGAATAGCACTGCTGTTGGGGAAAGGCAACCCTTGCTGGGGAAAACCTCCTTTGCACCCAATCAACCCGGGGAATGCTGGGGATAGGAACCACCAACACTCTGTGGGGATACCACAATCTTTGACTTGCTGGGGATATACATCCCACCTCTGCTTGGAGAACCCTCACAGATACTTGACAACTTCACTGGGGAAATGCTCACAGATAGCTCCGCTGGGAAACAGCCACCTCCAGGCCTGGCAACTGGGGAAGCATCGATCTGACACCTGCTGGGGATAACCATCCTGACCCTGCTAGGGAAAACAAATGCTACTCCGCTGGGGATTACCCATCCGATCCATAGGTAGAATACACTGCTGGGGATGCAGATATCCGTCTACTACGGAAACTCGTTCAATCCACTGGTAGGATGAACACTGCTGGAGATATACTTCATTGAAACCCGCTCCACTCGGGGAATAGCAACCTCCAGGCCTGGCTGCTGAGGAAACACCATTTTAAACCCGCCAGGGATAGCCATCTCGACTCGACTAGGAAAGTCACAGACCTTGGATCTGCTGGGGAGTTGGTCCTCTACTTTGCTTGGGGACTAGCTGGGAAATGAGAAAAGTAGGTACAGAACACCCATCGACTCATCGAACCATGGTATCCACCTCCCAATCTCGTACCGACTTTCCACTTTTGAGAATTCCCATACTTGTCTGGACCTTTTCTGCTCCATCATCTTGTATTCCCAATCGCCCCGCGCTCGACAAGAAACGTACTCCTGGGATTTATACAGAAATTTCAATCTTTCGACTTTGAAGAGTCTTCTTGATTAATTCCAAAGGTCGTCGGACGTCCCAACGTCTTCTCCGTCATCCCTTCATATTCTTTCGTCCCTGATCGGACTCTGCGGGGAATTTCTACAGACTTTCCAATCTTCCGATTTTGAAGAGTCTTCTTGATTACCATCAAGGATCGTCGTACGTCTCAACGTACCCTCGTTCCTTCATATTCAATCGTTCCTGATTGGACTCCATGGGGATTTGTTTTCAACAAAAACTTCCACATCACAACCTGCAAGTGAGTGACGAATACCTAACAGTACCTGCAAAAGAGATCGTTAGATAAAACCGTGCCCCAGGCGTGTCAAGATTTCAACACTTGGGTCACTCAACCTTCCGAATAAGATTTCAAGCTTTCAATCTTATAAACATGCATTGGAAGGGACCTGTATGTCTTAAAATGCAAGATTCTTTATCAAAATAATCGGATGTTTTTGCAATCAAAGCGGTAATGAAAACAAAAATAAAATTATTTGACTGAATATGCATTTTATTGATTTGAAGAAGTGTGGCTCAAATTGAGCAATACAAAGGAAGCAATTCCTGAAAAGAGGTAATTGCACAAAAGGAAAAATCTATCCTAATGGCAATGTGAAACCCGCAATCTCATCGAGTTCCAACTCGGTTACACCCCATATGCCCTCAAACTCTCCATGCCTTCTGCCTTCTGAACAAGACGTTTCTGATTGATCCCTACCGGGTATTATCCATGATGCTTTAACCAAAGCGTAAACGATCATGCTAGACGCAGTTGTTCGTTTCAATCCCTCTTTTGCCTGGACCGCCCTTTCGGGTTTTCAGTCCACCGGGATACCCATTTTTGCCCAAGTCGCCTTTTCAGGTTTTCGACTTGCCGGGTGTACAGTTTTTTCATTTTTATCCCTAATTTTTGCCCGAACCTTTCTTTCTGTTTTTTTTTTGGTTCGCCGGGATGCCCATTTTTGCCTGGACTATTTTATTCTTTTCGTCCAGCGGGTCTCTTTACACGAAGTATTTTTTAACTGCGTCCGCATTCACAGGGGATGGAAAATCCTTGCCATCCATGGTCATCAGCAACAAGGCTCCACCAGAGAAAACCTTCTTGACCACGAATGGACCTTCATAATTCGGTGTCCATTTGCCCCTTCGATCGTTTTGAGGAGGAAGGATCCTTTTCAGCACCATATCACCCACATGATATACCCGAGGTCGCACCTTCTTGTCAAAGGCACGCTTCATCCTTTGCTGGTATAACTGCCCATGACAGATGGCCGCTAGCCTCTTTTCTTCAATCAGGCTTAACTCTTCGTACCGGGTCCTTACCCATTCCGCCTCTTGCAATTTCACGTCCATCAGGACTCTCAAAGAGGGAATCTGAACCTCAACCGGCAGCACGGTCTCCATTCCATATACCAATGAGAAAGGAGTTGCCCCAGTAGATGTACGCACCGACGTTCGATACCCAGGATACCAGTTTCCTACTCAATCACACCGTCGGTGCATTCAAATGTTATCCGGGCAACAAAAGCTTATTCACCTTAACTTCCCCATCAGACATCAGAATCCGTTCGGATTCAGGGTCAAGCCCCTCCTCCGGGATCGGTCACTCTCAATCTTTCGATTAGAGCACCTCGAGATGTCCTCATCAGGGAACTCAAACTTCATCAGTTGATAATCCTCCACGAGTTGCGGGGCGATGTAATCAGACAATACCCCTTCAATTGCTTTCTGAGAGCATCACAAATCAGTCAACATTCTTTCGCACTCTTGCAACCCGTCCGGTTACTGCTGGCTCTTTCCAACATCTACCTGATCAGATCCATCTCGAAATCCACAAAGTGGTATGAACCAGCATATACTGTCTCAGCCGGCGAGCAGCCTATGCCAAAGTACATCAAGTTTTCTCGAACAGTGAATGTACTGTTTCACAGTCGATAAACTTTTTGCTAAGGTAAATTGCATGCTCTTTTCGACAAGACTCGTCATGCTGACCCAATACACCTCGTAGACCCCTCGAAGGCCGTCAAGTATCAGATTAACAATTTCTCCCTCCACATAAGGCATCAGAATCAGAGGTTCCCGCAACTTATTCTTTTATTCTTTCAATGCCCCTTGGCAATCATTATTCCACCTGACCGTTTGATTCTTTTTTCTAACAACTTGAATATAGGTTCGCACGTGGCTGTTAGATGAGATGTGAACCATGACATGTAGTTCAATCTACCCAGGAGACCACGAACCTCTTTTTTGTTCTCGGTTCAGGCCTTGTTTCCTTGTTTTTTTTTTTTTTTTTTTTTAGCAGGATCAACCTCGATTCCTCTCTTATAATGAACCCCCAGCATTTTACCGGACCGCACCCTGACAGTGCACTTATCTGAATTCAACCTCAGTTTGAATCATTTCAACTGGTCAAACGACCTGCCCCAGTCTGCCAGATGCCCCTCTTCTGTTTGGGACTTTGCTATCATGTCATAGCATTTGATTTCAATTTCATGATGAATCATATCATGAAACAAAGTCACCATGGCTCTCTGATACAGGCACTGGCGTTCTGCTTCTTTAGAGGACAGTCTTCTCTCCATGGTAGCTTGTGCGCAACGACATCGGTATCCGACCCTGGCATATCCTGACATGACCAGGCGAAGGTATCCACATGTCCCTTCAACAGGACTACCATTCTGCTCTCGACTTGCCTCTGAAGCGGCCCTAATTTCACTTCCTTCCTGACCTCGGCGGTGCTTGGAATAACAATCTCAATCCGCTCCGCATGCGGCTGAATCACCCTCTCCTCTTGTTTCAACAATCTAGCTAATTCCAGCAGATCACAATCTTCTTCGCCTTCTTCTTCGGCATGATAGATCGGATTGTCGAAGTCATATGAGGTGTAACCAAATTGTTATCAATGAGATCCGGAGAATTATTTTTTTGAATTCGGGACGAGACAAATCAAAAAAGAAAAATGAAAACAAACATTGCCATTTTTATTTGTTTTTAAACTGCAAAAATAAATGAAAAACAGGGAACACCGCTTTTTGACTGAAAAACATCCATTTATTAATGATGCAGAAATGTTGCAAAATATGAACATGAGGTGGCCCTTACAATGAACCATTACGTGTCGGGCAACACGTATGGCTTTCATGCAGATAAGAACTGAAAACAAGAAATATTACTCTTCCGGACGAGTGACAGTGCTGATCTTTTTAAGCCTTCCAACTGCCTGGTACGCATGATCTTATCCATTGATCAATCTCCCAGTCACTGTCAGTTTCTTTACCCACTGTATAGGCGTGATCTGAATCTAGCATTCCGGTACTGACAAAGGTGAACGACGGACGACGTCCTCTGTTCTGCTCAGACGAGTCTTGACCTGGATGATAGCCAATCCCAAACATATCCGCCTTTACCACGATGCCTATGATCTGTCCCCAGCCTGGGATCCCTCCATTTCTCACCACTTCCAATGCCTGCTTGTAAGAAGAAATGGACTGCTTTTTCTCTTTCTCATTACCAACGGCATTTTTCACCTTGATGGTTTCAACTGCCAGACTGGGTGCTTTACATCTTACATCGTCCATTTCTACTTTCATCTTTCTCTGGACCGATTCCCTAATTACTACACACCCCTTTGTAGCGATAGCCGCACAACAATCATCAATACGAGGGAAAGCTCCACTTTTCGTCGGGCGTTTTGGGACCACAGACATGGGCATTCTTAACTGATCCTTCTCAGTCACCTCTACCCCTTTCTTGTCCTTCGACATCATCTCCACTTTTACAGGACCATGCCTTGTCACGGGGTTAGCACTATCATCTGTTGTTAGTGCAAAGTTGATTGCCTTAGAATCCACCAAGTCCTGGACCACATGCTTAAAAGCTTTGCAATCCTCAACATGATGTCCGGGTGCCCCAGCATGGAACTCACACCTGACATTCTCATCGTAACTGGCAGGCCTCTGATCAGGTTTCAACAAAGTCAACATCCTTGGCTGCACCAACCCAAGATCCATCAACCTTTTAAACAGAGAGGCGTAAGTCACAGGCGGCTTATTGAAATGACGATCTGTCGTCCTCCTCCTCAATTGGCCCACAGCTCTTTGTGTCCTCTGTTGAGGTGACTGTTGCCGCTGTGGTGCAGATGAATCACCAACAGGAATGGTTACGGTGGCAGCATAAGGGTGGTAACGATCCTTACCGCATTCTCTTTTGGTCTGCACACCACCTGATTCAACCTTCTTCTTGGGCTGACCACTGTCAAGGGATTTCTTCACCACAGAGCCAGAGGGATTTGTTACTTCGGATGACGGAGCCTTTTCCTGAACTTTCTCCTTGATCATCCAGCCCTCAATCCTTTCTAATCTCTCGGCCATGGCTTTCTGCCCCAAGGCAAGCCCTTGCACAACACTGAACAAATCCCTCACCATCTCTTTCAGCTCGAGAATGTCGGCGTTGGGAGGATCCATCAGTTTGGCTTTGTTGCCCCCAGCAGGATATCTGAGCAAACAAGCTATGCGCACTGGTTGACACCTACAAAACAGCAAATGGGTTAATATGCATGAATGCAACATCTATCCATATGAGGAAGATTCCGTCCTTTGATTCTGGTTTCATCGAGACGGATAATATTTCACCAATAACATTCTGACATCCGGATGTCTCTCAACCAAATTCTCAATCCATAATACTCCCCATATGGCTAGACATAGGTTCGATGCAGATGAATGCAAAATGAGAATGATGTATGAATGCAACGCACTGTGCCATCCTCCAAGTCCTCTGATCAACTGTACTCTGAGTTACAGCCCTGATTTCTGAACCGATCACAACCATCTGAGGGAACATGTAATCACAAATCCAACTCAAGGGTTCCGAAATAAACGGAAGACAGATACATCATCATCATCATCAAACAATCTCTGTGCAGATAACCACAATATCTGAATCGGCCCGGGGAATCCTGAAATAAACGGATCCCCACTGATAAAATCGGCCCAGGGAATCCTGAAATAAACGGATCCCCACTGATAAATAACACGGACAGTACTCCGGCGCCTCGGCAATAAGAGGCCATAAATCCGACTTATAAATAGGACTCTGATCCACGGAACAAAAAGTCACCATCTGAGTCACCATCTGAACATGCATCTGAAAGAATCACCCTCCCCTCACAGGTAAATTCTAAACAGGTCATCCTAAGGCGGATAATAGTCTCGACAATCGGGCAGAGATACTCAATGGGTTTGCCCTTTCGGGTGTGCCATTGTAGCTCTCCTGAGATCGTCTAAACCAAAGATCCGGGAAATGATCGGTCACCAAAGTCAACAGCTCAAATGAAGTAACTCAACCAAAGTGGAATATTCCACAATGGAAAGCACTATCAGATGAACCTCGTCCGGCTTGTGGTATGTCACGTTGCAACATTATGCTGATTTAGCAAATGAGGAACGTGAGACCACACTAATCCTAGGTGTATACTCGGGCCTGGGTTTTAGCCCCACTCAGAACACCCACCCCAAAACAGAGGAACCACCTGCACAGAGGACGGCAACAACATGATAGTATGATGCATGCAAATATTTATGCAAATATATACACAGGTTAGAATAATAAATGCAATAAATAAAGCAACACAAGAAACCTAAACTATCCTAGAACGCTAGGAAAGACTCGCTTAGGGAAGATGGACCAGCACAGGTCTACATCAATATAATTCCCCAGCAGAGTCGCCAGCTGTCGCATCCGCGAAAAAACAACCGGCGGGCTGAAACAAAAACACAACACAGAGCCGCCACTGCGCGTTATTTATCCCAAGATAGGGAAAGGAAACGCTCAGAGAAACCTGGAAAGGAAATGGCCTCGCGACCAAAGAGAAAGGGTAAGGGAGTCGGTTACGCAAGGGGAAGGTATTAGCACCCCTCACGTCCGTCGTACTCGACGGGATCCACGTTCTAAAAGAAAGAAAAGGTTGCTAAACATCACACACACACGCACCGAAGACAACACAGGCGGGGTTAAGGGGAAGAGAGCTCGATAGGACGTCGCATCCTATGCCTACGTATCTCGTCTGGAACGAGAATCAGAGCTGCCGTAGTTCGGCTCACGCACGCCAAACAAGCAAACAAACACACCGGCAAACATGGCGCCTGAATGCCAATCACTGGACTTACATCAGTATCCGAACCAAAACGCACAAAACGGCAAACGTGGAGCCCGACCGCCAATCACTGGGCTTACGTCGGCATCCGAACCAAACACGCACAAGAAGATAACAATCAAACACACACAAAAGAAAAAAAAGTGCCCGGAGAGACCTCGCACGGTCTCCTGCCTACATACCTCGTCTGGAACGAGGATCAGGGCGATGTAGTTCCCCCACGAGGGAAAGAAACTCTAGCCAGAAACCAAGGGAAGACACACTACCAGGGAGCTGGACTCGAGCCTAGTGTTGTCATGCATCATTACCCTACGTTGAGGTTTCTACCTACTTGCACAACTGCAAGCTAATCCTATCCAGGAAGAAAGCAAGCATACAAGCATACAAGCATCAACAGATCAAAACAAGCATTTCAAGCAAGTATTCACATAGCACACACTATAGCCAATCAAGTGAGGCTCACACAATGGGTTTGACTGCCGAAGCAAGTCATCTGTACACGGGTAGTACTTGCCCTTAACCTTGCCATTACGGGGCTAAGGTGAAGCAGATGAAAGGTGAGTGAAGATTAGACTTCACAGCTCTTATCCCTGACCAGGGAGAGCTTCAGACAAAGGAGCGTGGGTCCAGAATGGAGGGACCCTTCTACGCTCAAAGACTCTGACTCGATTGTGCAACAGCACAAGATCTTGGGTTTGTGTCCCAATGCATCAACACACAGCCGTGTGAGCAGAGGGACGACTCACAGAATAGTGGGGGATAGATTGCATATCCCTTTGATCCACCAATTGCCTCATAGAGGTCTTTACCTGCTTGGCACAAATGTAAACAACCACAAACATCGCCTCTTAAGGAGGACTTCAGACAGTTGCCTGGCCAAGTAACAGGCCAGGTCTTCCAGACTACATGAAGTATAGAAGTCCTACCTCAAGTGGTTTAAAAACCAAGCAGCAGCAAGCAAGTTCTTAAAGAACTGTAAGCGACTAAATGTACCTGAAATCAATCAAGTATCATCAGTACTCAGACAAACCAACAATAAACAGCAAATGTTAATCTATACAGACAACACAAGTTAATGCACACAAGTGCAAGCTATAAGCTCAAGCTCAAGCCTCACAACCTACAAAACAAAGTCATGTTAGTTTACAAACATCAACCAAACTCAATTCAAATTGCCTTGAAGCAAACTCCTTAAGCATTATGCATTTCATCCTGAAAAGTCAAACCAAATGTGAGAAACTAGACCACTAGGCCAAGCCTAGGGTCCAAAAGGGAGAAAAAAATCTAAACAGCAAGGGATTCTCAACCAAAACCAAATTAACACAAATAGAAAACAAATGCAATTGATCCCATACTCATATCATTCACCATATTCATTTCATGACCAAAACAAGTCAAACTAGGTCAAATGCAACATCAAAAGTCCAAACAGAATAACTTCAATCAAAATCATATCAAAACAATTCCAAAAATCCCCAAATAATTCACACCTAAACAAGACATATTCAAGGTATAGCATGTCAATTTTCAGCTCAATTGGACAAAAGGAACTAGGTCAATGAAAATCAAGAAATCCAGACACAATTATCCAAGCCAATTCATAGCATCAACACAAGCATTCACTTCAAAAATTCATAAAATAGTGAAATCAATTAAGAAATGAATGGGACCAAAACAGTGATGTCCTACAATGTGTCTATAACCAGCATACCAAATTTCATCTTCATCCAAAACCATATGAGAATTTCACACAAGATATACAAACATGTATCACACAATGTTACCAAATGAGCAATACAGTGAAGAAAATTATCAATCAATTGGAAAATGCCATAGAAAAATCCAGAACAATTCACATGTTATCTCAACACATCAATGATCATCCATGCAAAATTTCAATCCATTCCAACAATCATAGGCTAGGCAAAAGAATTCATGAAGTTGACCTAGCTAGGTGTGACACAAATTGTCACACCTAGATTCAAAAAATCATATCTCAATCATCAAGTATCCAAAAATCACAAAATTTACATGGAAATCACCATCAACATGTCCAGAATGAGCACAAAAAATTTCAATCATTTCTTTAAATGTATGAGCATTTCATGATGATTATGGCAAAACATGTAAAAAATACACACAAGTCAAAGATCAATAAGCCAGGTCAACATTTTTCCATGCACAACTTTTGAAATCATGCCTATAAAAAACTAGAGGGAATTTGGAATCCATCAAAAAAATTCTCATGATTTTTGGACTTGTAAATAATTTTTTATGATTTTTCTAAGATTGAATGAATTATGTAATAATTATTTAAGTGTTTTATTAAATTAAATGATCCAATGGCAAAGTTGTAATTAAGCCTGGCCGGATGCAAAACGCAGCGTTTTCATTTTTTCGCTGGCAGCGTGTAATTGGCCAGATCTTGGCGCTAAACAGAATTTGAAAACGGCAAGGCAATCAAATGGATCAAACAAGGCAAATTTCCAGAAATTCATCATCTTCATCATCGTTTTTCCAGAATTGTTCAAGAACACAAGAACATCAAAGTTCAACCAAAATCCACAAATAGATATCCGTTGGAAAGGTCTAAACAAGAGGATCACGAATATGCACATGATTTTGCCTAATTCTTCCTAAATCTCTTGGATCGAACGAATTAGGTTTTGGCACCACAACTTCAAATCGAAATATCTCTCTCTACAATCATCCATTTCAAAAACTAAAGGCATCACAATCATCTACGTTGAACACTCTATAAAACACATACAACAATTAAGGAAATCATGAGGTTCGATTTGGCACCTTAATTCGAAGTCAGTGATGAATCTTGAAGCCTTGGCACGTGTTGATCCAAAACAGTTCAAGCTTGATGATAGGGAAGGTGAATGTAGTGCTTAGCTTGGCTCGAATTTGCTCCTAGTGCAAGAAATCTTCAAATGCCATGGTTGAGCATTACTTGGACAGTCGAGATTGGTGAGGATCTTGATGTTGCTTTTCCAAAACAGTTGAAGAAGAAGATGAATGGAGATGGCAGCAAAAAGAATCACACGATTTGGTGAAGAATTGGAAGAGTTTGATCCAATTTTCTTTGATGTTTGTTCTTGAGCTTTTGGAGAATTTGGAGGGAAAAGTGGTTACAATTTCTTGTGAAATGTGATTCTGATCCAAAGTTAGTTATGATTAGTGATATATACTCCAGCTCTAATCACCTCATTAATCACCAATTAGCCAAATGACATATGATTAGCAAAATGTGATTTTACTAAGCAAGGGCAAAAATGCCATTTCACAATGGGGCCCATGACAGCTGTATGACAGCTCACACATTCTCTAAATATCAGTTATGATGTGTTGCAACTTGTCCCATGGTCATTGGTTGTGTAATTTTGATTTTCACTATGTCATGGCAAATGGTATAATTTTCAAATGCAATTCACAAGTGACTTGACCAAATAATGAACCTCAACATGTTATGCCAGTTTAAACCATTTTCAATTTGCA
Source organism: Lathyrus oleraceus (assembly GCF_024323335.1). Lineage (NCBI taxonomy): Eukaryota > Viridiplantae > Streptophyta > Magnoliopsida > Fabales > Fabaceae > Lathyrus > Lathyrus oleraceus. The sequence goes on from NC_066583.1 coordinate 115,444,303, forward strand.
TTTGTGAGGTGTTGCAAAAATCCCCATTCCAAAATTCTCATTATTTCTCAAGTTGGACCATTTTGCCCCTGGATTTTTAACTGTACACTTGAAAATTGACTTTTTGCATTGACCATTTTTGATGAATTCCAATTATGCACCATGAAAGTACATGTCAAATGGAGTTTGCACATAAAAAGATCACTCAATTTGGACACTCCATGTGGAAGTTATGCCCCTCTGATTATGGGTCATTTTTGAAATTGAATGGACCATAACTTGCCAATCATACATGGGAATTTCAAGTTCTTGGACTTTTTGGAAAGGTGAGAACAAGATCTACCACTTTCATGTTAAAATTTTTTTCATTTGAAGCTTCCTTGGACATGTAATTTTGAGGTCAAAAACTTTCCATTTTTGGAAACTTCCATTACAAGTCACTTTCTATTTTTGGCAATTTTTGTCCTGATTTGATTTTCTCCATTCTTAAGCTTTGAAATGTCAAATAACACTTGTTCCAACATGAATGAAGTGTATCCAACTCATTTTCACCTCCAAATCCATTAAATCATGCACAGTTGACCACAGTTGACTTTTTCAACTGATAGATGAATTTGGCAATGCATTGATCAATCTGAGCCCCAATCTCCTGATGAAATGGCTCAAGGATGAAACCCTAGCCTCCATAAGCTCCATACAATCACATGTTGATCCCCATATCAATCATAGACCCCATCTCCTTGCTATGCCCTGATTGGCCCAATGCAACTGATTAGGGTTGACCAGTGGTCAAAACCCTAATCTCAAGGAATCTGCTTCAACACTTGATGATGACAAACCATGATGATGGTAATGAATCATTGCAATCAAGATGAAGACCAATCTCCTAGAATCACAAAACCCTAATTTGGACTTCCACATCCTCAGATGATTAATGACCAGTCCAATAAAACCATAGCTTGCACATGACCTCCCATCTTCTGATCAAGACTTAAGAGGATGACTTGCACAATGTAACCACATGATATGCAATATGCAATGCCTAATGACCTAAAAATGATATGCAATATGTTAAGCTAGTCCCAAGAGAGGAGGGCAAATTTTGAGGTGTTACACCAGAGGACTGTTATATCAGAAGTCGTTGCTCCGACTGTGCCAGCTGCTAGTGCTTATTTCATGCCGAATGCCATGCCAGCCGGGTTTCCGTGGGGTATGCCTCCAGGTTTCATGTCAGATATTCCAGCTCCGACTTTTGCTTCTATGCCGACATCTAGCCCGGTCCTTGTTGCTCCTCCTCCTGTCGTGCATACCGTTCCCAGGGTAGACGACACCATTTATCATTCTGAGCCGTCTGAGGGCCCAGATGTCAATGAGAAGATGGACGCAATGAATGACCAATTCCACGAGCTGCGAAAGGAATTGAAGACCCTCCGAGGGAAAGATCTGTTTGGCAAGTCTGGTGCTGAACTTTGCCTAGTTCCCGGTGTGAAAATTCCGGTCAAATTCAAAGTCCCTGACTTTGAGAAATATAAGGGGAACACCTGCCCTCTTGCTCACCTGGTTATGTACGCTAGAAAAATGTCTACGCAAACAGATAATGATCAGCTTCTGATTCATTATTTTCAGGATAGTTTGTCTGGTGCAGCTCTTCGTTGGTATATGAGCCTTGATAGTGCAAACATCTGATCCTTCAATGATCTTGGCGAAGCCTTCGTCAAGCAGTACAAGTATAATGTTGATATGGCGCCTGACCGTGATCAACTCAGGGCCATGTCTCAGAAGGATAAAGAGACATTCAAGGAGTACGCCCAGAGGTGGCGAGAGTTAGCAGCTCAGATTACTCCTCCGCTGGAAGAGAAGGAGATGACTAAGATCTTTCTGAAGACTCTTAGTTCATTTTATTACGAGCGGATGGTTGCGAGTGCTCCCTCTGATTTCACCGAAATGGTGAACATGGGGATGCGTCTGGAGGAAGGTGTCCGTGAAGGACGGTTGTCTAAAGATGAGAGCTCTTCTAAACGGTATGGGGCGTTTAAGAAGAAAGATGGGGAGGCACATGTTGTGCAGTCCCATGCTAAACCGAGAAGACCCTCTATTAAGAGGAAACCAGTGCGTCATCAGCACCAGGTGGCTCATATAGCACCTGTTTTCAGAGATAGTGCTCAGTATCAGCAGCCTAATCAGCATCAGCATCAGCAGCAACCTCAGTATCAACAGCAACATCGTCCACAGCAGCAGGCTTACCAGCCTCGTGGCAGTACCAGCAACCAAGCCAATCTGAATTATGATAGGAAGAAGATCAACTTCGATCCCATTCCTATGTCATATGCTGAGTTATATCCTTCCTTGTTGGAGAGGAAACTAGTTACTCCCAGAGAGCCTCCGGCTGTGCCTGCTAACCCGCAGTGGTGGTACAAGCCAGATCAACATTGTGTGTATCATTCCGGTGCTCCGGGACACAATATTGAGAATTGTTATCCGTTGAAAACTAAGGTTCAAGACCTTATGCGGTGCGGCATTCTGAGCTTCGAGGACTCAGGCCCCAATGTTACGAAGAACCCATTGCCCGAGCATGGGAAATCAGTGAACATGGTCCAGGGGTGCCCTGGGAAATATAAAGTCAAATATGTCAGCCATATTCGACAGTCATTGGTCGAGTTGCATCGTCTCCTGTGTGAATACAGCTATATGGAGCATGACCATGACAAATGCCGCATTTGCTCCGTCAATCGTCTGGGTTGTCGCCAAGTGCGAAGAGAGCTTCAAGAGTTGTTGGATGAAGGTACCATAGAGATTCTTCAGAATCGCAATGTTGATGAAGATGAACCAGAAGTGAATGTTATCTCTCCTGTGTTCAAATTGCCCGAGCCTGTTGTTATCCGTTATGATGGTAGCAAGTCGAAGGTCTCTCCTTCTCTGATAATCAAGCCTGCGGGCCCTGTGCCTTATTCCTCGGATAGAGCTATTCCCTTTCATTACAGTGATGTTGTTGTTGAAGATAGGAAAGAAGTGTCGTTGCCTTCGACCTCTGTTATCAATATTGCTGATGTGAGCGGGTTGACCCGTAGTGGTCGTGTGTTTTCTGCACCCCCGAAGCCTCATGTTGCTTCTGATTCCGCTGAGCGTCCGGTTGGGACCGCTGTGAATGTTCAGAATCCGGCACTTGCTGTTGCCAAACCCTCCTCTGTACAAAAGACTCCTGCTTCTTCCGTTGGCCCGAGTGGCATTGTGAATGAAGAATGTGATGAGATGCTGAGGCTCATCAAGAAGAGTGAGTACAACGTTGTAGACCAGCTTCTACAAACGCCGTCCAAGATCTCCGTTCCATCTTTGCTGCTGAATCCAGAACCTCATAGGGAGGCTCTGCAGAAAGTTTTGGACCTGGCTTATGTTGATCATGATGTCACTATTGAACAGTTTGATAGTATCGTTGCAAACATCACTGCTTGCAACACTTTGAGTTTCTGTGACGCTGATCTCCCTGAGGAGGGAAGAGACCACAACATGGCTCTACATATCTCCATGAACTGCAAGACTGATGCCATGTCCAACGTGCTGGTGGACACTGGATCATCTCTAAATGTATTTCCAAAAACCACTCTTTCGAGACAGTCATATCAGGGGCCTCCCATGAGGCAGAGTGGTGTTGTTGTGAAAGCTTTTGATGGGTCGCGCAAGACCGTGATTGGGGAAGTTGATCTCCCAATCAAAATTGGACCAAGTGATTTCCAAGTTACCTTCCAGGTTATGGATATCCACCCATCTTATAGCTGTCTCCTTGGTAGACCATGGATTCACGAGGCTGGCGCCGTGACATCCACTCTACACCAGAAGCTAAAATTTGTCAAGAACAAGAAACTGGTCGTGGTAGGGGGAGAAAAGGCTCTCCTGGTTAGCCACCTGTCTTCTTTCTCATATATTGATGCTGAGGATGAAGTTGGAACACCGTTCCAAGCTTTATCTATTGTTGAGCCAATTAAGAAGAAGTCTCCTTCATTTGCTTCCTACAAAGATGCGAAACTGGCCATTGAATGTGGTGCAGTTGCTGGTTTAGGGAAGATGATTGAGCTTGAAGACAATAAATCCCGGGCTGGCATTGGCTATTCTTCTGGGGCATTCAACGAGCAAGGTTTGTTCAAGAGTGGAGGTTTCATCCATGCTGATCAGACTGAAGAAGCTGCTGCTATCTTGGAAGAGGATGCAGAGGATTTGAGCAACTTCATCATACCTGGTGGTGTCTGCCATAATTGGGTCGATGTAGATGTTCCTACAGTCATTCATAGATCAGAGTAATGGTTCACTTTGTTCAAAACCCTTCTCCCATGCCAAAAGGAGAAGTGATGACATTGTTGGCAGCATTAATACAATGATATTTTCATTCAATTAATGCATTGTTAAACATTTGTTTTTCCATTTGTTTTCACTTTTTGCTTTTTTGCATGAAATCAGTGATCACAAAAAACCGAAAAAAACAAGAATAAAAGCAATCTTTTTCATCTGCATAATGATTTGCTTGTTTAAATTCTAAAGTTTTTCATTAACCAAAATTATTATGCAGGTTGATTCTAAAACCCATTGAACATAATGATCCAACGCCATCTCCCAATTTTGAATTCCCTGTATTCGAGGCAGAGGAAGATGATGTTGAAGGGATTCCTGATGAGATTACCCGTCTCCTTGAGCACGAGAAGAAGATCATTCAGCCGCACCTTGAAGATCTGGAAACAGTCAACTTGGGGTCTGAAGATTGTGTTCGATTGGTGAAGATTGGGGCACTTCTTGAAGAGTCTGACAAGAAGGGGTTGATCAGTTTGCTACGAGAATATTCCGATATCTTTGCTTGGTCGTATGAAGACATGCCGGGTCTAGATACAGATATTGTGCAACATTTCCTGCCTTTAAAGCCTGAGTGCGTGCCTGTGAAGCAGAAGCTCAGAAGAACTCATCCAGATATGGCAGTAAAGATCAAAGAGGAAGTTCAGAAGCAAATTGATGCGGGGTTTCTGGTGACTTCTACATATCCTCAATGGGTGGCCAATATTGTGCATGTGCCTAAGAAGGACGGAAAAGTCCGTATGTGTGTTGATTACAGAGATTTGAATAAAGCTAGTCCAAAAGATGATTTTCCTCTACCACACATTGATATGTTGGTAGACAATACAGCTAAATTCAAAGTCTTTTCCTTTATGGACGGATTTTCCGGATATAATCAAATCAAGATGGCACCCGAGGATATGGAGAAGACAACATTCATCACACCTTGGGGAACATTCTGTTATCGAGTGACGCCCTTCGGTTTGAAGAACGCCGGAGCCACGTATCAACGAGCTATGACTACCTTGTTTCATGATATGATGCACAAGGAGATAGAGGTCTATGTTGATGATATGATTGCTAAGTCCCGAACGGAAGTTGAACATGTTGAGCATTTGTTGAAGCTTTTTCAGCGTCTGAGGAAGTTCAGACTTCGCCTGAATCCGAACAAATGTACATTTGGAGTCCGTTCCGGCAAGTTGTTGGGTTTTGTTGTCAGCGAGAGAGGTATTGAGGTTGATCCTGCAAAGGTCAAAGCAATACAAGAGATGCCTGCACCCAAAACTGAGAAGCAAGTCCGAGGTTTTCTTGGCCGCTTGAACTACATTTCCAGATTTATATCCCACATGACTGCCACATGTGCGCCGATATTCAAGCTCCTCCGGAAAGATCAGTCTCATGATTGGGCCGAGGATTTCTAGAAAGCTTTCGACAGTATCAAAGAATATCTGTCTGAACCTCCGATCTTGTCTCCGCCGGTAGAAGGAAGACCTCTGGTCATGTATTTGACTGTTCTTGAAGACTCGATGGGTTGTGTACTCGGTCAACAAGATGAATCAGGGAAGAAAGAATCTGTTATCTACTACCTCAGTAAGAAGTTTACTGATTGTGAGTCTCGATACTCTATGCTTGAGAAGACGTGTTGTGCTTTGGCTTGGGCTGCTAAGCGTTTGCGCCAGTACATGATAAATCATACAACTTGGTTGATATCCAGAATGGATCCAATCAAGTACATCTTCGAGAAGCCTGCTTTAACTGGGAGGATTGCCCGTTGGCAGATGTTGTTGTCTGAGTATGATATTGAGTATCAAGCTCAGAAAGCTATCAAAGGTAGTATCTTGGCTGACCATTTAGCGCACCAGCCGATTGAAGATCATCAGTCTGTTCAGTACGACTTCCCAGATGAGGAGATTCTGTATTTGAAAATGAAAGATTATGATGAGCCTACACTTGATGAAGGTCCGGAACCTGGTTCCAGATGGACGATGGTGTTTGATGGCGCTGTGAATCAGTACGGAAATCGAATTGGGGCAGTAATCATTACTCCTCATGGCACACATATTCCGTTTATAGCAAGGCTAACTTTCAAATGCACGAATAATATGGCTGAGTATGAGGCCTGTATTATGGGACTGGAAGAATGCATTGATTTGAGAATCAAGCATCTTGATGTGTATGATGATTCGGCCCTGGTTGTCAATCAGATCAAGGGTGAATGGGAGACGAATCAGCCCAGTCTCATTCCGTACAGAGATTACGCGAGGAGGATTTCAACGTTCTTTACAGAAGTTTACTTTCATCATATTCCTCGAGAGGATAATCGGATGGAAGATGCGCTTGCTACGCTTACTACGCTTGCTTCGATGATTATGGTCAGATATTGGAATGAAGTACCCAATATTGCCGTGATGCGCTTGGATAGACCAGCTCACGTATTTGCAGTAGAAGAAGTACATGATGACAAGCCTTGGTATTTTGATATCAAGAATTTCCTCCAGAACCAGGTCTACCCGCCTGGGGCATCTGTGAAAGATAGGAAAACTTTGAGAAGGTTGTCAGGCAGTTTCTTCCTCAGTGGTGAAGTGCTGTATAAAAGAAATTTTGACATGGTTTTGCTCAGATGCGTGGATAGACACGAAGCAAACCTGTTGATGACTGAGGTCCATGAGGGTTCATTTGGTACTCATTCCAATGGACATGCCATGGCTAGAAAAATGTTGAGAGCAGGTTACTATTGGCTGACAATGGAGTCTGACTGCTGCAAATATGTGAAGAAATGCCACAAGTGTCAGATTTATGCGGATAAGATTCATATTCCTCCGACACTTCTGAATGTGATTTCATCACCATGGCCTTTCTCTATGTGGGGAATTGACATGATCGGCATGATTGAATCGAAAGCGTCCAACGGACACAGGTTTATTCTCGTAGCAATTGATTACTTCACCAAATGGGTTGATGCCGCATCATATGCGAATGTGACCAGGCAAGTGGTCGTGAAGTTTATCAAGAATTAGCTGATTTTCCGTTATGGTGTGCCAGATAAGATCATTACTGATAATGGATCTAATCTGAATAATAAGATGATGGATGAGTTGTGCGCTAAATTCAAGATTGCACACCATAATTCCTCTCCTTACAGACCTAAGATGAATGGGGCTGTTGAAGCTGCTAACAAGAATATCAAGAAGATTATCCAGAAGATGGTTGTTACGTACAAAGATTGGCATGAGATGCTGCCATTTGCTTTGCATGGTTATCGTACATCTGTCCGCACTTCAACAGGGGCAACCCCTTTCTCTCTTGTTTATGGCATGGAGGTTGTTCTCCCAGTAGAGGTGGAGATCCCATCAATGAGAGTCTTGATGGAAGCCAAGTTGACTGATGCTGAATGGATTCAGAGTCGTTATGACCAACTGAATTTGATTGAAGAGAAGCGATTGACTGCCATGTGCCATGGTCAGTTATATCAGCAGAGAATGAAGAAAGCATTCGATAAGAAGGTCAAGCCTCGTGTGTTCCGAGAAGGTGACCTCGTGCTCAAGAAAGTTTTGTCTTTCGCGCCCGATTCCAGGGGCAAGTGGACTCCAAACTACGAGGGTCCATATGTTGTCAAGAGAGCCTTTTCAGGAGGTGCTTTGATGCTTACAACAATGGATGGGGAGGATTTCACTCGTCCTGTGAATTCAGATGCAGTCAAGAAATACTTTGCCTAAAAAAAAGTGTATAAAAAAAAACATAATAGCTCGCTAAGTTGAAAACCCGAAAGGGCGGCTTAGGCAAAAACGAGCGTCTCGGTGGAGAATCCGAAAGGGTGATCCAGGCAAAAGTTAGAGACTTGAAAAAAAAGAATATTTGCATCCCGCTAGATTGAGTACCTCACCCTGGGGCAATCTAGGCAAAAATTAGGGATTTGGCAAGTAACTGCATCCTGACAAGACTTTCTGTTTCACAGCTGTCTTTTCATCAGAGATTCTCGATTCGTCGTCGACTGGAGCTTCGAATACATCGAGATTCAAATTGGTAGAGAAAGGATCATTATGTTCAATGTAGCCCTCTTCCAATATATATCACTGATTTCAAATGTTTACAGATCTATGGAGTCTTGCCATTTGCAGACTACCATTCCATCAAATCAATTTGAGCTTTTATCCAATTATTTGCACTCTTATTTGTTTCAATTCTATAAATGTTTTGCATGTTTTAATTGATAAAATGTCATTGTTTAAACAAATAAAATTTTTCAAATTGTTGTTTTAAACAAAGTGAACATTCACAATGATGAAAGGATACTTAAGAATATCTCAGTGCTCTCCCAAGGGTGGCATGATTTCCAACAGGTAAGACATTTGTTCATATTCCTGGCTTGGTTGTATCCTCTTTCTCCAGATTTGTTGTTGGGGTTGTTCCCCAAGCAGAGTTGTTGTTGGGGTTGTCCCCTAAGCAGAGTGCTTGTTGAAGACTTCGTTTTCTTCTCCAGCAATATTATCTCCCCAGCATGGGTGCGTTCCTTTGGAAGATTCGATAGTTGGTGGTTTGAGACCCCGGTATCCCGTCACTCTCCTCAGTGCAGTCGCCAGCGGAGTTGTTGCTTCTCTCCCCAGCATGGTTACTTTCTTTTTGAAGATTCAGTGGTTGGTGGAGTGATATCCCGGTACTTTACCACTTTCATCAGCACAGTCGCCTGCAGAATTGTTGATATGATATACTGCATTTTATGCTATATCTCTCCATCAGAGCGTTTATTCCTTCAGCAGAGCAATGATTATTTTCCTCCTCCATAGTTGTTGGTTTCCTCTTGGAAGGTTCAGCATTTGGTGGTTGATCCCCAGCTCTCCTCCCTATCCCCAGTAGATTCCTCAGCGGATTCCCCATTTGAGCTGTCAGTAGATTTGTGGTATGATGGATTATATCTGTGTGATTTCCCCAGAGTTGGTATCCCCAACAGAGTCAGGATCCCCGCCAGAGTTGTTTTCCCCAGTAGGGTCGGTTGGTGATCTATCATCCAGAGATTTGGTTGATTCCCTGATGCTTTTGATCCCTAGTAGAGTGGCTTTTTGCAGAATCTACTTGTGTGATCTATTCTTCCTGCTCAGTGGGTGTATTCCCCAATGGAGTGGCTGACATTATTCCCAGTAGAGTTGCTTGTGCAGTTAGATTCTACATGGATGATATGTTCTCCCTTTGTGGGTTGTTCCCCAGCGGAGTTATTTGGAGTTGCTTTCGTGGCAGTTCTTGCTTGTGCAGTGAACTCTTGTTTCCCAGTTGATGCTGAGGGTCCCCTGCAGTTTTTGGGATTTCTCCCATTTCCCAACAGATTTGTCTTGGTGGCTGCTTATGCCTGTTGTGACTTTCTGTGCCCCAGTTGGGATGATTGTTGATCCATCACTCAGAGATTTTGTGATTTCTTCGGGATATCTCTGGTTTTATTTTGCCTCCCCGCAGATCTTTGCTTTTAGCTGGAAGATCTCCAACAGATTGGCTTTCCAGTTGGATTTTTCCCCTGGAAGTGTAGTACCGGGCGTTTGATTCCTGGACCCTGTTTGTGTTAGATATGTCTGTTTTGTCAGCATTCATCAAACATAAATTACGCATATTCATGCATATTCATAAACATTCAGATATTCATGCTGCATTTTTTGCCATATATCTTTTGTTTGTTATTCCCTGCTATGGTGATATAGATCTCTCCAATAGATCTCCCCAAGCAGAGGTCGGGTATTTAATCTCTCCATATAGAGTCAGCCCCATAAGTAGAAAGTGTCTGCCTTTCCTTCTGCAGTTCCCCACTGAGATATATCCTCGTGGATGACGGTTTCTTCCGTTTCCTCCCAACACATATAATGGGATGGATATTCCTATTGAGTTATATCCTCATTAGGACGAGTCTTGATTCAGTCTGTCTTTTCGGATCGATCCCGAATTGGCTATTTGTCAACTGTTTCCTGTGCTTCCCTGTGGAGTAAATGAATAAATTGCCCAGTAACCGACATTAATTCTTTATCCCCAGCGGAGTTTGGGCCTCTACCCTTATACCGGTAGTTGTAAGTCCTATGTTCCTTTTCCTCTTGGCGGAATTTGTGGTTATATACCTTTTATTCCTCAGCCAGAGTCGATTGGTTGTCTACCCAGTAGTCGGTAGTCGTAAATCCTAATTTTCCTGCTCTCCAGCAGTGTGTGGTTTGTTATAAACCCTATTTTGTTTCCCGTGCGGATTTGTGATTTCTTTCATTCCCCACGTGGAGTTGTTGGTTTTCTACCCCGTATTCGGTAGATGTAAACCCTAATTCTTTTATCCTCATCAGAGTTTTGGCTACTACCCCGTATTCGGTAGTTGTAAGTCCTATCTCTTTTCCCCTAGCAGAGGTAACCTTTGTGGTTCGTTCTGGTTGATGGTGGATTTTGTGCTGTTGTGGTTTTATCCCCAACGGAGTCTGTGCTTTCTTGTGAATAATTGCCAGTTGCTAGCAATTTTATCCCCAGTTGAGTCTTTGGTTTTCTACTCCGTATTCGGTAGTCGTAAACCCTAATTTCTCCCCTTTGCAGAGTCAACCTTGTTGTTCATCCTTTTTGATGATGGTTACTCTTTGTGGTTATCTTCATTCAATATTCGATGTTGATATTCCTTCTTGCTTCTGGATAATTGCCGTTTGCTAGCAATTGCATCCCCAGCAAGTCTTTTTGTGGATAATTGCCGGATGCTTGCAATTCATCCCCAGCGAGTCTTCTTTCATTTACTCTTTTGTTGGTAATGTTGTTGCTCCCTTTGATTGGTCATCTTTATATACCTAGTTTTGGTATCCCGATGCCTTTCTTTTCGGTCGATTTATCCTTTATTAACCTAGTAACCGGTTGTGGATAATCTTCCATGCGAGTATGTTATCCACGTTCTGACGGTAATGGATAATATATCTCATGCACTCTTCAGTCGAAGCCTGTTGTGTTTCCCCAGTCGAGTAAGATTCGTGTTCCTTTGCGGAATCGAATATTCTTTGTCTTGGATGATTGCCGGATGCTTGCAATTTATCCCTTGTGAGTTGTCTTTTGTTTACCCTGTTGTTGTGGTATCGATTGTCTCTCTTTTTGGTTGGTCACCTATTATATACCCTGTAACCGGTATCTCTAGTGTCTCTTCCTTTTCGAGTATATTATTCACGTTCTAACGGTAATGAATAATATGTCTCATGCGCTCTTTGGTTGGAGTCCTTTGTTGATTTTCCCCAATGGAGTAAGATTCGTATTCTTTGTAGAATCGAATATCCATCCTTTAACAAGTTTGTGTTCAGGATGATGAGTGTTTTGGCATATATACCAATTCACGATTTCGGTAGGTCACCTATTATATACCCTAACCGGTATCCCTGGTGTTTCCTTCCATGAAAGTATATTATCTACGTTCTGACGGTAATAGATAATATATCTCATGCGAGTATTCTATCCACGTTCTGACGGTAATGGATATTATATCTCATGCGCTCTTTGGGTTTGTGTCCCCAGCTGAGTAAGATTCGTTTTCTCGTTGTGGAGTTGAATGTCCATCCTGTAAGTCGATTTTCTTTTTCAAGCCCTCCTTTCGGATGATGAGTGTTTTGGCATATATACCAATTCACGCTTTGGTCGGTCACCTATTATATACCCAGTAACCGGTATCTCTGGTGTCTCTTCCTTTTCGAGTATATTATTCACGTTCTGACGGTAATGAATAATATATCTCATGCACTTTTGGGTCAATCTTTTGATTGTTTTCTCCGCAGAGTAAGATTCGTATTCCTTGTGGAATCGAATATCCATCCTATAAACAAGTCTGCTTTTCTAGCTTTCTTCAGGATGATGAGTGTTTTGGCATATATACCAATTCACGACTTGGTCGGTCACCTATTATATGCCCTAACCGGTATCCCTGGTGTTCCTTCCTTTCTGCTCCCTATTATGACCCTGGTCCCCTGTGGAGTCAGATTTTCCTGAGTTGATGTACCTTTTTCAGGTCTTTCTCAGATGTTTGGTTGATTGATATCTCTCACCCTTATACCGGTCTTAGATATTCATTCTTCCTGAGTTTGTTACCCTTATACCGGTAACACCTCATTCTTTGTTGCTTCCCCAGGAGAGTCTCTTTGTTAGACATTCTCCAGTGGAGTTTCTTGTGGTGATTTTACCCTTTTGCTGTATTGGTGTTTCCCCAATATATGCAATTTTCCCCGGCAGGGAGGTTCTTTGTGAATCTTTTTCCCTGATCCGAGTCCGGATTTTCATCCGAAGTATCCTTTGTGGATAGTTTGAGTCAGCTTGAGTCTTTCCAATGGATGTGTCTTCCTTTTTGGAATTCTTCTTTTCCCCAGTTTGAGTCCTTCACTCCCCTGTGAGGTCTCCAGTCCAGTCGTGCCTTGTTCACGCAGTGTCTAATCCCAGTTTTCCCTAATTCAGAGTCGTGTCCTGCTCACGCATTCTTTTCTTTTTCCTATCTCCATGAGAGTCTTGTGAGAGTCTCTGTTCCTGGTGAGTGAATTACTCCGATGGATCGTCTTTTCTTCTTTGTGGATCATTATTCCCCACAGAGGTTGTGTCTTTTGCATGCATACATCTGCATCATGAGGTCTCTTAGGGACCAAAATTTGTCTCATTACTGTTATTTAAGCCCATTCTACCGCGTCGAGATGAAGATTTCTAAACTTCACTTCTCCGGCTAGAATGACCTTAAATAGGGGCATCTGTAAGACCCCAATTTTGTCCCTAAGATCCCTCATGGCATCATATCATATCATTTCATTGCCTCAAGGATCATTGTGCACCTTGTTTCCTTCCCTGTGGGTGGGTTATCTTTTTGAGAGTGTTTCTTGATCACCAAGCATGTTTTGCATTTGTATATCATTGCTTTTCATTTGTCCACTAACCAAAAGTACAAAAATATGTCATCTAACCTTTGTCTTGCAGATGAAGCAATCAACAGTCAAAACAGTCAAAGACAGTCATTGAGCCATAAGTGGTGGCCATTCTTGAGAATTTGGACCCCACAATCATTACCAAGAGCTTACATGAGCTATGATATCATTTTGAATCAAAGTCCCAAGTGGTAGAGGCTTAAATTTCATCAGAACATTGCCAGGTCAACTGAAGACCTAGAAAGTCAACTGCCAAGTCAACTGTTGGATTTGGAGGTGGGAAGTGATTAGAAATACTTCATTCATGTTCAAACAAGTCTCATTTGACATTTCAAACATCAACATTGAAGAAAATAAAGTCAGGTCAAAACTTTCCAAAAATAGAAAGTGACCTATAATTCAAAATTGCCAAAAATGGAAAGGTTTTAACCTAACTTCAACTTCATATTACATGATCAAAAATGCTTCAAATGAAATTTTGTTGAACATGAAAGTTGTAGATCTTTCTCTCCCATTTCCAAAAAGTCCAAGATCATCCATTTCTCATGTGTGGTTAAGAAGATATGATCAAAACATGGAAAAGTGTACATGGAAATTCAAATGTGCATAACTTCTCAACCAAATGTCCAATTCAAGTGGCTCTTTTTTGTATATTCTTATCTTGACCTCTACTTTCCAAAATATACATTGCATTACATCAATTCTCATCACATAATTATTTGCATTTCACTTGAATTTTTGGAGGGAAAAACTATAGTTTGAAATTGGTGCATCATTTGAATATTACACCAATACATTTAGCTCCAAAATGATGTTTTAAGTGGAATTGGATCACAAACCCGTGCACTGTTCACCATGCACCCCATGCATGAGGTGAAATTGCTAATTTGCATTCACACTCTATTTTGGCTAATTACAATTGCATTGGCTTAAGTATGATTAAGGATTGGATTAACAGGACCTATATAAACCTAATCATAACTGTTTTCTGCTAACAACAATTCATTTTTCAGATCTAGATCTAGAATACCAAATTTTTCTCTCAAAATTTTCTTCCACATTCTTCATTTCCAATTCATTTTCTTGCTTAATTCTTGTTGTTGAGTTGATCTTGAGCAGGATTACACATAGAACCAAAGGAATTCGTGCAAGGTTGAAGCATTATTGAAGCTTTGAATCATCCATGGCAAGTGAAAATTCTGGTAGAAGCAAGCACGATTAAGCCTCCATTCTTCATCCAATCAACTTCATAAGCACTTTGGAAGATCTGTTTGAGCATTGCAAGGCATAGATCCAGCTAAATCCAGTTCTGCTTCTTCAAGAGGTCATAACTCGATCTCTTCATTTCTCAAAATTATTGCCATGTTAATATAGAGCTCTTTATGCTGATTGATTTGAGCTTTGAATCATCTAAATCCATGTTGTTTTGAGTAAGATATGGATGTTTGAATTTTTGGTGATGAATCTTCTTTCACTCGATCCGTGCGTGTTTAGTTGTTTCTTGTTGATTTGTTTATGGATTCATGATGTATGTTGAATGATCTTCACAATGATATGCTCACTTGTTGTTTCTGGACATGTTGAAAATTTCTTGAAAATCGTGGATGAAGAAGATCTTCAAGATCTTCATCATGTTCATGATCACCTGCACATTCCCTGCGGATTTTCGTGCAACCTTCATACGTTTCCTGCGAATTTACATGCGTGTTCATGCGTTTACCTGCGGATTCCATTTGGCCATGCATGCACGTGTGTTTAGGGTTTATGCCAAACTCTGTCGTTTTAAGCTAGCGCGCCATCCATTTCAAATATTGCCTGGCTTCGATTCTGGCTGGTGACATTATTTCAAAATGCTTCACATATTATTTGTTTTCCCTCCATGTCCATGTACATGCTTCATATGCATTTTTTCATTTTTTCTCCATCTTCATAAAATTATATTAAATTGAATATTGCTCCAAAAATTGTGTGGTTTTTTGCATGATGTCACATTTTATGTCTATTATTTTTTGGTTATTTTTCCATGAATTGTGCTTGGCTGGTTTTTGTTTTGCCCTAGGGTTTGTTAACCTGTGTGCTATTTGTACCTTGCCTTGCCATATCTTTTGTGAAATGATGAGTTTTTATCCAATGCTTCTGAAAATTTGCATGATGAAACTAGACTCCTGGCTTGACATTTTGGTGTTGATTTGGTATTTTTACCATTTGTGGTTTCTGTTTTATATTCATGTGAATGTAGGTGTGACAATTTGTGTCACACCTTTGCTTGTCCAACTTGATTAATTGATTTTCCATTCCAAATGAACTCCAAATGCCTTGATTTTTTGTATGATACTTGATATGGATATTGTGAATGTTCATGATTTTTCTTGGAATTTTTGGATTGATTTCTGATTTGATTGAGATTTTTCTTTCTGGATGGTCAGTTGTGAGCTTTTGAATTGTCTTGATTTTCATTTGTTTGTGAAATGCTTGTGCTTTATCCTATGGATGTGAAATTTTGCACACTAATTCTAGGCATGTTAAAGACTGTTTTGGCTTTGGTTTGAGGTTTTTACCTTGATTCATTTCTGTTTTAGGCTTGTGCTAAGTTGGTATGCCAAGTGGTGTCATATTTGAGCTTGTTATGTTTGCCTTGACTTATGCAATTTGATTACCATGCTTAATCTTTTCCAATGCCTCTAATTTTTTGTGTGATGATCATGTAGTATGTTCTGTTTACTCATGAATTTTGTTGAGATTATTTGAATCATTTTTGAATTAATGTGCATTTGTTCATTCTGATGTCACAATGTGCTTTCAACTTGCATACCTTGCCTTCTTTGGTTCATGAAATGGATTTGGTTATTGATATTGATGTGAGACCTTTTGGATTGTTTCAAGATGTGTTTGAAGTTGATTAATGTTAATTTTCATCTTCTGTTTTGAATTTTTTCTCCATCTTTGACCCTAGGCTTTGACCTAGTGGTTTGCTTCTCATGTTTGAGCTTTGATTTCAGGTTGAACATCCAAGTTAATTGGTTCATTATGCTTCAACACTTGAGCATTTGATGTTTGCCTTTGACTACTAACATTGTGTGTTTTGTAGGGTTGTTAACTCATTTGAGCTTGACTTGTGGCTTATGCCTTTGCTTATTGGGTTTGACTGTTGACATTGGCTGTTGTTTGATTGTCTGAGTTGTATACTGATTTGTTTGATGTTTCCACAGGTACTTAGTTGCTTAAGTTCACTTTGAACTTGCTTTTGCTTGGTTGCTTAACCACTTAGGTATAACCTCTCTTCTTCATGTAGTCTGGAAGACCTGTCCTGTTACTTGGGCAGGCACCTGTCTGAAGCCCTCCTTAAGAGGCCATGTTCTTGTGTGTTTATTTTTGTGCTAAGCAGGAAAAGTCCTTTGATAAGGCAATTGACAGATAAAAGAGATGTGTAATCCATCTCCTGCTATTCAGTGTGTCATCCCTTTGCTCACATTACATGTTGATGCATTGTGGATATTAACCCAAGATCTATAGAGTCAATCACTTGTGGAGAAGAGTTCCTACTTTCTGAACTCCCACACTTTCTAATATTCAAAGCTCTCCCAGGCCAGGGATAGAAGCTATAAGGCACACCCCTCATCTCCTTTTCATCTGCTTCACCTTAACCCTCAATGTTAAGGTTAAGAGCACACTAACCCCATTCCAGTTGACTGTAAAGTCTAACCTTGCTTGAGCCTAATTGCTTGTATATAGTGTGTGCTAATTGACTTGTTTGTTTGATTACTTGTTTCATCTGTGCATATCTGCTTATGTGTGCCTTTGTGCATTTATCATCATTAATTGTACATAATTGCATAATCATTGTTCATATCTTTGTGATCATTTTGTTTTGAGGAGTCAACAGTAAGTCCATTTATTGGCAGTTGTTTCCTATGACCATTGAGGAGTCAATTGTAAGTCCAGTTATTGGCATTTGTTTCCTGTGATATGGTAGGAGATTGGTATAAGTCCAGTGATTGGCATCCGGTATCCTTGTTTTGTTTTAGGAGATTGGTATAAGTCCAGTGATTGGCATCCGGTATCCGGTTTTCTTTCTTTCCTTTGTGAGACTAGTATAAGTCCAGTGTTTGGCATCTGGTATCATTGTTTTGTTTAGGAGATTGGTATAAGTCCAGTAATTGGCATCCGGTATCCATTCTTTTTGCTTCAGTGAGATTGGTATAAGTCCAATAATTGGCATCCGGTATCCATTTGTTTTGCTTATTTGTGCATTATTGCCTATTCCAAGGGAATCACTTGAATCATCTTCCATATGATTTCAAGAGGTGAACATTTAAGAAGTTTTACACTCCCTCATCCTCCCTCCTTTTGTTTCTTAAACCTCCATTTGCATGCTAATCCAAACTTGAAAACTATTGTGCAAACATGTTCATTTCTTTTCAAATTAGAAACCTAGGCCCTAAGCCTTTGACTTTTTCAAACTTCATTTTCCTAATACTTTCTTTGAATTGAATTCTAATCATACTTTGACCATCTTTTGTGAATAAATTCTAATTGGTTAATCCAACTCATTCAATTGTTTTGTGGCTCTGTCCATTCTTGATAAGTTTTCATACATTAGCCATAGGTTTGATTTATCCTAGTTGGTTGATGTTAATCTCACCTTTTGTCCTTAGTGATCGAATTGTAAGACTTCCTTGCTTATTATAGGGTTAACCCCTCACTAGCAAGTTGAAGCTTTTCTCACATGGTGGACTTGTTGTTAGTATAAGGTTGAGTTTTCTCCCGTGGATAACGAAAGACCTTAGGGCTTTTGTTTAAAATGAACCCACTCATACTTTTGGAAATCTTTTAGCCGAACTACGGCGTTTTGATCCTTACCCTCCATGGAAAGGTACGTAGGCAACGGGTTCATCCGTTCAAACACAAAAATAATAAAAATTGTATATTCTTTTCTCATCCCTTCATTCATGTTTGCACAATAAATATTTCATAAACAAATAACATGTCATACAACAATTGTGAAAAGGGCTCCCTAGGAGTACCTAGGACGTTTTGGGTGCCTAACACCTTCCCATTGCGTAACTAACCCCCTTACCCAGATCTCTGATCTTTTCATTAGTTTTCTATGTGTAAAACTTCTTAGGCTTTTGTTTGCTTTTTAGCCAATCCTTTGGATAAATAAAAGTGCGGTGGCGACTCGATTCCTTGTATGCTTTGCTTTTGATTTAATCAATAAATCATAAAGTGACGAATACACCGCTACAACTTCCACTTTACTCCATGATTTTGAAGGACCTACAGCAGCAGCCTTCTTACTAGTTCTAGCTGTCATCATCTCAGCCACAGACCTCCCTTTCCTAGTCTTCATTCTCTTTGCAACCCTTGGCTCCAAGTGATGAAGCAAGGTGTCATCTTCACCATCTGAGCTCTCTTCCTCCAAATCAATCACCTTTTCAGCAGAGTCATGCTTCTTAGATTGAGAAACATCTACAGGTTTCTTACTAGGCAAGGTTTATCCTAGAGAACACAGTCCCTCAATAGCAATATCTTTCTCTGACCTAGATGAATCATCATCTTTCTCATTTTGAGGTGCCACCTCAGGTGAGGGGTCCCTTCTAGACAGAGGAGTCGAAACTCCCTTGACTGAGTGTCCTTCATTTAGGATCCTTGTGACTAGATTCCTAATGACACGATCTGTATAATGCATGTCATCCTTAGGAGGAGGGTTATCAGAATTGTTACCTTGATTATTTCCTGCAGTGGAATAAGGACCAGGGGCGTCGCCTGGGATTACTGAAAGAGGAATAACTTCCAAAACGTCTTCATCCAGAAAATCCATGGAGGGAGTTCTTGCTTTGTGAGTGGGTTTTGAACCAGAAGATGACGGATGTTGTGACATTTTGTTCAACTTGTGAAAATATTTTTGTTGCCCTAGCAGAGATGGTCGATGCAGTTTGATGAAGATGGAAGTGGTTGTGCTGAGGTTGAGTGTGAAAATGGTATAGATGGTAGTTCCAATATTTTGTAATGATTTTCCATAAATGGGGCACTTTCTTTTAAGTGGGCAGACAATACTTTTATTACCTTTTCCGCTCCATATTAATTGCTATAAATTCTCATGGATACAAATCCCCAATTTCCCTCTTAAACATTCAAATTGATTAGCATCCAAAGCCTTTGTAAATATGTCAGCTAATTGCATTTCAGTAGTAACATGCTCCAGGGCTATGATTTTCTCTTCCACTAGTTCTCTAATAAAGTGATGACGAATATCAATGTGCTTTGTCCTGCTGTGCTGAATAGGATTCTTAGAAATATTTATAGCACTCAGGTTGTCACAGTACAATGTCATGACATCTTGTGTGACATTGTATTCAATTAACATTTGTTTCATCCAAACAAGTTGAGAACAACTACTTCCAGCTGCTATGTATTCAACTTCAATAGTGGATAGGGACACACAATTTTGTTTCTTGCTAAACCATGATATCAAGTTGTTCCCCAAGAAGAAACATCCACCTGATGTGCTTTTCCTATCATCAGCACTTCCAGCCCAGTCAGCATCACAGTAACCAGTCAGCATAGATCCAGATCCATGAGTATATAACATCCCATAGTCACTGGTGCTATTGACATATTTCAGTATTCTCTTCACTTGGTTTATGTGACTGACTTTTGGTTCAGCTTGATATCTAGCACAAACACCTACAGCAAAGGCAATGCCAGGTCTATTTGCGGTGAGATATAGCAGACTTCCTATCATGCTTCTGTACAAACTTTAATCTACATTAACACCATTTTCATCTCTGGAGACTTTCAAATGTGTAGGAGCAGGTGTCCTTTTATGACTTGCATTCTCCATGCCAAACTATTTAACAATGTTCTTGGCATATTTGCTTTGAGATAGAAAGATAGAGTCTTCCATCTGCTTGACTTGTAGCCCAAGGAAATAGGTCAGCTCTCCAACAAGGCTCATCTCAAACTCAGACTGCATTTGTCTAACAAAATGTTCGACCATCTGATCTGACATCCCACCAAACACAATATCATCTACATATATTTGTGCCACCATGAGTTTTCCTCCTTCATTCTTCACAAATAGGGTTTTTTCAATACCTCCTTTCCTGTATCCATTGTTAGTGAGGAACACTGTGAGTATCTCATACCAAGCCCTAGGAGCTTGCTTCAAACCATAAAGGGCTTTCTTCAATCTGTACACATGCTTTGGAAGATTTGGATCTGTGAATCCTTTAGGCTGTTCAACATATACTTACTCATTTAAGTAGCCATTCAAGAAGGCACTTTTTACATCCATTTGGAACAGTTTGAATTTCAGAATACATACCACTCCAAGCAATAGTCTAATGGACTCAAGGCGAGTTACAAGAGAAAATGTTTCATCAAAATCCACTCCTTCAACTTGAGTATATCCTTGTGCTACTAATCTTGCTTTGTTTTTAGTAACCACCCCTTGTTCGTCAGATTTATTCTTATACACCCACTTTGTACCTATGACATTTATTCCTTCAGGTCTAGGAACCAATTCCCATACTTCATTCCTCTTGAATTGACCTAACTCCTCCTGCATGGCATTGATCTAAAACTCATCAGTCAAGGCTTCCTTGACATTCCTAGGCTCAATCTTGGACACAAAGCAGCCATGTGAGATCACTTCCCTTGATCTAGTTGTGACCCCTTTATTTGGATCTCCTATAATGAGATATTTGGGATGATCCTTTTGAATTCTGATGGAGGGTCCCTTGTTGATTTTGTCATCTTCAGGTTCATCTTGAGGAGGTCCACTCTCCTTATTTTTGTTTGAGAAATCAGCTGGGGGATCATTTAGAGATGTCTCAACATCATCTGTGACATCAGTTTGTTGATCATCAACCACAACATTGATAGATTCCATCATTAATTTTGTTCTGGAATTAAAGACTCTATATGCTCTGCTATTTGTTGAGTATCCCAAAATATTCCTTCATCACTTTTGGGATCCATCTTCCTTCTTTGTTCACGATCAATCAAGATATAGCATTTACTACCAAACACATGGAAGTATTTGACTGTAGGTCTTCTCCCTTTCCAGATATCATATAGAGTTGTAGGAGTCCCTTTCTTCAAGGTCACTCTATTGTGAACATAGCAGGCTGTGTTCATGGCTTCAGCCCAAAAATGGTAGGGCAATTTCTTAGCATGAATCATAGCTCTGACTGATTCTTGAAGGGTTCTATTTTTCCTTTCCAACACACCATTTTGCTGGGGAGTAATGGGAGATGAGAACTCATGATGAATTCCTTCTGAAGAACAGAATTTAGCAAACTTGTTGTTCTCAAATTCCTTCCCATGATCACTTCTAATTTTGATAACTGGACTTTCCTTTTCTCTTTGAAGTTTTTGACAAAGCTCTTTGAAGACTTCAAAAACATCAGATTTTTCTCTTATAAAATTGATCCAGGTGTATGGGGAGAAGTCATCCACCACTACATACACATACTTCTTCCCACCAAGGCTTTCCACCTGCATGGGTCCCATCAAATCCATATGGAGGAGTTCCAATACTTTGGAAGTGGTGTCATGTATGAGCTTCGGGTGTGACATCCTTGTCTGTTTTCCAATCTGATATTCCCCACAGACTTTTCCTTCATCAATTTTCAGGTTGGGAATTCCTCTAACAGCTTCAACAAATATAATCCTCTTCATTCCTTTAAGATGCAGATGACCCAATCTTTGATGCCATATCTTCACTTCTTCTTCTTTGGCTAAAGTACACATTGAAGAATAACCAGTTTCTTGAGAGCTCCACATGTAGCCGTTGTCTTTAGACCTGACTCCTTCCATGATCACTTCACTTTCTTTGTTAGTAATCAGACATTCAGTTTTGGTGAAGTTTACAGTTAGACCTTGGTCACATAGTTGACTGATGCTTATTAGATTTGCAGTCAGTCCTTTAACAAGTAGAACATTGTCAAGATTAGGAACTCCAGGGAAGTTGAGCTTACCAATTCCCTTAATTTCACCCTTTGCTCCATCACCAAAGGTTACATAACTGGTGGCATGAGGATGAAGGCCAGTTAGCAGGTTTTTGTTTCCAGTCATGTGTCTGGAGCACCCACTGTCAAAATACCAATCTTCTTTGGCTGAAACTCTGAAGGAAGTGTGAGCTATCAGACTTGTAACATCAATCCTAGGAACCCATTGTTTTTTGTTGGAAGGTCTGTGATGTTTGGGTTTAGGTTGATGATGAGAGGGACTAGGATAGCCATACAACTTATAGCAGAATGGTTTTATGTGGCCAAATTTTCCACAGTAGTGACATTTCCATCTTTGATTTTTCCCTTTCTGTTGTCTTCCTTTATGATGTTGTGACATATGATGTGACATCTCTGGTTTGCTCCCAGTGTGACTGCACTTGGGTTTGAGCTTTGATTTGCTACCAGTGTGGCTGCACTCAGGTTTAGATTCATTGAACCCAATGTCAGACTTGTCTCCTGTTATTTGTCCAGTCTGGAGACTTTTGTCTAATGTGTCAGATCCATTGTTCAGCATTCTTACATACTTGGTCATCTCATCTAGTTTAGAATTCAAGAATACTGCTTCAGTCTTCAACTTGGAGATGGTTTCCAAATGTTCTGCCTTCTCATTTTCCAGCTGTGCTATCACTTTCTTCTGGCTTTCAACTTGTTGACACACTTCTGCACTTCTGTGACACAACTCTCTGTAGGTAGTGACCAACTCTTTAAAGGTTACTTCATCATCACTTGAATCTTCATCAGAACGCCATCTTCCAGTCAAGGGAGTCACAAGATTTGCAGACTCTTTTGTTTCACTTTCATCAGACCAAGTGGCAGCAAGACTCCTCTTCTGTTTCTTGAGGTAGGTCCAACATTCAGTTCTAATGTGTCCATACCCATCACATTCATGGAACTGAACTCCTTTTCCTTCTTTGGGCTTTTCATCTGACCTTGTTCTTCTTCCAGCATTGTTGGATTTACTGATGTCAGATGCGATGTTCTTGACATTAGCCTTAGATCTTACGTCCATCTTTTTCAGAAGTCTGTTGAACTGTCTTCCCAGCATTGCAACATCATTTACCAGATCTTCATCAATATCTTGACCACTTTCCTCCTCTTCCTCCTCAGTGTTTGACATGAAGGCTATGCTTTTGACTTTCTTTTCAGATCCATCACACATTCCCATCTCAAATGTTTGAAGGGATCCAATTAGCTCATCAACTCTCATATTGGAAATGTCTTGAGACTCTTCTATGGCTGTCACTTTCATGGCAAATCTCTTAGGGAGTGACCTGAGTATTTTCCTCACTAATTTTTCATCTGACATCTTCTCACCCAGGGCTCCTGAGGCATTAGCAATTTCAAGGATATTCATATGAAATTCATGAATATTTTCATCTTCTTTCATCCTTAAATTTTCAAACATGGTAGTGAGCAGCTGCAGTCTAGACATCTTCACTCTAGAGGTGCCTTCATGAGTGGTTTTGAGAATATCCCAAGCATCTTTAGCCACTTCACAGTTGTTTACCAATCTGAAGATATTCTTATCTACTCCATTGAATATAGCATTCAATGCTTTAGAGTTCCCAAGGTCTAAATCCTCCTCCTCCTTGGTCCATTGTTCTTCCGCCTTCGTATCAGTAGTAGCTTCTCCATCCTTGGTAACAACTGGATGTTCCTAGCCTGTTAACACAGCCTTCCAAGCCTTATTATCCAGAGATTTTAGGAAGGCTACCATTCGAGGTTTCTAGTAATCATAGTTGGATCCATCCAAAATAGGTGGTCTGTGAATAGATCCTCCATCTCTCTCCATAGTACCAGAAAGTATCGTCCCTATATCTCACCCAGAACCAGAGCAGGATGCCTGCTTTGATACCAATTGAAATTCTGATATCAGATATGAGATGTCGAAGGTAATGTCACGACACTAATATCTGAATAATACAAATAGGATAAAAGATAAAGAACAGTAATGCAAGAGACACAAGCAATTGTTAACCTAGTTCGGTGCAAACTCACCTACGTCTGGGGGCTACCAAGCTAGGAAGGAAATCCACTAAATAGAATCAGTTCAAAGACTCTCAGTAAACAGCATGAGTTACAGTCTTTTTCACCTAATCTCTACCCGTGTGACTTCTACCTAAGAACTCTTAGATATGAGATCCCACTCACTCCCCCTCAACCACACCAGTGATATAAACAAGAATTACAATGAAAAGAAGACACTCTTCAAAGACACACACTTGATCTTACTTAACAACTTCAATCGGGTAGACACACACTCATGCTTAAAAGCTTTGAGTGGCAAATTACAACTCAAAAATCAGACCAATTCAATCATCTATGGATGAATTGAATGGCTTACAATTCACACGACCACACAAGACTAAAACCCTTATTCTCTCTCAATATTTCGTTCGTTATTTCTTGTGTATCAAATCAGGTTTTCCATGTCCTTTTTATAGAAGCATTTGGCTGGGATTGGACATCATAAAACCCTAAAACTATTTTCCATTCAAATCTTCTCATGACAGTTGATTAGACAAAATCCTTTTAGGAGGATGCTAAAGTTAAGAGGTTCCCAAAGTCATCAATCACTATTTAGGAAAGTTATTGTCATGACGAAAGCTCATCCTCCAATAACATCCCCAAAAAGAGTCTCTTCTGGGTGAGGCCTTCGTATGGTCCCAAAGAGGAAGACTCCTAGTGGGTCCATACTATATAACTCTCGAGTCCAAGGTTCTAATAAGGTTCTCAGATTCATAGATCGGGGTTGGGAATACTATTGTAAGGTAGTAATACGCCCAAGGGATCTCATCTGATTGGGGCTTTCGTATTAACCCAATACGTCTGGGACTTTTCAGGTAAATACTACATAACCACCGGGTATAATGGGTTAAAAGGTCCCTAGAGTCATTGATCCAACTTGAGAATATTATTGTCGTGATGAAAACTCGTCGGACAATAATATCTCAAGAGAATCTTCTCTAGGCGGGGTCGTCGTATCTTCCCAACAAGGAAGACTCCTTGTGGGCGTCCACTACGCAACCACCAACTTAATCTTATGGTTTTTTCTCAGACTCGGGTGGAGAGCCTATCTCACAAAGTATCACCAACCAGAGAGCCCCAATGATACATAGCCAATAAAACACCATACAATAATTATCACAGCATAATAATACAGAATAAATAACAAACCGATAAACAGAATTAACACATAATACATCAACTGAACTAAATTAGGTTTCACTCTCTTTTGCTTGGAGCTAGTCCCCAGCAGAGTCGTCATCTGTCGCATCTCGAAAAATACGATTCCTCGCGATGGTCACGGAAAAAATTATGTTCGAACAGAGTCGCCACCGAACTTTATTTATCCCAATAAAGGGATAGGAAAATATCGATAAAACCTTTTGAATAATAGAATAATGGTCGTCGCAACCATATTCGGGTTCAGAAGTTGATTACGCAAGGGGAAGGTATTATCATCCCTCACGTCCGTTGTACTCAACGGGAACCTTTTAGTTCTAGTTTGAGATTTGAGTGTTAATTTATGTTGTTTGTTATCTTCGGGTTATAAATATATTGAAAGGAGATGGGTGGCAACCTTAGAATGAAGAAAAGGGAGGTTTTTTATTAGTGTGCTCGCAAAGATACAACAATCTCTTGCCTACGTATCCTTATGGTGTAATAAGGAAATCAGAGCATTCATAGTTCGGGAAACTACGGTTTGTTGGTGTCTTTAGTGAATAGCTGTTTAGATCGCATTCTAAAGGCTAAACGTTGGCTTGTCTACTCTCGGCGGAGGCTTAAGCATCAGTTTATTATGCGCATTAGAAAGGATTAAATGGTGTTATTTTTTAAAAGAGTTTTGGTCACACGGGGGTGACAAGTTGGATTAATATGCTGGATGTTTTGATTGGTTGAGATATTTTTGGTTGGATGATGATTACTCGGATAGTCGAGTAAGACAACTCGTATCCTAATAGTCGGGAAAGGGAATAGAAGACTCTAGACCGCTTTCTGTTTCATCTGAGTATTTATGAAAATAAGATTGTATATGGTTAATGTATTTTAGGATGAACGACAAGTACTCGAATGACTGAGTAAAACAACTCATATCCAAGCATTTGAGAAGAGGAATTGAAAGCTCAAAACCATCTCCTTTTTCGTATAGAGAAAATGATTTGATTAAGTTGTATGTTTGTGAAAAAATGACAATTGTTCAATTGACCGAGTAAGAGAACTCGTATTCAACCAATTGAGGAGAGAAGTTGAAAACTCAAAGTCAACTCCCTTTTCATTTAGCTTAATATGAAAATAATTTGATTTAATCAGGGTTTGGAAGTTTGTATAGGAATGACAATTATTTGAATAACCAAGTAAGAGAACTTGTATTCAAATAGTCGTGGAGAAAAATTGAAGACTTAAAGTTATCTCCCTTTTGGTTTCTTGTTATAAGAGGATTTGATTTCTTTATGCTTAAGTGGATTAGAAATGACGACTATTTGACTAACCGAGTAAGAGAACTCGTATTCAAATAATCGAGGAGAGGAATTGAAAACTCAAAGTCATCTCCCTTTTCATTTCCAAATGAAATGGTATTTGGTTGTGATTGGGTATTTTAATTTGACTTGAATGAAAGTACTCGATATTGGATCGAGGTTTGTGTTTGAATTTTTGTGGACAAAATTGGATTATTGTGAATCAATCTTCTACTCGATTAATTGATAACCGAATAGGTCTCATTGTAAGAAAGCCCAAGAGTAAGCTATGTGAGGTTGATGGCGATGCTTAAAAAGCAATTGATTTATAAGGGTGTGAAAAAGTGGGCTCGACGTTGAATCGAGAAATTTGTGATTTATTTTCGAAATTGGTTTGAATGATTTTAAATCGGTGAAATTGAGATAACTTGTCATGATCGTAGTGTCATACATATGAACTCGAGAATTTGCACAAACGAACAAATAAACACAAAATGATAACGCATACACATTCCACAAAAATAAGTAATTATTTAAATTATAAATGATGGCAATAATAATATAATTAATTAATTAATTAATTAATGGATTATTTAATTAAATAATATAAATAATTAATTAAAAAATAATGATATAACTTAAATAATTGAATAATTATCATTAGGTATTAATAATAACAATAACAATATATATATAATTTTGAAAGAAAGTAAAAGAAAGAAAAACAAAAAGAGTAAGAATAAATGGGGCTTGGACAAAAAGAGACCCATTATAGGCGCTGCCCACTGAAACCCAGGGGGTGTTAATAGAGAAACAAAAAAAATAAATTCCAAAAAATATATGGGCCCAGGTTGAACTAGCCCAAAACAAAACAAACAGGGCCCTTAAGGCCTAGTCAATTGTGTTGACCCACAGATCTGCTCCAGACCGTCAGATCTGGAGATCTAACCCAGTCAACAGATCGAGCGGATGGATGGAGAGGGTACACCACCATACGGTGGGGGAATCCACACGGGACCCCCTGGTTGACTCAGCAGTCAACCATGCGTAGCACACTCCTGGGAGGCCACTTGGCCTCCATGCGCTCACTCTCACTAACATACAAAAGCAAACTTGAGAGAGAGAGTGAGAGTATTCATTTGACACTTTCGTGTCTCTCTCTTCAACCAACGCTCTCTCTTGCTCTTCAATTTTCGACGTAAACCACGGCTGAAACTCACCGGAGAAGACGGTGGTGGCCGGCCAACTGTGGCGGCGTCGCCTTCTTCTCCTGCGACCCCCACCCCAAAACATAAACTTCCAAACATAAACCCCATCTTATTTTTGCCGGTGACCATGAATCCGGCCTCCGTTTAACCTAAATGTTCTTCCTCCGACCAGATCGGCGTCCCTACCAAGACGGAGACTCAAATCTCCGTTCAACCCTCAACATCAACCACGCGTGGCAACTGCTAACGGATTCAAACCCAACCATCGGTAAGAAAACTTTTAGAAACCCTAACCCTAATTTTAAATTTAAACCCAACAATCATTGTGATTTTAAGAAATTAACAAAGGGGTTTTGTTTTATTTACAGCAATGAACAAAATGGCGTATGAATTTCAAGCGAAGAAGGAGAGAAGAGGGCTACTTGGTTTGAGTTGCGTCGCCGGCGACGTGAGCTTTTCCGTAACGACTTAGATAAGTCCCTTCCTTTCCTTTAACTTTTTCGTCTTCTTCTCTTCTTCTTCTCTCTGAATGCTATGTGGTTGATGTTCAAAGGAAAATTATTTTTTGATTTCTTCTTTCAGAGGTTTCCGTTTTTCGTCCTCTGTTCTTTTTTAACGTGTTTTTTCTCTGGGGTACTAATAGTGAAGTTATGTTCTTTATCTTCTTCATCATGAGCTAAAACGTCCTAGGATAACTTGTCAGGTTTACTTTAGCTTATCCCAGATTTCATGGGATTTGATTTTGTGGATTTGTTGTTGTTTTAACTGGTAGCGAAATACCTTTTTGGGTGTTCATGTTGGTTCTCTGTGCAAAGCCTTAAACTGATTAATTTATTCATTATTCTTTAGTTTTTTAAGTGCTTATGGATAATGACTTTTGACTTAAGCTGTTTTCCTCGCAGGTTACAAAGGTGAAACAACCCCTATTTGAAGAAAGAAGTCTGCGCCAACCCTAGGAAATTGGATTTTGGGGTGCTTTGATTCAAACGACGGTTTTGGAAATGGCTTTTAAAAGTTCTGCTTTCAAACTGTTGGATTTGCAGCAGCTTTCAATTTTTCAAGTTCACTTTGATGTAACGTTGGATGTTTGGATAATGTGTAAATGTTTTTTTTTGGACTGTTTGTAACATCTGAGATTTAGAATTCATTTATGTAATTAATCTCTTTTTTAAACATTTAAACTTTATCTTAATATTTTATTTAGAAACTTGTTTGGACCACCATAAGCACTTAACTAGTGGTTGTCTTTAGTATATTACCATCAGCAAAATACAAACGTAACCAAAAGTCTAAAATGAAACATACATCACAAGTATTGCAATTTCAACTCCAACCATAAAACCAACTAAGGATCTTGTCACATGAGTCTAAACATGATGGCTTTAGCTTAAAACCAACACATATATGCTTCAAAAAATACAAACTTAGTTTAAGGACCTATGAAGGGCTTAGAAATTTGGCACATATATTTGGGATGTGAAAATGGGCTAATATCAAGTGATCATAAAAAAAATAGCATGGCTCTTAATACTTACTAATAAAAAAGTGGACTTTGGATTAGTAATGTAAAAGAGATTTGAACCACACTTTGACTTGCAATATTAATTATGGACATGTTGATGGGAATGGGCCTTTTTAAAACCAAAAGATCTCATGGATAAACCAAAATGGGCCTTGTTAACCAATAAGTCCCAAAATGCGCATATCAACCCATGCTTTAGTTAACAACAATAAGAGACAAATGCAACAGATATTTTCTTGAGTTATGTACAAGGATCTTAACAGATGAAATGCTACTGAAAGATTTTGTTGAAAATTTGATGTCACTGAGGGTTTTATTTAGAATAATCATGTGAGAATTGAATGTGTCTTTAGAAATGATGAGGAGTTTGGAGTAGTTTAGGACTGAGAACCCCTAAGATAGAGTTTATGCCTTATAACACCCGGTGCTAAATGCTGGTGAAAGATTTTCTTACCCGAACAAAATTGGGATATGACAGGAACGAACCAAGTACGTGGTCCTTCCCTGTTTGTTGGTCGACCCTAATCCTCCCATGAACGCCATCTTTTCACCTCCTCTTCGACACTCTCCCATGAATCGCTGTTGGGATTATTAACGTCTCACATTAAGTTGACTAGGAAGCTTATTGATTTTTTGCTAGATCTTCCACATTTTCGGCAATGTAGTTTTCCGCAGCACAACATTAAGCATGAAAATAAAGCCTGTCACTTTTTCTCATTAATAATGTTATAAGAAACAACAAGAAAATAAGATTTTGGATGCATGCCCCTATATCCCACCCATCTTCCTAATCTTGGCTTGAAGTATCCAAGTAGCGCTAAAACGAAAAAGCAAACTATTGAAACTATTGTCTTAGGCTTACCTCAATCCAAGCTAGAATCGGCAAGAAGGATACCTACACGCAGTCTGTGCAAGAAGGATACCTCGGTCAATGCTATAAACAGACCTAGCATCATGCCATCAGAGCTCAATTCAAGCTAGAATCGCTGGTATCAAGCAATCGCAATTCCTTGGGCGCTTTATGGCCCCGTTAGCTGTTAGATGGCTAAGAAAGACTTATGTAAAGAGGCATTCCGAGTCTGGAATATGGATGAATTAGAAAACTTTTAATATCACCGGATAGTAGAAAGATTTTCCCATGCCACCCAGTTGGTGAGCTCCGCCCTTAAGGGAGCCCATTTGTCGATCGACCAATATTGGATAGTCATCTAGCGCACATGGTAACTCGAATATAAAATATAAGAATAGCATCCCCGGTCTAAAAAACAAGCATGGAAACAATAGTCAATCAAAAAGATAAGTTGAAGTTAGAGGCCTTTGCTCTATCTACCTCTTCCTCTTCCCAAGAATGAACAATTGGATAAAAAAATAAGTTTATTCTTTTCTTGTATATAATAAAATTAAGATTAAGCAAGCGGCCCTTCCGTGACTCAAACTGCCAGTACTCTTTTTGGCTCGCAACGACTCAAACGAACGAGTCAACTCCTTCTCATTTTGTATCGACCCATGCATGCTTTGTATCCATAAATACACACCATAAACTTTTGCTTTTAAAACTCATTAAGTATGTATTGATACATAGCCATTTGTATCGACCCATTGACTTATTTTTCATGAAATATCATAATTTAAACTTGTAATGGCATATTTAATCTTATTTTACATGTCTTATTATGATGATGCATATCTAGACATAGACAATAAGATCCAATATACACAAAGTACTAAGTGACCTAGTTTTGACATCATTCAAAAACATATCTAAGAGAATATTGCACTCACGCCTTAATGTTGTACCTAGACAAATTACCACATGCAGTAAAGTCATTAATTGTGCCAAACTAGATGACACACAACTTAAATTTTTATCACAAGTATACACATCATCAACATCAATGTCTTCCTCCCAAAAAAGTCTTAAATCTTCAATCAATGGTGTTAAATAAACATCTATGTCATTCCCTGGTTATTTTGGACTTGAAATCATCATTGATAACATCATATATTTGCGCTTCATACACAACCACAAAAATAGGTTATAAATTATGAAAGCAACATGCCATGAAGTATGATTAGTACTCAAATTACCAAACGAGTTCATTCCATCAGTGACAAGTTAACACCCCGAATTCAACTAAATTATTTAATTAAATTTAGTTGCATTTTGTTTTATTATTTGAGTGATTTAATAAATTTTTTATTATTATTTGAGGAATATATGTGGTATGTGGCATTAGTGGGTATGTTGGTTGGAGTTAGGAAGAGTGGTCAAAATTAATTAGAATTCTTAATTAATTTTAAAATGAGTAAAAATATAGAATAGTAAATAAAATAGTATAAATAGTGATATTTGGATGAAAATTAGAGTTTTTAGAAAAATAAGGGAATTAGAGATAGGAAGGGTAAAAGTGGAATAACCAAAATAGTGGAATTAGGTTTTAATTTAAAAAGAAAAGTGTGATAGTTGTGGGAGTTTATTGATACATAGAAGTTGCGTTGAGAAAAAGACGCAAGAGGTAAAGTGAAAAAAAGGAAGAAAAAAGGGCTTATGTGAGAAGAAAATCACCATAGCTAGAGCTTCATGATTGTTGGAAATTCAGGTAGGGGTAATACTATAATATATGTGTTATTGCATGAAGGGTAGAGAGGGACCATCATTCTTCTTTAGGTTTTTCCTCCATTGTTATGTTTCTTAAGCTTTATATGCGTTTATGAATATTCGATGATAATTGTGATAATTGATGTGTAAATTTGTGCTCCTTATATTGCTGAACTTTATGCATGACGAATGCAATTGAATCTGAATGTTTTGACATCCATTGTCATGTGTATGGTGTTATGAATGAGAGCTTGAATCCGTAGAAAAACAAAATTGATGAATTTGTATGATGATTGATGCATATATGTTGTGTTAATGGTATGTGAATGATATTTAAGGTTGGATTGTTGATATAAGATGTTTGAGCATGTTAAGGCATGTTTGGGTGGGGTTTGGAAGGGATATAGATTGCATAAACTGAGTATTTAAGGTTGTTTGGATGGGGTTTGGAAGGGATATAGATTGCATAAACTGAGTATTTACACCATGAGTTCTATGATAATTGATTAACAACTTTAAAATTAAGTATTTTAATTTTTTGGGGTCGGTAATTGATTACCACCTATTGGTAATTGATTACTTCAGGCTGACAGGGAAATGTTTTGAAGTAAAACTAAAAATGGCATAACATGAGTTTGATGACTCTGTTTAAGGAAATGTTCAAAGAGTTGGGTAGAAGACACAAAATACTACCTTATTATGGTTAATTAGAGGTTAATATGTGTATAAAAATATGAAAAGTATGATTACTTGTGATACGTCTTATGAGATGATTACCAAATAATCATGTAATCGTGAATTGGTGGTTGCCATGTGTATATAAAAGGAAATAAATCTTCAAATGCGCAAGAATTACTACAAACGGCTTGTGCGAGAAGCAACCTAGAGAAAGACAAAATGTGTCACACAATGTATGACATTATGCTTAATATGTTGCTTTCTATTGACGTGTCTTGATCATTTAGAGTCATGATGTCTCACAACTTGGCAGAACATCTTGCTACAAAATATTGGCAATCACATGTAGTAACAATCATCATCATTATTTGACTGGTTATCAAAATCCATTTATGGATTGGGAGATTGATCTAGAATTTTTGAAGAATCAAAATGAATTTAGAAAATGTTGAATCAGGAAAATTATGTAACTAATACTATATATTACACATAGATACGGAGAAACACATATGATTGAATATGTGTCATTATATTAGAAAGGAGATGGTTTGCAATCAAATGTATGCATAAAACTCGACTCATCTAATATAAAGATATCACAATCATATAACTAATACTATAAATCATCCTATAAATTTTACTATGATTAACTCACAATCATCCTATCATATTTAACTCACAATCATAATGATTTATAGTAAAATTTACTATAATACTCTTAGTTATATTTTATAAATCAACTACCATTATTAAATAATTAATATGGACAAATATGTCATGATCTTCAACAAAAAGGTGGGGAAAAAGGAAAGAGACTGAATCATAAGGTGGTTGCCCATCAAGGCGGACAATAGCATTCACAACTATCTAGGTCTTCCTATGTAATTGGGGAAATCTAAGAGAATTGAATGGTAAATGACCAAAATTATTTAGAAAGATGAGAACAAACAAGAAGGGATCTAGTGACATTTAATAGACACCTATATTTTCTTTCAAAAATTGAATTTTTGTGGAGGTATTTCCACACGCCTTATTTGATATGTTATGCCTAATAATTCATAAAAAGAAGGCATGTTGAATTCAGGATCATTATCACTATGGATGGATTTAATTTTTCAAGAAAATTATATTTGTGCATAAGTCATTAAAAAAAGTATATTTGATATAGCGTCAAACTTAACACGCAAGAGAAAAAACCATGTAAAATATTTAGAATCATCAATACAACAACAACAATCAAGTCTTATCCTAGTAAATAGGGTCAAAAATATGTATCAATTTCTACCATAATGTTCTATCGAGGACAATATGTATATTAAAATAGTTAATCTCGAGATCTTTTTTAATGACGTTTCTTATAGTTTTTCTAGACCTTCATCTACCTCTATATGCTTGACTCATCTTACCACAAAATCTATAGGTCTTTTCTCCACATGTAAAATCATCAATAATGGTTAAAAGATAATATTATCCATCAATATAAGTGGTTCTAATAGGGTCTCAAATGTCCATGTAAAAACAATTCAAATGTGTTTAAGGTTACATAAGTACTAAAGGAAAAAAAGAATATTACATTTCTTTGAAAGATGACAAGCATAACAAAATAAACTTTTATTGCATCTAATATAAGATAAGCTTATAGCAATTTTTTATTAAAAAAAGAAACAAAAGAGGGATGGTGTAACCTATGGCGTCAAACAATAAAGGAATAAGAAATATTAGTATTGTTGAAATCATTATTGGAAGTATTTTTATTAAAGTCAAATTTACATTAAGAAATGGCAAAAGTACAAGCATGAGTATTAAAATTATCATGATGTAAATGGAACGAATCTTATGAAGAATGTACATATTCTTATGTAATTTCACATGTCTAATCTATTGATCTATGTGCTTGTAGATATACTCAAGAAGTGATCTAAAATGATAAAGTTTATAAAATTTATGGATGGCAATGATACAAGTCTACTAGTAGTTACTTAGTTTTAATGATAAAAATACTTAAAGTCAAGAAATTATTGAAGATAGCTAAAGTGGTCAAAGATAGACAAGATAACTGATCAAGTAATCCTCCCGAATTAAGATAGCCATCTATTTAAAGTCAACGTTGTAGTCTAACGACTCCCAAATGAATACTTAGGATCATGGGTGCTTTAACCTTCAAAATATTAGATGATGGTAATAAATATGTAGATATCTCAAACCTCATCAACAAGAATCAATGTTCTGGTGTGATGTTCAAAGTCAAAGATAATGATGTCAAGACTTAAAACTTTAGAGTGTGAAAGTTCACCTAATCGTGTTCGTTTGAGTGATAAATGTCTTATAAAGACACAAGGGAATTCTTGGAAGTATAATGGTCAAATAACACACACTAAAAACATTGAGAAACCTATAATTTTTTTAATTAAATTCCCAAAAAAAGAATTGGAGTTTTGCTAGCTGATTAGGAAATTATCTGTTTGATTATGAGATTTTTTCTAAATTGTCTAATGAATTAAATCATTAGTCTAATCGATTATATGATACATAATCAGATATATAATCAATTATGACAAACTATCAATGATTGGTAATGGCTTTATATCAAACCTTTCTATTTTGGGTCACAATAATCGATTATTTGAGGCGCCTAATCGATTAGGATATTAAAAGGGCATATGAATAGTTTCCAAATTTATATCACGCCTTGACCTATAAATAGATAGCTTATCTATCACTTTTTTACACCCAGAAAATGTGAAAAATCCCACTTTTCATTTTATTCATCAGCTCTCTAAATCTCTCATATTTTAGCTGTCATGGTTTAAGAGTGTTCTTGAGTCTGGTGAGAAATATTGTTCTGGGTAAGGGGAAATTTATAAATTTAGCAAGAGTATATTTTTTATTTGGGTAAGTAATTTTTAATATGAAGTTGATTATTTTGGTTGGGAGTTAAACCATTTAAAAAAGCTATTGTTTGTATTTGGTTATTAGTATTAGTCTTTATATTGTTTGTGAGTTCTATCATTGAAAACACTCTCTTTTGGTAGAAAGCTATCAAACAATAAATATCTCCACAATGGCTTCTTGAGCTCGCGCCGGTTAAAATCTCTATCGGTTCGAGATTAGCCTAGTGTAAAATCTCTCATAGTTTCTTAGTTGAGCCCGGTGTAAAAACTCAGTTGGTTTGACATCAGCCCGGTAAAAAGTCTCGATTTGGTTCATAGTCAGCCTATGTTAAACCTCGGTTTTGTTCGGATAGTATCCAACTCAAAATTCCATTTTTGTTTGAGATCATCCTGTGCAAAATCTCTACTTTATGTAAAGACTAACCGCTTCAAGTGTGTTCGTTGTTTGTTTTGAAGTTATCCTGAAACTCTATTTCCTTGTATGATGGGGTTCACAGGCTTAACCTTCTAAAATCTCTTAAACATTGTGGATACTCTTAAGATGAACTCTTGAGGACAATGTTAGGTCTTTTTGGTCAAACCTGTATAATTCTCCAGTGTTATTTCTCTTACCTTATTTTCTCTTTTATTTCTCAATTAATTTAAATTTTCCCTGGTATTTTATGAATTGGTTTATAAATTGATTTTAAAATCTAATTTCTCAAATGCTTTTGTTTCAAATCATTGATTTTTAAACCTCCACAATTCACCTCCCTCTTGTGTTGAGAGTCATATGCCCAACATAATCCTCTAAGTAGGAATATCCTCAATGTCACGGAAGTTATATGAGAAAACTATTTTGCAATGTAATTTAGTATATAATTAGATATTGAAATCAAACCAAATTAAAATGTAGGAATATAATGAACATCTTTATTGTATAGGTGATCATCAAATATATTGGATCTCCATGGAAAATGTTGAAATTTAGGGGGAAAAGAACATCTTTATGTAAAATAGTTTTTTTAATATCTAGAAGTAATAGTGGATCTCTTTGGGAAATGTATGGCTTTAGGTCATGTCAATGGTATGGTTAGTCTTGTTGAAATGGATATCCAACAATCGCATTAGAGATGAACCTCTTCCCTTTTTGTGGCTTGTGTAGTTGCTGTTTTGCTTCATAAATGGTGACCCATTAGAGGTGTTAGAATATATGACATTGTAATAATAAAAATTATGGTTTGAGATTTGAACATCTTGTTGACAAACAAAGAGTAAACACAACTAATGTTAGGCAGAGGATACATATGGCTGACATGAGTTCAATCATTATTATTACAAGAAACAAGAAACATATTCTTGGTGTTTGTATTTGCAAACCGCTTTACTAAGCTACATGAGCAAGGATTGGTGCAAGAACCCAAAACGGTGGGATGAAGATCCTTTAGTTATTTCCAAAGGATCTTAATATTAGTAAATACGTTGAAAGAGACGTTGTTTGATGGAATGAAGATCACGAAGGAGGTCTAATTCGGTAAATCATTTTATGAGATTACCATAAATTGAATGTTGAATTGAAACATAAAATACTCTGAGCAATATGAGGAGATATGGTTTTATCGATCAATGAAAGAACCATGTTATTAGAGCAATCTTAGAGCTCGAAATTGGGGTCGATTAGTGTGAGGTTCAGTAAAAAAAATCGATAAATTGGATCTTGTTCTTGGAATCTAAAGTGTAATTCATAGATATGCTCTAACTATGATAGTTATTGTTGTCGAGTGGTGGTGTGATAAGGCTTTTATTGAAGTTTTGTGGTCGAGTGGTGGTGTGATAAGGCTTTTATTGAAGTTTTTATCGGGATGAAGGTAAAATGGGCTTGGTTTAAATGCATGGTATTTGAGAACAATGGTGGTGGATGAATAATCACATCATTGTTCAGGTGGTTATTAAAATCATTTATGGATTATGAGATTGATCTAGAATTGTTGAAAAGTAAAAATGTATTTGGAAAATGCAGAATCAGTAAAATCATGTAAGTAACGTCATATTACACATTGATATTGAGAAATATATATGGTTGAATATATGTGTTTCATTATATTAGAAATGAGATGGTTTGGGATCAAGTGTATATATATACAACTTGATCCATCTAACAAAAGTTATAATCGAAATACATAAAGTTATAAGAATGAACTAATAAATAGATATAAATATGAATTTACTCTGTCTATTATACATATAAATATTTTTTCTTTTCATTATTTTAATTTTTTTTATAATATTAATAAATATTGATTTTGTAGAATCTTTTATAATTTTTTTTTCATATAACAATAATTATATTTTTTAATGTATCTAAAAAGTGATAAAATAATTTATAGTAATATAAAACAGGGGTAGTAACTGACGATCCTAATTACCATTAGGTCATATATTGCTATATAATACTTTTAATGAATGTATACACTATTACACTGGTATCTAATTTCTCATGCATAATGCATCTCATAACAATACTATGAATGATATTCTCTTTTATCTTAAAATCAAAGTTATGTTGGGAGAAAATCAAACCATTTCTAGTTTTCTAGATGATGTTCGGAGTTTCCGTCACATCAATTTTTAACACTTGTCGTTTCTCGGTCTTTTGAATAATCTACTTCTTCTCATTAGTCAAACCACTAGGTTGTCTATCATAACTAATCCAATCTAGAATTCCATTCCATATGTTCTTTGTAGTATTGCAATCAAAGAAAGGATGTTCAATGGTTTCAGCATGATTACATAAGCAACATGTTCGTCTGATATAACTTTGAATCTCATCATTCTGTCTTTTGTTGGAATCGTATCCAATAAGGCGATCAATAAGATGAACTACGATCTTGGTTGAGCCTAATTTTTATACATCAGCTTCCTCCACGGCACAGTCTCTTTATCACCACACAGCTTGTTATACATGGATCAGGTGTTATAGTTATCTTTTTTCATTACCTCATTCCAATATAGAGTTTGCTCCACATGTTCTCTGCATTTGATAATTTTTTTAAAGATCCAAGAGCAATTCATATTGCTTTTCCATCTTATGATCTCGCGCCCTTTAAGGTAATACTCGTCAATCTATTTGGCCCACATCTTGGCTGCTTTAGCTTGTAAGTTCCATAACAACTTTCTAATGGTTGCAATATTCCACACTACTAGTGAATTCATGTTCAACCCACTTGCTACCTTGGGATAGCAAACTCTGTCCTAAGCTATAGAGGATGTTTTTACTAATTTTCTCAGTAGCACTCCATAAGTAACTTATGCATATTGCTTAGATTTTCTTGATCACTTTCTTGGGCATTGAAAACACTTGTATCCAATAAGAAGTTATGGCAAATAATACACTTTGATCAATTGGAGACTTCCTACACAACTCAAAAGCTCTACAGTTCAATGCCTAATTCTATTGAAAATTTTATCAATTAAAGGCTCATATTGATACACAACCAAGTTCCTAGTATATAAGGGAACTCCTAAGTACTTGAAAGGTAACTTACCTTCAGGGAATTTTGTAGCTTTCAATATCTTCTGTTGAACCTGGGCATTCACATCTCTAAAGTAGACTTTACACTTTGTTGAATTGGCCTGTAAACTAGTGGCATCGAAGAAATGTTGAAATTCTTCCATCATGAGTTGTATTAAAACCTCATCACCTCTAGCAAACAGAGTAAGATTATCTGCAAAGCATATGTTTGTTATTTGCATATTCTTACACTTTGGATGATAGTTGAAGTTTGGAATTTTCTGCACCTTTTTAGACATCTATGGAGATATTACACGACTAGCAAAAATAACATAGGGGATATTGGATCTTGTAGCGGTAAATTTTTTGAGATTAAGTTATTGATTAACTTAACTCGCAAAGCAAGAGTCGCCACCGCGCTTTTATCATTTCCAAAGGAAAGGGAAAAATAACGAACAAACCCCAATGAAGTTTTTAAAACAAAACTAATAAAAATAGAGATAAGGATTTAAGGGTTGGTTATGCAAAGGGAAGGTATTATCACCCTAAATATCTATAGTAATCTCTAGGAACCTCTTTGAAAATTTATACATTTTAGCTTAGAAAATGGTATTGTTTTCAAAAGATTGGGAAAGTGAGAAAAGAATTTTTTTTTATAATTTTTGTGTTTGCCAAGACTTCTTGAGTCTCATGTCTACATACCAACAAAGTGCAATGGAGGATCAAAACCTTGTAGTTCTTGGTAAAAATAATAAAGATGTTTGTTTTGACTCATTTTAATGAAAAAATATTTTGTCAGGAGAACACTCAACTAGCCACCCACAAGTATGAGAACTTTGCATCATCACAGAGAAGGACTCCAACTTGGATAAAGATCAGCAAGTATGTCTTTATCTCTCTTAGGTGGAAAAGAATTATCATCAATACTATGGGGATAGGAGAATTACATCTCAACTGTAGAAATGACTCATGTCTAAGCTTTGAGAAAAACAGGTTTTAAAATAAAAAGTGCACAAAGGGAACAAAAAGTTTGAATGATTTATGTATTTTTTTTAAGTCTTTTGAAATTGGTTTGAATATGCTTAAGATATATTAGAATTTATTAAAGAAAGGATTTTGAAGTCACAACTTTCTGAGGTCGGTCAATAACAATATTTGTGTTAATACATGCTAGAGAAATGATATGTAAATCATTCTCCTATATACAAAAAGAAAAAAAGGATAGATCAAGCACAAAGGCTAGGAGAGTGGTCCATTACATAAATCCATACTTAATGATGCTTATGACAAACTTATGCATCAATCCAAAGTACCTTAAATGATCCATGATCAATCAGGAGATAAATTTGAAATGATGAAAGTTCATTAAGCACCAATCCACACATCATGAGAAATATGGACACGTGTCATTCAATTAATCAAGAGGAAAAGAAAGAGATGAAGAATAAGAGGACAAGAGATATCACACCCAAATTGGATCAAAGGTTTTATCAAGTCATCATCAAAATCAATCATCTATTTTAATGGATTAGGGTTTTCACCCCATCAACACCCAATATCCATTGAGTTTGATAAGACCTATGATTAAATCAACTAAGCTCCAAGGCCAACAGAAGTCAATAAAGATCAAACAAATATAAAATGCAAAAAGATAAAATAAAATGCATCAAAAATATTTTTAAAATGAATTTTAAAAGGGCAATAAAATAAAAAATCCATAAAGCCCTTCAAAATACCAAATAAATGGCCAATACAATTATGGAAGGTTGGAAATAAAATAAGAAGCATAAAATAAAATTTTCAGAATTTTAAAATGCATAAAAGTATTTTTAAACAAATTAAAACAAAGGAGAAAAGATAAAATCCATAAAAAAAAATAGAAAAACAACAAAAAAAAATATGGAAAAAAAAAACCTGATGAAGAAAAATAAAAGAGAATTTTAGAAATTATTTTGGAATTTTTTGGATGTAAAATGAAATTTCTATGAATTTTAAAAGGAAATGTAATTCAAAATGAAAAAAGAAAAATAAATAAAATTAGAAAAAAACATGGAGAGTTGGATCTGGCCTCATTAATTGACGTGGCAGATCCAACAATCCTCAGCTAGGGTGCACGATGGAAATTAACAAAAATGAAACACACGATTGCATTTAAATTGGACCAATCAGAACATTTCAAATGTCCAACGTATAAGCAAACTCAGATGACCTGAGATAAACTCTGGTCATCTTCCCCTGTGATCCCTCACCAGAGTTTTATCATTTGGAAAATTCTAAACACGAGACCACTACCAATGTGATCGCCTCCTCATCACGAATTCAACCGCATGCTCTAAATTCATTTATCAAAACCGAGCATGGGGAATTTCATAGAAGTTTCAGAAGCAAGCAAGCCACAAAAAATAAAATTTAATGATGGACACGATTAATCAACACCAGATAAGTTAGGGGAAAGCATCAGAGAGTGAAGGACTACATTGTGGTAACTTGTTTGAGTTCAAATGATGCTAAGAACTTCCTTGTCCAAATGGTGATCAGAAGTTGATGAAGCTCAATCTATTCATAGTGCTTCAGAAGGTCATAGAGCTTGGGAATTGTTGCAAAAGCTTCAGAGAAGACTGGAGATGCTAATGGAATCAAGAAATTGGATTGAAATAAGTTGGAACTCAAAACAAGATAGATTAATTTTTTGGTAAAATTTCATATTGAAGCAGGGGTTTCTTGGCTCTCAAAAGCTTGGAAATGAATGCAGTAACTTCCTCTATTTATAGAGAATGTGTTAGGATCCAAATACGTGTGGGATGATGCTTAATTCGTGCAAAACGAATTTGATCAAAATGTGTGGAAAGTGTGACTTGCAATCCATCAAAACTCGGCCAAATTATGCATTTTAAGAGTCAATTAATTTCTGGAGACATGATTAAACATGTATAGGTCCAAAATGCGTGGTAGTTTGGCTTGTAATTGAGATTAGTGAAGTTCAAATTTCGGATCATGGT
The DNA here is from genome assembly GCF_024323335.1 of Lathyrus oleraceus. Lineage (NCBI taxonomy): Eukaryota > Viridiplantae > Streptophyta > Magnoliopsida > Fabales > Fabaceae > Lathyrus > Lathyrus oleraceus. The sequence continues at coordinate 115,486,339 of NC_066583.1, forward strand.
GATTTCTTCAGTTCCGACTCACCATGTTCAACTCATTGGGGCATCTTGCTCATGAGGCTTTCTGATCCCATTCTTCTTGCAATTTGTTGACATCATATAAAAGATCATAATGTTCCAAGAAAGGTTGAATTTGGATGCTTGAGCACAAAGTTATGACATGTTGAAGTTGACACGAAAAACTGGTAATATAACTTAGAAAATTCTAAGTCCCAAATGGCTGAAAATGACATGTAATGTCTCAAAGAATTCCATGGCATTCCAAGCATAATTTCAATTTGATCCTTCAAGCAAACTTGTAGAGGGAGTCACAAATGATACTGTGCACTAAGAATCAGCCTCAAATGTTAAAAATCTAAGAAGCTATATTCCTTGAAAGTTGAGAAAAAGTCACTTGAAAATAGGTCAAATTTCACCAAGTCCACAAATGACTTATAATGTCTTCAAACTTTTGATGATCCTCCAAGCATAATTGGCTCTTGTCATATAAATAGAAGTTGTAGAGGATATTGAGAAGAGTATAAATCAAAAGGAAGCATTCTAAAATGTTGAGAATTGAAGGATTTGTGATCCTTTGAACTTGGACTTCAAAATATTGACGTTTTGGTCAAACCTCTTGGAATAAACTTGTGCACTTGAACTTTTCTTGCATTCTAAGGTACATGGATGATCATATGAAATCAAAATAATGTTTACTTCAATGTCTCTTGATTAAATTGCTCAAAGTTTGAGGTAACTTGTTGAAGAAGGCATGGAAGTAAACACATGAACCTTTGACTTCTCTTGAGAAATAAGCAACCAAACTTTGAGGTATTCTTGACCAAAATGAGATTGAAAGATGCTTGAGATCCTTAGAGGTCATGTTTTGAGATATAACCCCTTGAGAATCAATGATTGAACACACTTTGACTTGAGGAATCAACACAAATCCTAGCTGAGGAACCATGCTTGATGCTCTTGATGAAAAGCCCTACCTTGCACAATAAACTTAAAGGAAACAAGACATATTTTTTCTATTTTTATTAGTGGTTATATAATAAATGAACATATAAACACAAAGGTAAAACACCAAAAAAGAGGTGCTTGATGATCCCTACACAAGGCAAACCCAAAAGATGAGAGGGACAGGACAAAGATATGATCTTGTTTGTATGCAAGGATGAAAATGATATGTGGGATCTTAGGGTTAAAAATTAGGGTATGACAGATGCCCCTATTTAAGTTTCTTCAATTCGGAGATATGAAAATAGAGATCTTCGTCTCGACGAGATTGAAGAGGCTTAAATACAAAAGACCTAATTTTTAGCTCTAAGATATTGCAAAAATGCTTATGATATGATATGAATGCAGACAAGGATCTCTGTGGGGAATATAGCACCATGAGACAAAGAACTGCAGGAGAAAAAAGGAGGTTGAAATTCTGTAGGGGAATAACAGATTCCAAAGGAGGGCCCTGCTGGGGACAAACAAAGTTCCACAGGGGAAACAACTCGGCCCGGGAATAACTATTGTATTGGAAAGAACCAATGCACACTTAGAAAAACAAACGAACGAAAGGCCCAACGGGGGGAAGACTTATCAAGGCAAGACTCCGCCAGGAAAAAGATCAATCAAAGGGGATGCCCAACTCCACTAGGGGAGAAATTACCTAACTACCAGCCAAGTGATAGCTTAACAAAGGTAATAAGGTAAAGGAAAGATTACCAACTACCATCCACGTGATAGGTTAACAAAGGTAACCAAACAAAGGTAAGAGGAATATTACCTAACTATCAGCCAAGTGATAGCTTAACAAAGGTAATAAGCTCAAAAGGAAAGACTACCAACTACCAGCCAAGTGATAGCTTAACAAAGGTAACCAACCAAAGGTAAAAAGAAATCATTACCTAACTATCAGCAAAGTGATAGCTTAACAAAGGTAATAAGCTCAAAAGAAAAGATTACCAAGTACCAGCCAAGTGATAGCTTAACAAAGGAAACCAACCAAAAGGTAAAAGGAATTATTACCTACTACTAGCCAAATGATAGCTTAACAAAGGTAATAAGCTCAAAAGGAAAGATTACCAACTACCAGCCAAGTGATAGTTTAACAAAGGTAACCAAACAAAGGTAAAAAGAAATTATTACCTAACCATCAGCCAAGTGATATCTTAACAACGTAATAAGCTCAAAAGGAAATATTACCAACTACCAGCCAAGTGATAGCGTAACAAAGCTAACCAACCAAAGGTAAAAGGAAATATTACATACTACCATCCAAGTGATAGCTTAACAAAGGTAATAAGACCAACATGAAAGATTACCAACTAGCTTAACAAAGGTAGAAAGGATAAACATTTTCTGCTTAAGGTCGACACTCTATTGGAGAGAGGACGCACACACTCTGTGGTGAGAAAAACACCAGAGAGCGGGGAAATAACAAAGAAATGCAAGATGCACAAATAACCATTATGATTCTATGCATATGTGTATGAACATGTGTATGAATGCGTTGATAAAACATGCACAAAAGGGTTAGATCAACAACACAGTACAACCAGATACCCTGCTAATCTCAACAAGGTGGAAATGCTACTAGAGATCTTCCTAGGGATTCAGTTGAAGAAAACCCTACAATGATCATAAGCCATCAAAGGAGCTAAATCCTGATACAAGGCTTAAATCCTTCTGGAGAGAGAAAAAAAGGCATTTCTTGGAGACCCAAAGCTAATCTTCTAAGAGCATAAACTCCGTTTTGAGGGAGGGAAATGTTTGTCGGGGATAAGAAACATCCGAACAAACTCTGCTATGAAAAACCTGTTAGAAACTTTGTTGGAGATCTACCATTCCCGCAATCCCGTGTTAGGGAAACTGATGATCCTGGATACATTCATAAGGAAAATCCTGTATGGGAGAACACTGAGCTCCTCTCTTCAAGATCTTACCATACTTGAGATTTTTGTTGACATTCCTCTTTTATATTCACAAATCGAGAAAAATATTTTTGTAAATTTCAAAAACATGATTGTTTATATATCTTTTATTTCAAAAATTATTATAAAAAATTAAATTAAATTTTGTAAACTTAAACTAGATAAGAAGATCAAACAAATGGGCAAAAGACTCAAATTTTATTGATAGAATGATAGTCCGCAAATTGCGTGACTCCATGGATCATTATAAAGTTGAAAAATGGTAAATAAATGGAAACGGATACATTGAAATACAATGACCATTATTCTCCCTAACAACTTTGAATTCCGCTATGCTTAAAACTTCGATCGAGGATGACTGAATGAGAATCTTTGATAGACATTGTTGCTTCAAATGATCAAGTCTGGCCTGATGCAGTTACTTGCCATAATCCTTAACTTTTTCCTAGATTTCCCTCTCGGGTTTTCAATCTACCGGGATGATTATTTTCTGTTTATGTCTCTAATATTTTCCTGGACCGCTCTTTCGGGTTTTCAATCCACTGAGACGCATATTTTTGCCTAAGCCGTCCTTTCGGGTTTTTAACTCAGCGAGTTATCCTATTATTTTTCTAGGCGAAGTATTCCTTGACTGAATTAGAATTCACATGATGAGGGAGATCCTCACCATCCATAGTCTTAAGAGTCATTACACCGCCAGAGAAGGCTCTCATAAAAACATTTGGGCCTTCATAATTAAGAGTCCACTTGCCTCTAGAATCAGTGTTAAAAGACAAGATTTTATTTAGCACATGGTTGCCTTCTCTTAATACACGAGGTCGAACCTTCTTGTCAAATGCTTTCTTCATTCTTTTTTGATATAATTGGCCATGACACAAAGTTGTCATCCTCTAATATTCAATCAAGTTCAATTGATCATATCTTCTTTGACACCATTTAGCCTATATCAAGAATCACATTGATGGGATATTAACCTCTACGGGGAGCACTGCTTCCATGCCATACACAAGAGAGAAAGGGGTTGCCCTTGATGAAGTGCGGACGAGTGTATAATACCCATGCAAAGCAAAAGGGAGCATCTCATTCCAATCCTTATATGTAACAACCATTTTCTGGATAACTTCTTAATATTCTAATTTGCAACTTCAATAGGCCCATTCATCTTAGGTCTGTAAGGAGAAGAGTTATGAAGTTCAATCTTGAATTCGTCATAAAGCTCTTTCATCATCTTATTATTCAAGTTCGACCCATTATTGGTGATGATCTTACATGGAACACCATATCGACAATAATCTAATTCTTGATAAATATGACTACAACCTGCTTGGTCACATTAGTATAAGATGTTGCTTCCACCCATTTGGTGAAGTAACCAATAGCCACCAGAATGAAACGATGTTCATTCAAAGATTTGGGTTCAATCATGTCAATTCCCCACATAGAGAAATTCCATGGGGATGAAATAATATTGAGAGGCGTCGAAGGCACATGAATCTTATCAGCATAATCTAAAATTTATGGCACTTCTTCACATATTTACAATAATCAGATTCCATTGTCAGCCAATATTAACCTGCCCTTAATATCTTTTTATCCATTGTATGTCTATTGGCATAAGTACCAAAGGATCCTTCATGAACTTTTTGCATTAACATTTTCTGCTTCATGTCTATCCACGCATCTGAGAAAGAACATGTCAAAGTTTCTCTTGTACATCACATCTTCATTCAGAAAGAAATTTCCAACCAGTCTTCTCAAAGTCTTCTTATCTTTGCTAGATGCCCCAAGCGGGTACTCTTGACTTTAGAGGAAACACTTAATATCATGATACCAAGGCTTATCATCTATGACTTCTTCTACTGCAAACACATGAGCAGTCCTTTCAAGGCGCATAATTCTAATATGAGGCACGTCATTCCAACGATTTACTTTATACATAGAAGAAAAAAGCATTCGCCATTTGATTCTCTTCACGAGGTATATGATGAAACTCCACTTTGTTGAAGAAAGTCAACAACCTCCTTGCATAATATTTGTAAGGAATCAAGCCAGGATGACGAGTCTCCCATTATCCTTTAATCTGACTAACCACCAAGGTTGAATCTCCATATACATCAAGAATCTTAATTCTCAAATCAATGGCTTCTTCAAGGCCCATGATACAAGCTTCATATTCTGCCATTTTATTCGTACAATCAAACATCAATCTTGTAGTGAAAGGGATATGATAAACCTGAGGACTAATGATGATTTCCCCAGTTCCAATACCATAAGTATTAATAGCTCCATCAAACATTAAACCTCACTAGGATCCAGGCTCAGATCCTTCTTTAGGAAATGGTTCATCACAATCTTTAGCTTTTAAGTACATAACATCTTCATCAAGGAAGTCAAACCTGATGGATTAATAATCATTAATTGGTTGATGAGCCAAACGATCTGCAAGAATACTTCCTTTAATCGCCTTTTCAGTTGGATACTCAATATCATATTCAAACAATAGCATCTGCCAAGGGGCAATCCTCCCAGTCAAAGCCGGTTTTTCAAAAATATACTTGATTGGATCCATTTTAGATATCAACCAAGTGGTATGAATAATTATATACTAGCATAGACGTTTGGCATCCTAGGCTAAAGCATAACAAGTCTTCTCAAGCATGGAGTACCTAGACTCACATTCTGTAAACTTCTTACTCATATAGTAGATGGCATGCTCCTTTCTACCAATTTCATCTTATTGTCCAACTACATAACCCATGGACTCTTCTAACACAGTTAAGTACATGATCAATGGTCTTCTTTCTACTGGAGGTTCAAGAAGATACTTTATGATGCTATCAAAAGCTTTATGGCAGTCTTCTGTCCAAACATGACCTTGATCTTTACGAAGAAGTTTGAAAATTGGCCCACATGTGGCAGTCATGTGAGATATAAACCTAGAGATATAATTTAGATGCCCGAGGAATCCTATGACTTTCTTTTCTGTATTTGGTGTAGGAATTTCTTTAATAGCTCTGACTTTATCAGGATTTACTTCAATGCCCTTTTGGCTAAGCATGAAGCCCAACAAGTTTCCTGAACAGACACCGAAAGTACACTTATTAGGATTCAAGCGAAGTTTAAACTTTATCAAACGTTGAAACAGCTTCAATAAATACTCAACATGATCTTCTCCAGTCTTCGAATTAGCAATCATATCATCAACATAGAATTTTATATCTTTGTGCATCATGTCATGGAAAAGAGTAGTCATGGCTCTCTGGTACGTTGCACTAGCATTCTTTAAACCGAAAGGCATCACTTTATAGCATAATGTTCCCTAGGGTGTAATAAATTTTTTCTTTTCCATGTCCTCGGGTTCCATCTTGATCTTATTATAACTAGAGAAACCATCCATAAAGGAGAAGACATTGAACTTAGTTGTATTATATACCAACATGTCAATGTGTGACAGAGGAAAATCATCCTTTGGGCTAGCTTTGTTCAAATCTCTATAATCAACACACATATGAAATTTTCCATCCTTCTTTGGAACAGGCACAATGTTGGCCACCCATTGAGGATACTCAAAAGTAACAAGGAAACCAACATCAATCTGCTTATGAACCTCCTCTTTCATCTTAACAACCATATCAAGATGAGTTCTTCTCAACTTTTGTTTGATTGGCGGACATTATGGCTTCAATGGTAATCTATGCTCCACAATATCAGTGTCAAGACCTGACATGTCTTGATAACACCAAGCAAACACATCAAAATATTCTCTAAGTAGTGCCTATGGGTGGCAAACGGGCATGTCCGCTCCATTTATGCCCTCCCTGTAAAATTCTGCAAAAACATGGGGCAGGGCGATCATAGTTGAGGATGTGGGCCTAAAACTTAGTCCCGCCCCGCAAAAAAGTGAGGGCGGGGCGGGGAAAGTCTGCGGGCACTGCACTTTTTAAGCCTAAAAATGCAAAATTTTATGTAAATGCACGTGCTCGCAAAAGCCCGCGAAAAAATGGGGCGAGGAGGGGCAGACACATTAGAGGCTGAGGGCCTAAATCCTTGGCCCACCCCGCACTAAAGTGCGGAAAAATGAGCATGCACAACGGGCCCGACCCGTTTTTCCACCCCTAGCAGTGCCCCAATCTTGACTTCTTTTTGTTCTCTTTAGAACTCAAATTAATCACTTCCAACGACTCTTTATGAGGTTGAATGGTCTTTTCCTCATGCTCAAGCAAACGGAAAATCTCATCAGGAATCTCTTAAACATCCTCTTCTTCCATTTCAAACACAGGGAATTCAAAGTTGGGAGAGACATAGGGTCATTATTTTCAATGGGTTTAACAATCAATTTGCACAATATTTTTATGCTTAATTTTAGAATATGAACATATAAACGCACATTGTATGCAAATATAAAAAGTGATTATTATATTGGTTTTTTATGTTACTATTTTTCAGAAAAAAGAAGAAAGAGAAAAGATAATATGGATAAAAAAAATATTTTATTAATGATGATAAATCTTGAAACAAAGCCCACATATATTTATTTTCACTGTGGGCATAGTGAAAGGATTTTTGTTTTAAATAACAAAAACATATTACTTTGACAAGTGAACACTAGAGGGAACGTCAACAGCAATCCAATTTTGTCACATCAATTCGTGTGTCACAAAGTTTGACGCTTCTTGCTCTTGATCATCTTCTAGGATTACAACAATAGATTGATCTTTGGAGTGGATGAAACCAGCACTATGAAAAAGTTCTTGAATACGCTTTAAATCTCTTCGAGTTGAACCAGTCGAGAAGCTTAAACCATCTATGTTCTTGTTTTCATCAAGTTCAAGAACTTGACCCCATCCAACAGATTGACCATTCTCCACAACTTATTGGGCATCTTTCAAAGAAGTCATGGATTACCCATTCTTCTTAGCAGCATTATCAACAACATAAAGGGCTTGGAATGGAGTTTCCACAACTTCGCCAACATCAATATACGAGAATGAAGAGAGATGACTAACCAACACTGCATGTTCGCCACCCATAATCACTAACTTTCCATTTTTCACAAATTTCAATTTCTGATGGAGAGTTGACGTCACTGACCAAGCTTCGTGAATCCATGGACGACCCAGGAGACAACTATAGGCAAGATGAATGTCCATCACTTGAAACATAATATGAAATGAACACTTCCTTATCTTTATCGGGAGATCAACCTCTCCAATCACAGTTTTGTTTGAGCCATCAAAGGCTTTCACAACACCCCCATTAAACCTCATCGGAGCACGTTGATAAGAGAGATTGGACAGAGTAGACTTTGGAATAACATTCAGAGAAGAGCTAGTATCAACCATCACATTGAACATAGCATCTTCTTGGAAATTCATGGAAATGTGCAAAGCCAAAATATGATTCCTCCCTTCCTCGGCCAGTTCTTCATCACTAAAGCTCAGGTTGTTACACGCAGTAATATTGGCCACAATGCCATCAAATTGACCAAGTGTTACATCATGATCTACATAGGCTTTATCTAACACCTTCTGCAGAGCCTGTCTGTGAGCTTACGAATTCATTAACAAAGATAAGACAAATATTTTGGATGGGGTATGCAATAATTGATCCACCACATTAAATTCACTTCTCGTAATCAGCTTCAGCACTTCATCATGATCATTTTTCTGGTTTACACCGTTGGACTAGCCAGACTGCACAATAGAAGTCTCCACCCGAGCTTGCTTATCCACTGAGGTATATTCAATTCTTTTAGGGGACACAGAAGTAAATACTCGACCATTTCGGGTCACATCGCTCACATCAGCAATATTCACAACAGAAGAAAGAGAAGTGTTGGTTCTAATTGTTGGCAGCAATTTTGGTAAAACAAAGAGTGTTCACAAGATGTTGCATGTGAGGTCTTAACATAAGATATCTATGTACCTGCTGGAGTTAAAAAAATATAATTATGCGGGATTGTTTCAGGATGTCATACACAATGTCATGGCATCTGATATTATGTACCTGCTGGAAATTATCAATGGAATTATGCAGGATTGTTCCAGGATGTCAGACCCGATGTCATGACATCCTGTACACAGAACATTCAGGGAGAATGTTATGTGTTTTGTGATTGCGCATTTAATGGCAATCTATGTATGATTGAAGATCTAATTTGCAGGCGCATTCAATCATTAATTACAACCTGATTTACTTATTTTCCAAGGAGATCTGACCAGCTGTCATGAGAAGATTTAATTGGAAAATAGTTTTAGGGTTTTCAAGATGTCCAAGCCCAGCAAAATGCTTCTATAAATAGGACATGGAAAAACCTGATTTGATACACAACCAATACTGAGCGAAATATTGAGAGAATATAAGGGTTTGTGTCTTGTTTAGTCGTGAGACTTGTAAGCTATTCAATTCATCCATAGATGATTGAATTGGTCTGATTTGTGAGTTGTAATTTGTCACTCTAAGCTTTTAAGAATGAGTGTGTGTCTACTTGATTGAAGCTGTTAAGTAAGATCAAGTGTGTGTCTACTTGGTTGAAGATCAAGTGTGTGTCTACTTGGTTGAAGATCAAGTGTATGTCTACTTTGTTGAAGATCAAGTGTGCGTCTACTTGATTGAAGATCAAGTGTGTGTAATTGAAAAGTGTCTTCTTTTTAGAGTAATTGATGTTTAAAATCACAGGTGTGATTGAGGGTGGCGCAACCTGAAAAATACAGTGCGCGAAAAAACAACCGGCGAAAGAAAATGACAGAAGAGTCGCCACCGTGCGTTATTCATCCCAAAGGAGGGAAAGGAAACGCTCGAAGTAAACCTGAAAAAGGAAAGGACAAGACGGGGTCTCGCAACCAAATCTTGGGTTCGGGAGTCGGTTATGCGAAGGGAAGGTATTAGCACCCCTACGCATCCGTAGTATTCTACGGGATCCACTTTTGTAGTTTTCGTCTAAAGGGTGTGGGTTTATCTTGTCCTGTTTGCCAAAAAAAAAGGGTTAAATGAAAATGACTCGCGCGGATGTCGCATCCACTGCATACGTATCTCATCTGAATATGAGAATCAGAGTCTTCGTAAATCGGCTGACCTATGGGTTGGGGGGATGTGTGCTCGCTAAGACATCGCGTCTTATGCCTACGTATCTCATCTGGCCTGAGAATCAGAGCAAAACGTAGTTCGGCTAACTACGGGGTTATGGAGTGGGTTTTGGATGAACGACGTTACTACGTAATCTACCGGATGCTCGACCTTTGGAGACTTACTCACCTGTAGTAGAAGGAGTAAACGTGTGTTTAGGAGAAGAAAAATCAATGAAGGGTTTGGGTTTGGGATGCTCAAGGGCAAAAAGGCAGTCCTTGATGAAGGAACCGCGCTACCTGCAGGGATACAGACACATACAAAACAAACATGTATAAAGTAAATGTGCCAACAAGGGGCTCAGAAGTAAATAAACAAAAGAAGACAAATGCCTCCTATCGAGGTCTTCCAACTAAGAAAGCGATAAAATGCGGAAAAGAGGTAAAAGTACCACACGGATAAAGATCTGAAGTAACATCAATTAGAGGAATAAGAAACCCAGGGACCTCCCAAGCTAATGCCATCAAAGAAAAGTGAGTCAGTACAGGTAATCGGAATGAACCTCCAGGGGGTATCCCACAAATAAAGTGGGAAAACCACGCAAACCATCTCTGCAAGAGTCTGTGAGCCCTCACAAAAACTCAACAAAAGGGTTAGTGAAGCACGATAAGCATTTTTTTCATGAATAACAGTATGGTTTCAGAAACCTCAAACCCTTTGGCATACACTTCAGAAATCATGTGATTAAACATTCAAGGCATAGGTTTCACCCATTCATAATACATCACACATTTAAAACATTCAAATTGAAGGCGTAAAATAATGGGAATAGGGCAAACCTGATTGGAGAGCTTGATTGAAATTGAGTTGCACCCGTGAGGCCCTTCAGGGTTTGGAGGCTGCTCTGAGTTCTCTGTCAGGTTTCTCTTCAGGTTTTGTCCAGGGTTTTGTTCCAAGGAAACCTCAGAGTATTTTACTTCTCTTCCTTTTTCTCAAATGAAGCTTTGGTATTTATAGACTGAATTTCATGGTTTTGTGGGCTCAAATGAGAGAGTCCCAAGTCCAAAAATTTTTTTATTATATTTTATTTATTTTTTTATTATTATTTTTATTTATTTATTTATTTTGTAAATTTTTTTTTTTTCGTTTTTTTTCATTTTTTTTTCCATTTTTTTTTTTCGTTTTTTTTTTTTTTTTTGGATCTAATTCTGATTGACATGATAAAATGCAATATGAAATGCTAAATGAATGCATGAATGAGGAGGGCAAATTTTGGGGTGTTACTGAGGGGGAGTGAGTGGGTTCTCATATCTAAGAGTGCTTAGGTAGAAGTCGCATGGGTAGAGATTAGGTGAGGAAGACTGTAACTTGTTGAAGTGTACGGAGAGTCTTTGAACTGATTCTATTTAGTGGATTTCCTTCCTGGCTTGGTAGCCCCCAAATGTAGGTGAGTTGGACCGAACTGGGTTAACAATTACTTGTGTCTCTTGCATTACTATTCTTTATCTTTATCCTGTTTGCATTACTCAGATATTAGTGTCGTGACATTACCTTCGACATCTCATATCTGATACCAGAATTTTAATTGGTATCAGAGCAGGCATCCTGCTCTGGTTCTGGGTGAGATCTAGGGACAATACTTTCTGGTACTATGGAGAGAGATGGAGGATCTGTTCACAGGCCACCAATTTTGGATGGATCTAACTATGACTATTGGAAACCTCGAATGGTAGCTTTCCTAAAATCTCTGGATAATAAAGCTTGGAAGGATGTGTTAACAAGCTGGGTACATCCAATAATTACTTAGGAAGGAGAAGCCACAACTGACAAGAAGCCTGAAGAACAATGGTCCAAGGAGGAGGATGATCTAGCCCTTGGAAATTCTAAAGCATTGAATGCCATATTCAATGGAGTAGACAAAAATATCTTCAGGTTGGTAAACAACTGTGAGGTGGCTAAAGATGCTTGGGACATTCTCAAGACCACTCATGAAGGCACCTCTAGAGTGAAGGTGTCTAGACTACAACTGCTCACCTCCAAGTTTGAAAATTTAAGGATGAAAGAAGATGAAAATATTCATGAATTTCACATGAGTATCCTTGAAATTGCTAATGCCTCAGGAGCCCCGGGAGAGAAGATGTCAGATGAAAAATTAGTAAGAAAGATCCTCAGGTCACTCCCTAAGAGATTTGCTATGAAGGTGACAGCCATAGAAGAGTCCCAAGACATCTCCAACATGAGAGTTGATGAGCTAATTGGTTCCCTCCAAACATTTGAGATGGGAATGAATGATGGATCTAAAAGGAAAACCAAAAGCATAGCCTTCATATCAAACACAGAGGAGGAAAATAGTCAGGATGTTGATGAGGATCTGGCAAACGATGTAGCAATGCTGGGAAGACAGTTCAACAGATTGTTGAAAAAGATGGATGTAAGATCTAAGGCTAATGTCAAGAACATCTCATCTGACATCAACAATGCTGGAAGAAGAACAAAGTTAGATGATAAGCCCAAAGAAGGAAAAGAAGTACAGTGCTATGAATGTGATGGGTATGGACACATTAGAACTGAATGTGGAACCAACCTCAAGAAGCAGAAGATGAGTCTTGCTGCCATTTGGTCTGATGAGAGTGAAACAGAAGAGTCTGCAAATTTGGTGACTGCCTTGACTGGAAGATGGAGTTCTGATGAAGACTCAAGTGATGATGAAGTAACCTTTGAAGAGTTGGCCACTACCTACAGAAAGTTGTGTCACAAAAGTGCAGAGGTATTTAAACAGGTTAAAATCCGGAAGAAGGTAATAACTCAACTTGAGAATGAGAAGGTAGAACACTTGGAAACCATCTCCAAATTAAAAACAGAAGAAGTGGTTCTGAATGCCAAGCTAGATAAAAGTCAAAGCCAGAAGAAAGATCCGAAGTAACAGCAATTAGAGGAATAAGAAACCCAGGGACCTCCCAAGCTAATGCCATCAAATAAAAATGAGTCAGTACAGGTAATCGGAATGAACCTCCAGGGGGTATCCCACAAATAAAGTGGGAAAACCACGCAAACCATCTCTGCAAGAGTCTGTGAGCCCTCACAAAAACTCAACAAAAGGGTTAGTGAAACACGATAAGCATTTTTTTCATGAATAACAGTATGGTTTCAGAAACCTCAAACCCTGTGGCATACACTTCAGAAGTCATGTGATTAAACATTCAAGGCATAGGTTTCACCCATTCATAATACATCACACATTTAAAACATTCAAATTGAAGGCGTAAAATAATGGGAATAGGGCAAACCTGATTGGAGAGCTTGATTGAAATTGAGTTGCACCCGTGAGGCCCTTCAGGGTTTGGAGGCTGCTCTGAGTTCTCTGTCAGGTTTCTCTTCAGGTTTTGTCCAGGGTTTTGTTCCAAGGAAACCTCAGAGTATTTTGCTTCTCTTCCTTTTTCTCAAATGAAGCCTTGGTATTTATAGACTGAATTTCATGGTTTTGTGGGCTCAAATGAGAGAGACCCAAGTCCAAAAAAAAATTATTATATTTTATTTATTGTTTTATTATTATTTTTATTTATTTATTTATTTTGTAAATTATTATTTTTTTTCGTTTTTTTTTCTTTTTTGTCGTTTTTTTTTTTTCGTTTTTTTTTTGGATCTAATTCTGATTGACATGATGAAATGCAATATGAAATGCTAAATGAATGCATGAATGAGGAGGGCAAATTTTGGGGTGTTACAGCTGCCCCTATTCAATCATCAGCTAAACCGAGTAGGATGAAAGCGACCAGCTTATCAGACAAACGGGGTGAACTGTGATTGAATACCAAAGACAGACCGAAAATTTGCGCTCCGAGAACACCACAAAAACGCGGAAATACACCATGCTGTTTATTTTTCTTCCGATCCTCTGGCTTAATCTGGAGTTTCGATCCTCTGGCTGAACCTATACTCAATTTAGTCCTCTGGTTGGATATTAATTTTGATCCTCGGGCTGGATACGATTTTGATCTTCTGGCTAGATCTTCTTCGATCTTCTGGCTAGATCTCCTTCGTTTCGATTCTCTGGCTGAATCTATTTCCTTTGATTCTCTGGCTGAATCTACTTCGATCTTCTGGCTAGATCTGAATTGTTTCGATTCTCTGGCTGAATCTATTTCCGGTCTTCGGGCTAGACCTGACTTCGATCTTCTGGCTAGATCTTCTTCGATCTTCTGGCTAGATCTCCTTTGTTTCGATTCTCTGGCTGAATCTATTTTCTTTGATTCTCTGGCTGAATCTACTTCGATCTTCTGGCTAGATCTGAATTGTTTCGATTCTCTGGCTGAATCTATTTCCGGTCTTCGGGCTAGACTTGACTTCGATCTTCTGGCTAGATCTGGATTGTTTTGATGATAAATTCCCATCATTAGGATCCCACATCTGAGGCATGCGCTGGTTGACCCTCTTTTGAAATCTACAGCCAACCTTCATATTAGATATGCAGCTTCGAGAATATTCCACTTTTGGGCTTCGTACATATTCTTCGGGCTAGAACATGTTGTAACGACTCCTCAATTAGACTTGGGCTTGCTGGGGAAATAAAGCTTGTAGGCGACTTCACTGGGGAATCTTCAAATTGAGCCTTAGGCTGGCTTACTGGAACACGATTCTCAGGCTGAATCTTCGAAATGACCCTCAGGCTGGATCACTGGAACACGATTCTCAAGCTGAATCTTTGAAATGACCCTCAGGCTGGATCACTGGAACACGATTCTCAGGCTGAATCTTTGAAATGACCCTCAGGCTGGATCACTGGAACACGATTCTCAGGCTGAATCTTCAAAATGACCCTCAGGCTGGATCACTGGAACACGATTCTCAGGCTGAATCTTTGAAATGACCCTCAGGCTGGATCACTGGAACACGATTCTCAGGCTGAATCTTCGAAATGGACCCTTAGGCTGGATCACTGGAACACGATTCTCAGGCTGAATCTTTAAAATGACCCTCAGGCTGGATCACTGGAACACGATTCTCAGGCTGAATCTTCAAAATGACCCTCAGGCTGGATCACTGGAACACGATTCTCAGGCTGAATCTTCAAAACGACCCTCAGGCTGGATCACTCACGCTTGATCCTCTGGCTGGATCTCCTGACCTTGGTTGTAAAGTAATTCTTCAGTCTGCTTGGAAGAACCTGTTTATCAGCTTATGTGTATGCTTGATATGATATGCATGCAAATGCAAATGTTATGCATGGTGTATAAAGAAATCTGCTTGGGGAAGCAAACTCCGGTAGGGAACAGATCGCTGTATCAATCCTTGAATGCTCTGTGGGGAATGATCCGTCTGCCGGGACCAATGAGCCACCAAAAATAAATTGGCTGCTTGAAAAGTTGACCTTGTGGGGGGAGTATCAACTATGGAAACTTTGTTCGGCGAGGCTCTGTGAGGAGAGTCTGTGGGGAAAACACTTCCTGGGGAAATGTCGTAGGAAACGACCTTTGCTGGGGATATGAACTTCCTAATCGTCCTCAAGCTGGGGATTAGAACAAATCTGTTAGAAATAATCTGCTGGGGATGAGATGAACACTGGGAACACCACCCTCTTGTCCGTTGGGTATGCAACCACTCCGCTATTGCTAGGAAGATACAGTCTGACACTGTCAACTCCGCTGGGGATATATAGTCTGGATACTGTCAACTCTGTTGGGGATAGACAGTCTGGATACTGTCAACTCTGTTGGGGAACATGCTCTGCTGAGGAGAGACTTTGTCAACCGCTTGGGGATGAGGATTCATGACTTGGCATCCGGTTCCTGTGACCTGCAACCAAAAATACATGTATGCCTCGGGGGAATTACTCGGTTTGAATTCACCGTCCGGGATTAAGCACATTCAAAGCAATTTTAAATGTTTTCCTGTGCGAATCATCTGCAAAAGCCACCATTATGTTCATATGCAATATGTTTTATCAAAAATTCGGACATTTTTGCAAACAAACTGATAAATGAAAAATAAAGAGGCTCTTTAACTGAATTATTCGACTCTTAATGGGGAGAAAATTTGTGCCAGGAATAGGCGAGGGTATCAGGAAGCTGATCCCTGAAAAGAGGTGATCGCTATGAAAAGAGAACTATCCTAATGACAACGGGGATACGGGGTCCCACCGAGTTTCGACTCTGTTATGGCTCGTATGTCCTCAAGACGCTCTGCTCATCTTGCTTTCTGAAGTGGATGATTAGTCGATCTTTAACCTTCAAAGATTGTCGGATTGAATGAAACGGTGATATAACACTGATGAACTCAGATCACAGTCATTCGCTTATTCCTTAACTTTTGCCTGGATCGCCCCCTTTTCGGGTTTTCAATCCATCGGGATATCCATTTTTGCCTGAGCCGCCCTTTTGGGTTTTCGACTCACCGGGTGTACTCTTTTTTTATATCCCTAATTTTTGCCCGAACCTCTTTATTCTCTTTTTTTTTTTGGTTCGTCGGGATGCCCTTTTTTTGCCCGGACTATTCTTTTTATCGTCCAGCGGGTCTATTTTATGCGAAGTATTTTTTTTTAACTACGTCTGAGTTAATAGGGGACGGGAATCCTTCGCCATCCATGGTTGTTAGCATCAAAACTCCGCCATAGAAAATCCTTTTAACCATGTACGGACCCTCATAGTTCGGTGTCCATTTGCCCCTGTGATCTGTGTTGGGAGGAAGAAATATTTTGAGTACCAATTCACCGACTTGATACCCCCGAGGGCGCACTTTCTGACCAAATGCTTTCTTCATTCGTCTCTGACCGAGATACGTCAATTCTGGGTACGTAGTTCCAGCATAGCACCTTAATCATCGAAGACAAGGTAAACAAAGCATCAGCAAATTGGTTTTCTTCAAAAGAAAGTTAACAATCTTCTCGTGTAGTCTCTGTAAGGAACCAGATGAGGCTGAGGTGTATACCATTTCCCGTTGGTTTGATTGATGACCAAAGCTGAATCCCCGTATACATCCAGGGTTTTAATCTGTATATTGACGGCTTCCTCAAGTCTTAGGATACAAGCTTCGTATTCGGCTTCATTGTTGGTGCAGGGAAAAGTTATTCAGGCACCAAATGGCATATGAACCTCCTTCCGGTGTGATTAACACTACACCAACTCCGTGACCATTGACGTGGACCGCCCCATCAAACATCATAACCCATTTGGATTCAGGGTCAGGCCCTTCCTCCGGGAGTGGTTCCTCTCAATCTTTCGATTTGAGAAACATGATGTCCTCATCAGGAAAGTCAAACCTCATAGGTTGGTAATCATCAATCGGTTGCTCTGCAAGATAGTCTGACAAGACACTTCCCTTGATGGCTTTTTGTGAAGTGTATTGGATGTCATACTCTGTCAGTATCACTTGTCGCCTAGTAACCTTTCCGGTAAGTGCTGGCTTTTCAAAAATATACTTGACTGGATCCATTTTTGATATCAATAGAGTCGTATGAGTCAACATATACTGTCTTAGTCGGCGAGCAGCCCATGCCAAAGCGCGGCAAGTTTTCTCGAGGAATGAGTATCTTTGTTCACAGTCGATAAACTTTTGCTAAGGTAGTATATTGCATGCTCTTTTCGACCTGACTCGTCATGCTGACCGAGCACACAACCCATTGACCTTTCTAACACAGTCAAGTACATGATCAACGGTCTTTCCTCTCGGCCTGTAGACTGGCCTCGATCTTGATCTCTTTCTTGTCGTCTTCGGTACCAACGTTGATGGTCTCAACCACCTCCTGATAAGGTGTAATAGCTCGGTCCTCCTGTTTCAACAATCTGGCTAACCCTTCAGGCAATTCACAATCTTCCTCAGCCCCTTCTTCGGCTTGATAGATAGGATTGTTGAAGTCATACTTGGCCATAGAAGTGTCGTTAGCAGTGAGATCCGAGTGGTCGGCTCTGCATGATGGAGGATCATGCTTTACCTTAGAATGAGAGATTTTTTTTTGAAAGAAAGGAAAAACGAAAAAAGAAACATTGCCATTTTTTTTTGTAAAAAGTAAAAAAATTGAAAGAAAGAGAACACAAAATTGTTTGCAAAAGCCGTCCTTTATTGATGATAAAAATAATTGCGAAACGTAACTAAATGGATGGCCCTACAAATGAGCCGTTACACCTTGGGCAAAGTGTAAGACTTTATTATGCATGTAATAAAGGAAAACAATAAAAATCACTCTTTCAGCAGAGTAACCCGGACGGTGTTTTCAGACGACCAATTGTCGAGCTTTTCTCCCGGGACACACGGGCGAATCCAGCTATCTAAGTCACAGTCGCTGTCAGCCTTGTCTTCATCTGCAACATTGACGATGTGGGGAGAAACCAAACCCCCGCTGGAGAGAGTACCGGTTTCATTCTTCTGAGATCCCGGAGCATACCCCAATCCAAACTTGTCTTCTTTGATGACTGGCTCCACAAATTTGCCCCAGCCTTGGGCATTACCAGCTTTAACCACTTCGACAGCTTGCTTGTATGAAGAGATAGAAGTCCCGACCTTCTCAAACTCAGGTGAAAAGACAGCTTCGGGCGCGACCTCATTGATGTTTGTAGTTTCGAAGCCCTGACACAGCATCTCATGCATCTCGCCGTCCATCTCTACATACTTAAATGTAGACAGGTGGCTAACAAAAATATCCTCTTCACCACATACAGTGACGATCTGACCTTCTAGTTCATATTTGAGCTTCTGGTGGAGGGTAGAAGTAACAGCACCGGCAACATGAATCCAAGGCCGACCTAGCAGACATCTGTAGGAAGGCTGGATATCCATCACATAAAAGGTGCTCTTGAGCACCTACAGTCCAATCTTAACTGGAAACTCAACTTCGCCAAAGACAGCTCTCTTAGAGCCATCAAAAGCCCTCACAACTAAGTTACTTGGCCTCAGGATGGTGTCATCGCAATCCAACTTCATTAAGGCTTTCTTTGGAAGAACATTCAGAGAAGAGCCTGTATCAACCAAAACATGGGAAAGCACCACCCCTTTGCACTCCATTGTGATATGCAAGGCTTTGTTGTGATTCCTGCCCTCAGGTGTCAGGTCATTATCGGTGAAACCTAGCCCCCGGTTAGCGTTTACATTGGAAACTACCGACTCCAGCTGGTTAACAGTTATCTCCGGTGGAACATAGGCCATATTCAGTACTTTCGACAAGGCTGCTCTGTGCGCCTCAGAGCACAGCAATAGTGAGAGAATGGATATCTTTGAGGGTGTCTGATTTAGCTGGTCGACTACCTTGTAGTCACTTTTCTTGATAATCCTCATAAACTCATCGACTTCCTTCTCGAATGCGGTCTTAGGAGGATCTTCCTCAGTAGTAACCTCTTCGGTGGATACCTGTTTCCCTTTAGCCTTGGCAGCTGCCTCGGCTTCAGTATTCGCGCGTAATGTTGATGGTGCAAATAGGCGTCCACTGCGAGTGAAGCCACCAACCCCTCCAACATTGTCTACAGCGGAGCTACCAATGTCAATGTCTTCTTCGTTAACTTTCTGCCCCTGGCAGTAGATATCAGCCCCATAGTGCCACGGGATAGCACTGTCTTTCTCATACGGAACAGGTCCTGGTACCGTGATGGTGATTGGACCAACCAAAGTCGGTTGAGGGCTGTCAGAGTAAATTGCGACTGGTGCTGAACTTTCGATGTTCACCGCTGCTGGTTCTGTACTTTCTGGGAAATATATTGTTGTCGGAGCGAGTCTCTCGGGAACATATATTTCTTCAGGAGTGAAATAAAACGTTATCGTCGATACACCATTCTTCACCGGACGGGCCTGATCGAACTAAAGACAACCTTCATCTATCAGTTGCTGAATACCCCTTCTCAAACTGTCACATCCGTTTTCGGCAGCTTGACAATTTCTGCATTCTTCCCCACAACCCGGGAAAATCTGTCCTTTCAGAAGTCGGTCTTTAACCACCGATAACGAAGTCTTCACCTTAGTCACATCAGAAACCAAATTCAAAGTTTCCCCACTATCAACAGCATTAATCCTCTGCCCGCCGTGAGCCGGCATCGAGTTCTGGATAACATTAGGCACCGGAGCAAAATTGATAGCTTGGGCATCTCTCAAATCTTGTACCTTTAACTGGAGAGCCTTGCAATTATCTGTAGTATGGCCAGGTGCGTTGGAGTGAAAAGCGCATTTGACGTTGACATCATAACCTCTAGGCAAATTATTGGGATCGATTGGTGGGGCCAGAGTTCTCAACGTAACCAGATTCATGTCAATCAGCTTGGGAAGTAATACTGAATAAGGCATTGGGATTGGCTCAATGACCCGGTCCGCCTGCCTTGGACATTGTTGATAGTGTCTCTGCTGACCCGGATTACCTCCTTGTTACTGATTGTTGTACCTGGGTTGTTGTTGCGGATGATATTGCGGTTGAGGAACAGGTGTTGGAATAGTGACTGCGGCCACTTGATCTTGATAATAATTAGGGAGTCCTCTACCCCTGCCTCTGCCGGCATACACAACGCTTGCCTCGCCTTCTTTTCTTCGCTGACCGTTACCAGCAAACGGTCTCTTGGGACCTGATGAGTTGGAAGCACTATTGTCTTGAATTCGACCCATCTTCAACAGACTCTCGATTCTTTCTCCAGCAATTACTATCTCTGCAAAGCTGATTGACGGGCAAGCAGCCAATCTCTCAATATAATTGCCTTGAAGAGTGTTCATGAATATGTCCGCCATCTCCCTTTCGGACATAGGGGGTTGGACGGACGCAGCAATCTGTCTCCAACGCTGAGCATACTCTCTAAAGGTTTCCTTGGCAGTCTGAGACATACCTTGCAACAAGGTCCGATTTGGAGCCATGTCCAAGTTGTATTGATATTGCTTGATAAAAGCCTCTGCCAAGTCTTTCCAGCTCTTGATGGTAGTACGAGACAAATGAGAATACCATTCACGAGAAGCTCCAGTTAGACTGTCTTCAAAATAGTACATCCACAGCTTTTCATCTTCCGTGTGAGCTCCCAACCTTCCCAAATAAGATTGGAGATGAGTGCGTGGGCAAGAAGCCCCGTTGTATTTCTCAAAAGTAGGGGGTTTGAACTTGTGAGGAATCCTTACTCCCTGAACCAGACCAAGATTTGTGACATCAAAGCCTAAGGAATTTTGAGACTCCAAAAATTTGAGCTTCTCAGCAAGCTCATCCATACGGCGAGTGGTCTCGAGGGCCTCGTCGTGCAAAGAAAATTGATCATACTGATAATCTTCAGTAACGGGGTGCCCGTTAATCCGAATTCCTTGATTCACATTGTACCTTCCGCCAATACCATTTCCAACATTCCCTGTGTTGCCAACATTACCCGGGTTTCCATCAGCATTTGCGTTACCCGCGTTACCAGTGTTCACAGGGTTATCAGCGTTCCCAGGGTTACCAGGGTTTCCCTCAGCATTTGGTATCTCCACCTCCGGATCGGGTCTCGGTTGCTCAACCAATTCCCTCAGCTTTTCTTGACCTGCTGCCATACCAGTCATCAATGTCATGAACTGATCCATCCTTTCACGCATATCAGCCAGCTCTTTCTGTACTTGGTCCATCGCTAGCTGTGGACGATTTTCCTTTGTCGGGTACCTGTGGACTCGCTTGGGACCAATAACTGCCTGATACAGGGAACAAACATTAGACACTGCGGTGACACCTGCAAAACAGACAAGGGTTAATATGCATGGTATGCGATGCACTGCTTGTTCAGTTTTAAGGCACCCCCGTTTTGAAAGGGAATACCCTGCAAATGAATAAGCATGAGATGTTGGATGCAAATATGCAGATGATGTTATGCAATGCAAAGGCATATCAATCAGAATTGATGGATCCGCTTGAACATCTGTCAGGTTGCACTGCCTGGAGAAAAATTCACTGAGGAATATAATACAAGACCAAAACTCTGCTCCAGAAAACCGGGTTGGTTGGAGGTTAAGGTTTCCTGAATTTAGCCCACCCCTCACTAGTAGGTTCTAAGAACAGAAGTTCGTCAGCTTCAGTCCTTCAGTCGCGAATAATACGTTTACCACTGAAGGTTTGGCATTATTACGGGATAAAAGACCTCCACTGACTCCCCTCAACAGGACATCCTAAAGCAAGTTCCCAGTCTCGGGGTCCTCGGATTGATCAGCGAGAATGCGCCCACCAGAGCTAACATAATCACGTCTCGGAGGAGAGGCCTCGACTGAGTTCTCGGGAAATGGTCACCAGAGTCGACGATTTCTAAAGGAACACCGTGTCGTTACGGAACATCCGTAGGACATAATATTTCCAAAAGAAACCTCGTCTGGGTGTGGTTCTTCACGAACGACTTAACGTAGCAACATGCCACGCAAGCCTCATGATCATCCACTCTAAAACATGTGTGTACACTCAAGCCTGGGTAATGGGCTTATCTCTCATAGAACATCCCATCCCAACAAACAAACAAACAGATCCAATAGATACAACAGATGTATGCAAGCAGGTAAGCAAATAAATGTACAAAAGCGTGAACACCCAATAAATAAGAAATCACACAAGCTAGGAGGGACTCGCTTAGGGAAGATGGACCAGCAAGAGGTCAACTTCTTAGTCCCCAGCAGAGTCGCCAGCTGGCGCAACCTGAAAAATACAGTGCGCGAAAAAACAACCGGCGAAAGAAAATGACAGAAGAGTCGCCACCGTGCGTTATTCATCCCAAAGGAGGGAAAGGAAACGCTCGAAGTAAACCTGAAAAAGGAAAGGACAAGACGGGGTCTCGCAACCAAATCTTGGGTTCGGGAGTCGGTTATGCGAAGGGAAGGTATTAGCACCCCTACGCATCCGTAGTACTCTACGGGATCCACTTTTGTAGTTTTCGTCTAAAGGGTGTGGGTTTATCTTGTGCTGTTTGCCAAAAAAAAAGGGTTAAATGAAAATGACTCGCGCGGATGTCGCATCCACTGCATACGTATCTCATCTGAATATGAGAATCAGAGTCTTCGTAGCTCGGCTGACCTATGGGTTGGGGGGATGTGTGCTCGCTAAGACATCGCGTCTTATGCCTACGTATCTCATCTGGCCTGAGAATCAGAGCAAAACGTAGTTCGGCTAACTACGGGGTTATAGAGTGGGTTTTGGATGAACGATGTTACTACGCAATCTACCGGATGCTCGACCTTTGGAGATTTACTCACCTGTAGTAGAAGGAGTAAACGTGTGTTTAGGAGAAGAAAAATCAATGAAGGGTTAGGGTTTGGGATGCTCAAGGGCAAAAAGGCAGTCCTTGATGAAGGAACCGCGCTACCTGCAGGGATACGGACACCTACAAAACAAACATGTATAAAGTAAATGTGCCAACAAGGGGCTCAGAAGTAAATAAACAAAAGAAAACAAATGCCTCCTATTGAGGTCTTCTAGCTAAGAAAGCGATAAAATGCGGAAAAGAGGTAAAAGTACCACACGGATAAAGATCCGAAGTAACAACAATTAGAGGAATAAGAAACCCAGGGACCTCCCAAGCTAATGCCATCAAAGAAAAGTGAGTCAGTACAGGTAATCGGAATGAACCTCCAGGGGGTATCCCACAAATAAAGTGGGAAAACCACGCAAACCATCTCTACAAGAGTCTGTGAGCCCTCACAAAAACTCAACAAAAGGGTTAGTGAAACACGATAAGCATTTTTTTCATGAATAACAGTATGGTTTCAGAAACCTCAAACCCTGTGGCATACACTTCAGAAATCATGTGATTAAACATTCAAGGCATAGGTTTCACCCATTCATAATACATCACACATTTAAAACATTCAAATTGAAGGCGTAAAATAATGGGAATAGGGCAAACCTGATTGGAGAGCTTGATTGAAATTGAGTTGCACCCGTGAGGCCCTTCAGGGTTTGGAGGCTGCTCTGAGTTCTCTGTCAGGTTTCTCTTCAGGTTTTGTTCCAAGGAAACCTCAGAGTATTTTGCTTCTCTTCCTTTTTCTCAAATGAAGCTTTGGTATTTATAGACTGAATTTCATGGTTTTGTGGGCTCAAATGAGAGAGACCCAAGTCTAAAATTTTTTTATTATATTTTATTTATTTTATTATTATTATTTTTATTTTTATCTTTTTTTGTAAATTTTTTTTTCTTTTTTTTTCTTTTTTTTTAAATTTTTTTTTTTTTTTCGTTTTTTTTTTTTTTTTTTGGATCTAATTCTGATTGATATAATGAAATGCAATATGAAATGCTAAATGAATGCATGAATGAGGAGGGCAAATTTTGGGGTGTTACAGAGGGGGAGTGAGTGGGTTCTCATATCTAAGAGTGCTTAGGTAGAAGTCGCACGGGTAGAGATTAGGTGAGGAAGACTGTAACTTGTTGAAGTGTACAGAGAGTCTTTGAACTGATTCTATTTAGTGGGTTTCCTTCCTGACTTGGTAGCCCCCAAATGTAGGTGAGTTGGACCGAACTGGGTTAACAATTACTTGTGTCTCTTGCATTACTATTCTTTATCTTTATCCTGTTTGCATTACTCAGATATTAGTGTCGTGACATTACCTTCGACATCTCATATCTGATACCAGAATTTTAATTGGTATCAGAGTAGGCATCCTGCTCTGGTTCTGGGTGAGATCTAGGGATAATACTTTCTGGTACTATGGAGAGAGATGGAGGATCTGTTCACAGGCCACCAATTTTGGATGGATCTAACTATGACTATTGGAAACCTCGAATGGTAGCTTTCCTAAAATCTCTGGATAATAAAGCTTGGAAGGATGTGTTAACAGGCTGGGTACATCCAATAATTACTTAGGAAGGAGAAGTCACAACTGACAAGAAGCCTGAAGAACAATGGTCCAAGGAGGAGGATGATCTAGCCCTTGGAAATTCTAAAGCATTGAATGCCATATTCAATGGAGTAGACAAAAATATCTTCAGGTTGGTAAACAACTGTGAGGTGGCTAAAGATGCTTGGGACATTCTCAAGACCACTCATGAAGGCACCTCTAGAGTGAAGGTGTCTAGACTACAACTGCTCACCTCCAAGTTTGAAAATTTAAGGATGAAAGAAGATGAAAATATTCATGAATTTCACATGAGTATCCTTGAAATTGCTAATGCCTCAGGAGCCCCGGGAGAGAAGATGTCAGATGAAAAATTAGTAAGAAAGATCCTCAGGTCACTCCCTAAGAGATTTGCTATGAAGGTGACAACCATAGAAGAGTCCCAAGACATCTCTAACATGAGAGTTGATGAGCTAATTGGTTCCCTCCAAACATTTGAGATGGGAATGAATGATGGATCTGAAAGGAAAACCAAAAGCATAGCCTTCATATCAAACACAGAGGAGGAAAATAGTCAGGATGTTGATGAGGATCTGCCAAATGATGTAGCAATGCTGGGAAGACAGTTCAACAGACTGTTGAAAAAGATGGATGTAAGATCTAAGCCTAATGTCAAGAACGTCTCATCTGACATCAACAATGCTGGAAGAAGAACAAAGTTAGATGATAAGCCCAAAGAAGGAAAAGAAGTACAGTGCTATGAATGTGATGGGTATGGACACAATAGAACTGAATGTGGAACCTACCTCAAGAAGCAGAAGATGAGTCTTGCTGCCATTTGGTCTGATGAGAGTGAAACAGAAGAGTCTGCAAATTTGGTGACTGCCTTGACTGGAAGATGGAGTTCTGATGAAGACTCAAGTGATGATGAAGTAACCTTTGAAGAGTTGGCCACTACCTACAGAAAGTTGTGTCACAAAAGTGCAGAGGTATTTAAACAGGTTGAAAGCCGGAAGAAGGTAATAACTCAACTTGAGAATGAGAAGGTAGAACACTTGGAAACCATCTCCAAATTAAAAACAGAAGAAGTGGTTCTGAATGCCAAGCTAGATAAATGTCAAAGCCAGAAGAAAGTGATAGTACATCTGGAGAATGAGAAGGCAGAGCATGTGGAAACCATCTCCAAGTTAAAAACTGAAGCTATGTTCTTGAATTCTAAACTAGAAGAGATGACCAAGTATGTAAGAATGTTAAACAATGGGTCCGACTCCTTAGACAAGATTCTCCAAACTAGACAAATAATAGGAGACAAATCTGGCATTGGGTATAATGGATCTAAGCCTGAGTCCAGTTTCACTGGTTGCAAACCTAAATCCAAACCTAAGTACAACCATATTAAAAGCAAACCTGAGATGTCACATCATATGTCACAACATCAGAAGGAAAGACAGCAGAAAGGGAAACATCAAAGATGGAGATGCCATTACTGTGGAAAATTTGGCCACCTAAAGCCCTTCTGCTATAAACTGTATGGTTATCCTAGCCCTGTTCATCATCAGACTCACTATCAACCAAGACCCAAACAACACAGGCCTATCAACAAGAAGCAATGGGTTCCTAAGACTATTGTTACAAGTCTAATAACTCACACTCCCCTCAGAGTCTCAGCCAAAGGAGATTGTATTTTGATAGTGGGTGCTCCAGACACATGACTGGAAACAAAGACCTGCTAACTGGCCTTCATCCTTATGCCATAAGATATGTAACCTTTGGTGATGGAGCAAAGGGTGAAATCAAGGGGACAGGTAAGCTTGATTGCCCTGGAGTTCCTGAACTTGACAAGGTCCTACTTGTTAAAGGCTTGACTGCAAATCTAATAAGCATCAGTCAACTATGTGATCAAGGTCTAAATGTTAACTTCACTAAGACTGAATGTCTGATTACTAACAAAGAAAGTGAAGTGATCATGAAAGGAGTCAGGACCAAAGACAACTGTTACATATGGAGCTCTCAAATTGGTTATCCCTCAAAGTGTACCTTAGTTAAAGAAAAAGGGATGAAGATGATTAGATCTGCTAGAGGAACTCCCAATATTGATGAAAGACAAGTCTGTGAGAAATGTCAGACAAGGATGTCACACCAGAAACTCAGACTTGACATCACTTCCAAAGGAGAAAAGCTCATGATGGCTCAAATAGATAGGAGGTTGGATCAGATGGTTGAACATGTTGCTAGTCATATGCAGTCTGAAGTTGGAAAGAGCTTTGTTGGACTTGGGCTACAAGTCAAGCAGATAGAAGGGCCTATGTGTCTATCTCAAAGCAAAAGTGCCAAGAACAATGTTGAGAAGATTGAGATGGAGAGTGAAAGGACACCTACTCCTACACATTTGAAAGATGAAAATGGTGTTTATGCTGAATATATAGCAGCTGGAAGTAGTTGTTCTCAACAGGGTTGGTTGAAACTACTGATGATTGCATACAATGTCACACACGATGTCATGACATTGTACTATGACAACCTGAATGCTACAACTATGTCCAAAAATCCTATTCATCACAGTTGGACCAAGCACATTAATTTCTGTCATCACTCTGTTATAAAATTTGTGGAAGACAAATTCATAGCTCTAAAGCATGAAATACAATTAGCTGACAAATTTGCAAGAGTTTTGGATGATAATCAGTTTGAATATTTAAGAGGGAAATTGGGGATTTGGATTCTTGTGAAGTTACGGCAATTAAAGTGGAGTGGAAAAGGTAATAAAAATATTGTCTGCCCTCTTAAAAGAAAGAGCCACATTAATGATAAATCATTACCTAGTATTGGAACTAGTATCTATGCCATTTCCACACGCTACCTAAACACAACCATTTCCATCTTCATCCAACTTCTTAGAAAACCTCTGCTAGGGCAAAGAGATTTTTTTCAAAAGTCCAACAAAATGTCACAACATCCCTCATCCTCAGGATCAAAACCCACTCATCAAGCAAGGACTCCCTCCATGGAGTTTCTAAATGAAGACGTGTTGGACGTTACTCCTCTTTCTGTGATTCCAGGCGACGCCCCTGGCCCCTCTTCCACAGTTGGAAGAAATCAAGGTAACATTCCTGAAAAATCTCCTCATAAGGATGACATGCACTTTACTGATCTTACCATTAGGAACTTAGTAACTAGGATTCTAAACGAAGGGAATGCAGTCAAGGGTGTTTCTACCCCTCTATCTAGAAGGGACCCCTCACCTGAGGTGGAACCCTAAACTGAAAAAGATGATAATTCATCTAGATCAGAGAAAGAAGGGGCTGCTGAGGGATTATGCTCTCTAGGTAAAACCTCGCCTAGTAAGAAACCAGCAGATGTTTCTCATGAGACTGCTGAGAATGTTATTAATCTGGAGGAAGAGAGTTCAGAAGAAGAAGAGTACACATTGGTTCATCATGTAAAACCAAGTGTTTCTAGGAAATTGAAGACCAGAAAAGGGAAGACTGTGGCTGAGATGTTGACAGCCAGAACTAGGAAGAAGACTGCTGGTGTAGGACCCTCCAAATCATGGAGTAAAGTTGAGGTTAAGAAAAGGAAAGTCAGATAAAGTTCTGACTCTGAAGAGGATGTCGAAGACGATGTCCCAGACATCTCTCCTGCTAAAAGGCAAGCTGTTAAAAAGACCCCAGCCAAAGTGGCAGCTATGCACTTAGACAACATCTCTTTCCATCTGGAAGATGGTGCTGCCAAGTGGAAGTTTGTCATTCAAAGGAGGGTTGCTATTGAAAGGGAGCTAGGAAAGGAGGCTGTAGAAGTGAAGGAAGTCATGGAATTGATTAAGGTTGTTGGACTGATGAAAACTGTTGTTGCTTTGCCCCAATGCTTTGAAGGGTTAGTGAAGGAGTTTGTTGTGAATATCCCAGAGGATATTTCTGAAAAGAGTAGCAAGGAATTCTGCAAGGTCTTTATAAGAGGAAGATGTGTGAGGTTCTCCCCAACCATAATCAACAAGTTCCTAGGGAGAGGAACTGAGGGAGGTTTGGATTTAGAGGCTATAGACAATGAAGTCTTTAGGACTATTACTGCTGGCCAAGTCAAGGAATGGCCTAGTAAGAAGCATCTATCAGCTGGCAAGTTAACTATTAAATATGCCATCTTGCACAAGATTGGTTCAGCCAACTGGGTGCCAACTAATCATATCTCTACCATCTCTAATGGTCTTGGAAGAATCATTTATGCTATTGGAACCAGGCTAAACTTTGACTTTGGAAGGTTTATGTTTGAATAGATTATTAGACATGCCTCCACTAATGCAGTAAAGTTGCCTATTGCCTTTCCATCCATCATCTGTGGAATTATCTTGAGCCAACAACCAAGCATTCTCAACACAAGTGATATTCCCAGCAGGAGAAAGCCTCTATTATCCATTCACTACAAGTTGTTTGAAGGAAGCCATGTCAATGATGTTGTCATGACATTTGCAAGGAAGGAGCCTGCCTCTCAAGGTAGCTTGATTGATCAACTGAAGGAAACTTGTAAGGAGCTGGATATTGGTATTAGGGTTGCCAAGGCAAGGAAAGAGGCTTTGGAGGTTCTTATTGGTAGCTTAGAGAAGGAAGAGATGGAGAAGGCCGGTGAGACCAAGGATTCAGATGCCAATACCTCAAGTGAGAGGTCCAATGCTCAATCCAGTGGCAGTTCTGATTCTGAAGGTGAAGATGATGCTTCTTCCTTAGACTGAGTGGTAATGGTTCCCCCTGTTATGAAGACTGGTCCCCCTGTTCTGAATGTTGTTCTGAATGATGTTATGTTTTGGAAGCTTGGATGTTTTATTATTTTTTTAAATGTGTGTAATTTTGTGGCAGTCCTTACTGATGCCTTGATGTAATATTTGAGCTCTTAATGAGTTCCATGGATTTCTAATTATCTCAGCTATTGCAGCTGCGTATAATTGTGGTTTGTATCTTCTAACATTTATGTTTTAACATTTTATATGTTATAACATCGGTTGTGACATTCTCTGCTAGGCTGATTGACTTTTATTTTGTCTAATTGGTCACCCTTGGTCAATTTTGACTAAAAAGGGGGAGAAGTGATTATGTGGAGCAGTTAAATATGTGGAGCCGTATGGAGATGTATGTGCTGGTGTAGCTGAACAAATGAACAACTATTATGTGGACCTGTGTGGAGATGTATGTGCTGGTGTAGCTGAACAAATGAACAGCTATTATTGAAGGAGATGTGTTTGATATAAGACAGAATGTTGTTCTGTCTACAGATGTTGGAGGAGATGTCTGATGTTGTATACACAGGTGATGTTGAAGCCGATGTCAGAGGGTGACTCTGATTGTTATAGTTGTTGTTGTTGTTAAAGGAGATGTTTGTGTTGCACAGACTTAGGGGGAGAAGAAGTACCCTTGTGCATTTGTGGGTTTTACTAGTTGCTTATATAACTAGTAATTTTGTTTGCTTCTGCTGCTGCTTAAACTGTTGTTTAACTGCTGATAGTTTTTCTTGTGAACAAAAAGGACAGATATATGTTTTAGCCAAAATTTGCCAAAGAGGGAGTTTGTTGGTTCTAAGTGTTGGCAGCAATTTTGGTAAAACAAAGAGTGTTCACAAAATGTTGCATGTGATGTCTTAACATAAGATATCTATGTACCTGCTGGAGTTTAAAAAATATAATTATGCAGGATTGCTTCAGGATGTCATACACAATGTCATGGCATCTGATATTATGTACCTGCTGGAAATTATAAATGGAATTATGCAGGATTGTTCCAGGATGTCAGACCCGATGTCATGACATCCTGTACATAGAACATTCAGGGAGAATGTTATGTGTTTTGTGATTGTGCATTTAATGGCAATCTATATATGATTGAAGATCTGATTTGCAGGCGCATTCAATCATTAATTACAACCTGATTTACTAATTTTCCAAGGAGATCTAACCAACTGTCATGAGAAGATTTAATTGGAAAATAGTTTTAGGGTTTTCAAGATGTCCAAGCCCAGCTAAATGCTTCTATAAATAGGACATGGAAAAACCTGATTTGATACACAACCAATACTGAGCGAAATATTGAGAGAATATAAGGGTTTGTGTCTTGTTTAGTTGTGAGACTTGTAAGCCATTCAATTCATCCATAGATGATTGAATTGGTCTGATTTGTGAGTTGTAATTTGTCACTCTAAGCTTTTAAGCATGAGTGTGTGTCTACTTGATTGAAGCTGTTAAGTAAGATCAAGTGTGTGTCTACTTGGTTGAAGATCAAGTGTGTGTCTACTTGGTTGAAGATCAAGTGTATGTCTACTTGGTTGAAGATCAAGTGTGTGTCTACTTGATTGAAGATCAAGTGTGTGTAATTGAAAAGTGTCTTCTTTTCAGAGTAATTGTTGTTTAAAATCACAGGTGTGATTGAGGGGGAGTGAGTGGGTTCTCATATCTAAGAGTGATTAGGTAGAAGTCGCACGGGTAGAGATTAGGTGAGAAAGACTGTAACTTGTTGAAGTGTACGGAGAGTCTTTGAACTGATTCTATTTAGTGGATTTCCTTCCTGGCTTGGTAGCCCCCAAATATAGGTGAGTTGGACCGAACTGGGGTCACAATTGCTTGTGTCTCTTGCATTACTATTCTTTATCTTTATCCTGTTTGCATTACTCAGATATTAGTGTCGTGACATTACCTTCGACATCTCATATCTGATACCAGAATTTCAAGAACGGATGTGAACTTCCTTTCCATATTCCAACATTGTAGCA
This sequence comes from Lathyrus oleraceus, assembly GCF_024323335.1. Lineage (NCBI taxonomy): Eukaryota > Viridiplantae > Streptophyta > Magnoliopsida > Fabales > Fabaceae > Lathyrus > Lathyrus oleraceus. The sequence goes on from NC_066583.1 coordinate 115,517,782, forward strand.
TTCTATTTGTAAGGAACAACTTTGTCAGATTCATAGGGTGAAGGACCTGCCAGACGAATAACCAAAGGAGAAATGATAGACTTTTGACTATTGTAGGCAATCACAATTGGTTCAGGAATATTGAAATGGGGAACTATGGCGTTCACACCATGCTTATCCTCATCCCTATCTCTTGTAATATTAATAATATTTTGATCTAGCATCCCTTGCAAATATCTCTTTACCACAGCACACCCTCAAGGATTTCTTGAACAGATACATCAAGAAACATGACCGTGCTCGTAATAACTCAGCTCACACAAAGTTGCATGAATCTCGACCAAGGATCTTCTAATCAAATTGACATCAAAGACACGATACTTTCCAAGACATCCTTCAACCATATTCACGGTTGCACCACCATGTTTAGGCAACAAATTGGCTTGCACATTAGGACCAGAGTCTTCAAAAGACAAAATACCACTTTGCACTAGTCTTCTCACCTCGACTTTCAAAGCAAAATATTTCATAATGTCATGATCGGGTGCACCTTGATGGAATGCACAATGTTGATTAGATTTACACCATCATGGAAGTTCCTTTGGGATAGCTGGTGGAGTTCTAGTCTGTACGAAATTCTTTTGTATTAAAGCAGGAAGTAATTCCGCATAAGACATCAAAATTGGATCAAATTGCGCTTGTCTTTGGACACGGTTGTGAAAACAAACTTCCTTCAAGATCTTGATGAAGATAACATATCAAGCCCTCCGTATCAAAAGAATGTAAAAAGAGGATTATATCAATTATGCTCAAGTTTTCATGGATCTAGTAAAGGTATATAGAATTCTTGACAATATACTCCTAGTGCTCAAAAGTTTTTATCATACATTATATGATCATTATAAAACTTTTTCTATCATGATTATTTGTTTTAAAATGATGTTTAAAATCTTGCATATTCAAAAGTTTTTAAACTTAGAAATTTTTCAAAGTCTTTCCTGTGTCAATCGATTGATGCTATATTGCAATCGATTGATCAAACTTTCTGTTTTAGCATTTTCCGTTTTCAAAGCTGGACCAATCGATTGGTGTTGTATGTAAATCGATTGATCTTAGTGTATTTTTCAATTTTTGGTTTATGTCAATCGATTGGTCATGAGAGTCAATCGATTGATGCTGGGAAATTTTTAAAAAATCTGAAATTTTCTTTCACCACTCTTTGCACCAATTCATCATAACTCTTCATGGCAAAACCTTACATCTTTTCATTAACAATTCTCAAATCTCTCTTTTAACCATTGCCATGTTATGATTGAAGGGATGCATTCATACTATAAATACTCTCTATATTTTCATTTCAAATTCACCTATTTCAAATCAATTTACAAAATCTCTCTACATTCATTTTCATCTATATTTTCATATTCAGATACTTTTGAAATAAAATTTTCATATCATTTTATTCAAAAGTATTCTTGAGCACTTATAGATTAGTTTGTCTTGAACCTTCATATTGAAAGAGAAGAAGATTCTAATCAATTGATTAAAGTCTTGTCCAATACAATTATTCATATTCATTCAAAATTACTTTGTAAACTAAGTACCAAGGATTGTTTGGTTTTATGTGTGTTGCTTATTATCCAGGATTGTTGGATATAAGTGTCAAGAAAAGGAAGGATTTTTTTCTTTTCTTGTGAGTTAAGTTTTCAAGAGGATTGTTCTTGATCACTTAGTTAGAGGCTTGCTTTAGGAGATCTAACAATAATAAAATCTCTTACACATTGTAAGGGGACTGGAGTACTCTCAAGTTGTGAGGGGAACCAGTATAATTCCTGGTGTTCTTTACTTTTCGTTTTTTACCGCTTTCATCATCTTATCAATCCAGAAAAGAAAAGAACCTTTATCCACCAAATCAGAATAAATTTTCTAAATTCCTAATTCACCCCCCTCTTAGGCTCATTCCTAACTTATATTTGGCATCATAGCAGGTTTTGGTAACTTGCTCCACAGATCCAGACGATGGCTTCCGCAAGCGCAAACTCGGTGTTTAAAGATGGAGGTAGTAGCAAAAAATCACCTCTATTTTCTGGAGAATATTTCGACTTCTGGAAAATCCGCATGAAAGCACATTTATAAGCACAAGGAGATGGTATCTGGGAAACCGTAGAAAATGGTCCGCATAATCCAACAAGTGTGATCAATGGTGTTGGCACCCCAAAGATTAAAAGCTCATATGATGAAGACGATAAAAAGAGAATACTTAAGGAGAAGAAGGCCATCAATATTCTTCAAAGTGCATTAAGTATGGACGAGTTCTTCTGCATATCTCAATGCAAATCTGCGAAAGAAATATGGGAAACTTTGGTGGAGACTCACGAAGGAACCACTGAAGATAAAATATCCAGATTAAACACATTGAGTCAAGAATATGAAATATTCATAATGCAGCCCGGAGAATCCATTGTTGCTTTGCAGAAAAGATTCATTCACTTAACGAATCACTTAATTGCTCTTGGAAAGACCTTCACAAATGATGATCTCAACCTTAAAGTTCTAAGATCCTTGACGAGAGAATGGAAACCTAAAGTTACGGCCATATCGGAGAAGAAAAGTCTTTCTAAAATGACGTCCGTATCATTATTCGGAAAAATCCAAGAACATGAACTTGAACTTGGACGACTTGAAAAGCATGAAAATCAGGATAATAAATCCAAAGGAATTTCTTTAAAAGTTGAACCAAAGGAAGAAAAAGATGAGGCAGCATTGGAGGAAGATGAAAAATTCATGCTCCTTGTTAAAAGGCTTGGTAAGTTTTTTGGTAAAAATGACAAACGTTTTCATGCTAAAAGAAATAAACATTTCAGGAAAAGGGAGGCTTCCACTTCCACACAAGGAGTCACATGTTATGAATGTGGAAAGCAAGGTCATATAAAACCAGATTGTCCGAGACTCTCAATGAAAGGAGGATTTAAAGGCAAGAAGGATTTCAAGAACAAAAAGGCATATGTTGCATGGGAAGATAATGAGATAAGTTCTTCATCCGAATCGGAGAGCGACGAATGTGCAAATTTAGCATTAATGGCTTCACACCACTCCGACGATGAAGAAGATGAGGTTAGTAGCAATTTTTCTCTTTTCGATAGTGATGCACAAGGTGCTATAAATTAACTTCTTGAAGAATGCAAAATTCTGTATAAAACTATATCATCTCAAAAGAAAACAATTTTATCTTTAGAAGAAAAAATCATGACAATTGAAAAAGATGTCAACGATGAAATATAAAAGATGATTAGTGAAAAACATAATTTTGTATGTAAAAATTGTGATTTACTTTCTTTCCAAATTATCCAATTAAAAGCGGTCTTAGTTACTCAAAGTTTTCCAAACCAAGTACCAGTAAAACTGTCTTTGTTAAGGCTAATGATCAACCATCAAAAGAGAAAGTAAACAAGCCTAAAGTTGTTCATCACTATCCTAAAAAGAAAACATTTCCTAAAAAGAAATCTTATGTTCCTAGATATAAAAGCAACTTTGAACCTACTTATTTTTATTGCGGAATAATTGGCCATACACCAAATGTATGCTATGTTAGAAATTTCAGCGTAGCAAGTGGGCATTATGTATGGGTAAAGAAAGGAACTAATTATGAAGGATCCAAAGCAATTTGGGTACCTAACAAAACTTAATTTTGTTTTGTAGGTATGCTTGAAAACCACTTCAAACCTCTGGTATCTTGATAATGGTTGTTCTAAGCATATGAAGGGAGACATTAACAAATTTTCAAATCTAGCATTGAAGGCCAAGGGTTATGTCACATATGGTGATAACAACAAAGGGAGAATTCTTGGCATAGGCAAAGTTGGATCACCACCTTTCATATCCATTGAAGATGTCCTTTATGTCGAAGGACTAAAGCACAATCTTCTAAGTATTAGCTAACTTTGCAACAAGGGCTTCAAAATCAAGTTCACCAAGGATGAATGCTTGATTGAAGATGAAGTCTCTCATGAGGTAAAACTCAAAGGTACAAGAATTAATAACATATTTATGATTTCCCTTTATGTTGTTTCTTTGAAGGTAAAATGTCTTATGGTGAGCAATAATGATTCATGGTTGTGGCATAAAAGATTCCCACATATTCATATGGAACACTTGAATAAGCTTATAAATCATGACCCTATTATTGGTTTTCCCAAGATAAAATTCGTCAAAGATAGACTTTGTGATGCTTGTCAAAAGGGGAAATAAACCAAATCAACTTTCACATCAAAGAATGCAGTGTCCACTACAAGGCCACTACAATTGTTGCATATGGACTTATTTGGTCCATCAAGAACAAGAAGCTTCGGAGGTAATGTATATGCTTTAGTTATTGTTGATGATTTCTCTAGATACACTTGGACTTTCTTCTTAGTGCAGAAAAATGATGCATTCAAGGCATTCAAGAAATATGCAAAGCAAATCCAAAATGAGAAATCACTAACTATTGCCTCCATAAGAAGCGACCATGGTGGAGAATTCCAAAATGCCTCCTTCGAAGAGTTTTGTGAAGAACATGAAATATTTCATAATTTCTCGGCACCAAGGACTCCTCAACAAAATGGAATGGTGGAGAGAAGGAATAGGTCACTTGTGGAACTTGCACGAACGATGTTGAGCGACTCAAATCTTCCAAAGTATTTTTGGGCGGATGCGGTAAGCACGACATGCTATGTAAGTAATAGAATTATTATTAGACCTATCTTGAAAAATACCCCTTATGAACTCTTAAAAGGAAGGAAACCAAACATCTCTTACTTTCACATTTTTGGATGCAAATGCTTTGTCCTCAACAATGACAAAGAAAATCTAGGTAAGTTCGACGAGAAGTCCGACGAAGGTATATTTCTTGGATATTCTCTTACTAGTAAAGCCTATAGAATATATACTAAAAGAACTTTAAAAATTGAAGAATCTATGCATGTTACTTTCAATGAATCTAACCCCTCCAAGGAGGATATTGTTTTATGTGATGATGATGATGATTTTGTAGAAGTTCCTCAAAATGATACTTCAAGTGGAAACAATGATGATCAGCCAAAACATCAAGATGAGCAAGATCAACAAAAGTCAAATGATAATGATCTACCTAAAGAATGGAGAACTCATCGGGATCATCCAATTGATAAAGTCATTGGAGATATAAGTCAAGGCGTTGCAACAAGATTGAATCTTAAAGATGCATGTCTCAACATGGCGTTTGTTTCTCAAATTGAACCTTCCAAAATCACAGAGGCCTTAGATGATGATCAATGGATTCTAACCATGCAAGAAGAACTTAATCAGTTTGAAAGAAATCAAGTTTGGGATCTAGTTCCTAGACCAAAAGGTAAGCATGTTATCGATACTAGATGGATCTTTAAAAACAAGCTAGATGAAAATGGTATCATTGTAAGGAACAAAGCAAGATTGGTAGCCCAATGCTATAATCAAGAAGAAGGTATTTATTTTGAAGAAACTTTTGCCCTGGTTGCTAGACTAGAGGCAATTAGATTATTGTTGGCATATGCTTGTTCTTTGAATTTTCAATTGTACCAAATGGACGTTAAAAGTGCATTCCTAAATGGATACATACTTGAAGAAGTGTATGTATGTCAACCTCCAGGATTTGAAGATTTCAAACATCCCAATCATGTGTAAAAACTCAAAAAGGCCTTGTACGGATTGAAGCAAGCACCAATGGAGTGGTATGATAAGTTAAGCAATTTTCTTTGTGAACATGGATTTGAAAAAGGTAAAGTTGATACTACTCGGTTTATCAAAAGAATTATCCATCATACTATCTTAGTGGAAATTTATGTAGATGACATCATATTTGGATCCACAAATGAATCCTTATGTGAAGAATTCTCAACAATCATACAAGGAGAATTTGAAATGTCCATGATGGGTAAGTTGAACTACTTCCTTGCGTTGCACATCAAACAAACAAAGGATGGGATATTCATCAATCAATCTAAATGCTACAAAGAACTTCTCAAAAGATTCGACATGGATGCTTGCAAAGATATAGCCACTCCGATGGGATCAGGGACATATCTTGATCAGGATGAATCTGGAACACCAATTGACATAACTAAGTATCGAGGTATGATTGGTTCCTTGTTATATCTAACTGATAGTCGACCTGATATTATGTTTAGTGTTTGCTTATGTGCTCGATTTTAAGCATCTCCAAAGGAATCTCATCTCTCTGCTGTAAAGAGAATAATGAAGTATCTCAAAGGAACATCCAATGTCGGTTTATGGTACCCCAAAGGTAGTATATGTAGTCTTGTTGGTTTTTCTGATGTAGATTATACAGGATGTAAAACAGACAGAAAAAGCACAAGTGGAACATGTCACATTTTTGGAAATGCTCTAGTCTCGTGGTCATGTAAAAAGCAAGCGAGTGTGGCTCTCAGCACCGCTAAAGCAGAATACATTGTCGCTGGTAGCTGTTGTTATCAAATTCTTTGGTTAAAGCAACAACTTCGCGACTATGGTATAAAACTTTGGAGCATCGCTCTCAAATGTGACAACACAAGTGCCATCAATATTTCAAAGAATCCGATAATGCATTCAAGAATCAAGCATATACACATTCGTCACCACTTTCTAAGGGATCACATTCTCAAAGGCGACATCGAGATATCCTTCATTGATACACAAAATCAACTCGCAGATATCTTCACTAAATCTTTGGCAAGAGATGCATTCTATAAAATCAGAAGGGATCTTGGTATTTTAAGCGAAAATGACATTTAATCGAATCAAGACCCTCAAATGGTTCACAAAAGGTACATGCACTCTTTCTCATAATATTTAGTAATTAATTGTTTAATGTTATTGAAAATGTTTTTATTTTAATAAGTATGTTTGCTGATGTGTTAATTTTAAGCATTTATCAAAAATCGTTTGGTGTCAATCGATTGTTGGTCTCGTGTCAATCGATTGGTCCCTCTTTTTTTCTCAATTTTTGTTTTACAGTAAGTTCATTCAGTCGATTACTTCCTACTGTCAATTTATTGGCTCTTTATTTTTTTATTTTTTAAAAATTCATTTCATCAACCAATCAATTGGAATCTTAACATCAATCGATTGATCCTCTTATTTTTTCAACTTTTTCACTATGCCAATCAATTGGTCCATGAGTGTCAATCGATTGGTCTTAAAAAAATTTAATTTTATTTGTTCATCTTGCGTATGATTTATTTCCCAATATTCCTTCATATGTGCTTCCTGCTATATCTACTGATACACTCTATCATATATCATTTATTCATTTTTATCTTTTACTACTTTTTCTCCTATTCCTTCTCTTTTCCCTATTTCCTAGTAAATGCTATTTACCAAGTCTTGTTAATAGTTATTTATGTCACTTTATTTTTATTCATTGCTTTTTATTTTCTTGGTCCAACCACTTGATTCTTCACACTACTACACTTTATCACCATAAAACCACATCTTTCTACAAGTAATATTCAGCATTGCTACACGATTTATCTCATAAACTCAAAGGCTTTTGCTTTCTCCTTCAATCCCTTGTTTTTCTCCAAGCAAACTTCATGGCCTCTCAACTTCAATCTAAAGGCAAAGGCAAGGCTTCTAGTTCTAGAGGCCCTCTATATTTGTCAAGGCTTTTCACCATCAAGAGTCAACAGGAAAGATACGAGACATACTTCTTCCAAAAGAAAATCATGAAGCCAAAGTATGGCTCTTTTGTTTCTTTTCCTAAAGATGTGTTATAATACTATTTTTGAGGAATTGGGATTAAGTGACCTCATTGGTTATAATACAAATTTTTACCCCAAATTGGTCAAAGTGTTCTATTCCAACATGGTGAAGAAGAAAGGGAAACTAACATCTGTGGTGAAGGGAGTTCCAATCTCCATGACGACTTCTGATTTAAGTGCTATTCTTGAAATTCCTACTTGTGGTCACAAGTTTGTTGGCACAAAGTCTCCATGGGAAGACTATAGCAAACACGCTTTCTACTATAGTTTGAGTCGTTTGTCTGAGCATCAGTTTTATAACAAGAGGAAGAAGAGTTTTGGAGGAGATAACCCGGAACGTGTGTACTGGTTCCCAACTAAGTTCTCTATTGATGATAGAATGTTGCATTACTTTCTAGTTTACGTTATTGTGCCTAGATTCTCAAATCATTGCATTATAACAGATCCGAAAATGATGCTCCTCTATGCCATTAAAAATAAATTTCGTGTTGATTGGGGGCATACAATTCTTTCTCATATGATGTCCCATGATGAATATGCTAAGGGTCTGCCATATGCACATTTCTTGACAAAGATTTTCCGTCATTTCAACATCAACATGGAGAATGAACTTTGCTTCTCAATGGAAAAGCCTTCCTTCATGATTAGTATCAAGTAGGTCAATAGGAAGATGGGAGTTGTCTACAATCACCGGACCCATGAGGTAAAATATCTAGACAATGATGATGAAGAAACTCAACCTGAAGTTCACAGTGATGAAGACTTTAACCCTCCTTTGGAAGCTCAATCGGATAAACCCTCCAACCAAATGATTATAGAATATCTTCAAGGGTTCTGAACGGATGTTATGACCGAGATTGGTCATTTATCTTCTAGGATGGATTTCTGGGAGTTTTCATAAGGTGGTTATCAAGGTGGTGGGTCAAATGATGGGAACAATAATCAGTGATTGGATCTCTTGTGGTGTTTTTATGACTTGTTCTTCTTCAATTCTGTTTGTTGTCGTACTTGTTTTATGTTCTACATAACTTATTTGTTTCTTTGTGTTGTAATATTTGGACATCTTTGTGTGGTTGAATGTTTATTTTTCTTTTAGATTTTCTTGTGTTCTTTTCCCTTCTTTTTGATCATGACAAAGGGGGAGAAGATGTATGCATGTGTGTTTTGCTTGTGTTGTTTTATGCAGGGGGAGTTTTTCATTTGAGTACTTTCAAGAGATAGGGGGAGTATGAGGTCAAGCTTAAAGATTGGTTGTCATCATCAAAAAGGGGGAGAATGTGAAGACAAGCTTCCTTCAAGATTTTGATGAAGACAACATATCAAGCCCTCCATATCAAAAGAATGGAAAAAGAAGATTATATCAACTATGCTCAAGTTTTCATGGATCTAGTAAAGGTATATGGAATTCTTAACAATATACTCATAGTGCTCAAAAGTTTTTATCATGCATTATATGATCATTATAAAAAAAAATCTATCATGATTATTTGTTTTAAAATGATGTTTAAAACATTGTATATTCAAAAGTTTTTTAACTTATAAATTTTTCAAAGTTTTGCATGTGTCAATCGATTGATGCTATATTGCAATCGATTGATCAAAACTTCTGTTTTAGCATTTTTCGTTTTCAAAGTTGGACCAATCAATTGGTGTTGTATGTCAATTTATTAATCTTAGTCTATTTTTCAGTTTTTGGTTTATGTCAATCGATTGGTCATGAGAGTCAATCAATTTTTGCAGGGATATTTTTGAAAAATCTGAAATTTTGTTTCACCACTCTTTGTACCAATTCATCATAATTCTTCATGGCAAAACCTTACATCTTTTCATCAACAATTCTCAGATCTCTCTTTTAACCATTTCCATGTTATGATTGAAGGGATGCATTCATACTATAAATACTCTTTATATTTTCATTTCAAATTCACCTCTTTCAAATCAATTTACAAAATCTCTCTACATTCATTTTCATCTATATTTTCATATTCATATACTTTTGAAATAAAATTTTCATATCATTTTGTTCAAAAGTATTCTTGAGCATTTAGAGATTATTTTTTCTTGAACCTTTATATTGAAAGAGAAGAAGATTCTAATCAATTGATTAAAGTCTTGTCCAATATAATTATTTATATTCTTTCAAAATTACTTTGTAAAATCCTAAGTACCAAGGATTGTTTGGTTTTAGGTGTGTTGCTTATTATCCAGGATTGTTGGATATAAGTGTCAAGAAAATAAAGGACTGTTTTCTTTTCTTGTGAGTTAAGTTTTCAAGAGGATTCTTCTTGATCACTTAGTTAGAGGCTTGCTTTAGGAGATCTAACAATAATAAAATCTCTTACACACTGTAAGGGGACTTGAGTACTCTCAAGTTGTAAGGGGAACCAGTATAATTCCTGGTGTTCTTTACTTTCCGTTTTTTACCGCTTTCATCATCTTATCAATCCAGAAAAGAAAAGAACCTTTATACACCAAATCAGAATAAATTTTCTAAAGTCCTAATTCACCCCCCTCTTAGGCTCATTCCTAACTTACAACGGTTATGCTTATGATTTTCTATTAATGTGTATGTTGTTGAAAACATGGTTGATAATTTAGTGTTACTTAAGCAACAAAAGCAGGATTAATAATCGGGGTAAATGGCGCCACATGCTGATGACGTTGATTGCTTCTCGGAGATCTCGTATGCCTTTCATGAGAAATAGAATTAGCATCATGCTCCTTCTTCTTGGGAAAACTATTCCCATATCTCTTAGAACTACCACATGAACCACTCTCTTTCACCAATCGTCCCTCACGGACACATTCTTCTAGTCTCATCCCCATATATACCATCTCGGTAAAATCACTGGGAGCACTTGCAACTATTCGGTCATAGTAAAACGGACTTAAGGTCTTCAAGAAAAGCTTTGTCATCTCTTTCTCTTCTAACGGAGAACTGACTTGTGCTGCAATCTCGCGCTACTCTATGCATACTCTTTAAAAGTTTCCTTATCCTTTTGGGACATAGCACGTAGTTGATCTCGGTTCGGCTCCATGTCAACATTATACTTGTACTAACAAATAAAAGCTTCACATAGGTCGTTGAAAGTATGGATTTGGGTGCTATCAAGTACCATATACCACTTCAAAGAAGCACCAGTCAAACTATCTTAAAAGTAATGAATCAACAGTTGATGGTTATCAGTCTGAGTCGACATCTTGTGAGCATACATCACCAAATGACTCAAAGGACAAGAGTTACCCTTATATTTCTTGAAATCAGGAACTTTGAACTTATGAGGTATCTTCACATTAGGAACAAAGATTATGAGCATTCTTTCCAAACAATTATCTTCTCCTCAGAGCTTGAATCTCTTTCTGCATAGCTTGAAACTGATCTTGAAATTCATCCATCCTTTCATTGACCCCAACACTTTCACTCTGATCAGCATGGAAAATAGGTTCTTCCACATAATGAGCAACATGGACCACGGGAAATGGTACAGACATAACAGGTTGAGCAGCGAGAACTTCAACAACTGGTTGATATCCCTTTGGTATAAAGTTAGAAGGCATACCCCAAGGGAAACCATGAGGCATTTGGTGATGCGGAGCACCGATCGAAGCCACACAAATGGGCACATAAGTGATTTCAGAAATCACAGTCCTCTGAAGCGGAGTTTGAGGATGAGGATGATGATTCTTAGTAGCTACCAGAGCTTCCATCATAGCACTGATCCTTTTGAAACTATCCCTTAAAGTAGTCACTTCTTTGCAGAGTTCAAGATTATCTTGCTCTATACGATCCATCTTTTTCAGTTGCTTCGCACGAGTATTGTACTGGTGAGACAACTTGTCTAAATGAAGACCAAGAAAAAGAAGAAATAATACACCTGGCAAACTTACTCAAAGCAAGACCCAGATGCAACATGATGCATGATATGCAAATGTAGATGCAAAGTTTTCAAGGAACTTCAAGATATAAAGCAAATTGCAAACATCATAAAGGAAATAACAAATTTTGAAATTCTAAAAATCTCATTATATTAATAATGGAAAGGATTATAATTTGAAATACAATCTCAATAATCCTAAAACATAAGAGGAAAGAAATTAGTTTTATTGAATCATATCTGATGATGACCCAACTCCAAGCTGATACTTCTTGCGAAGTCTTTTGATCTCCCTTTCATAGTTGCTCTTCATGGCGTCCTTCTCTATCACGAGATGATCTACAATGCCTTTCCAAACACTAGAATTAGGAAGATGAGTAGATGATGAAATGTTAGAGGAAAATAAATCATCTTGGTTCCTTGACCTCTTTCATAGCACGATGCTCAAGCAACTCTATCAAGTCATCCTTTTCTTCCAACTGCTTATGCAATTCTATCTTCTCGAAGTTTGTAGTGTGAAACTCGTTTTCCTAAGCATCCTTCTCTTGTTTCATCCTATCCAAGGATAATTTCAACTCCTCTATGTCTTTAATATGAATAGTGGATGATTTGACCACTACTAAAGACATAGGTCTCTCATAAGCGTAATGCATCTTGAATTCTTTTGCTCTACTCTTCACCCAACTAGTGTAAGGCTACAAAGCTACACAATTCTTCAATCCAAGCTCACCTTTTCCTTTCCTATGAATATTGTTCCAAGCATGCACCATCCTAGCCTTCAATCCTTGAGTTTCTTTCCCTTCTTGAAAAAATAAACCTTCTAACAAAATGTTATTAGGTTTGTCCTTCATAGCGAACCCAAATTGACGTCTTACCAAAGTCGGATTATAGTCGATTCCTCCTAGTGTACCAAGAAGAGGCACATTAGAGAATTCCCCACAAATATCAATAATCTTGACGTTGTCGTAAACAAAAGAATACCAAGTGATGTCATCATTAATGAGAGAAATAAGTCTTTGAGACCACCTTAAACAACCCTTGTTTTCTTTAAAGATAGGAGAGTGCAGAAAGTGCGAAATAGACCACTTGTACAACAAAGGTGCACAACAGACAATAGCTATGTTTCCCTTAGAAGTCATATGATGAATGGAGAAATAGGTGTCACCAAGCAAATTTGGAACATGATTCCTAACCAAAAAGATCCTAATGGAATTAACATCAACAAAATTGTCAATGTTAGGAAACAAGACCAAACCATAGATGAGTAAGCCAATAATAGCTTCAAAGGCCACCGTGCTATTAGCATTAGCAAAAGAAAAAGCTCTCTCGATCATAAATTTTGAAGTCAACCCTCTGATACCTTCTTTGACAGTGATATTAGCATCGACTTCAGATTTCTTCAAGTGAATAGCTTCTGTAATAACTTGAGACTCTAGAATCCATTCCAAACGACAAAAAGGAACCCTATCAAAAACTGGTATACCCAAAAGATAAGCATACTCCTCCATGGTGGGTAACAACTGATAATCACGGAAAGTGAAGCACTGGTAGATGGGATTGTAGAACTGAAACGGAGTACAAAGAAGACCATCTTCAACATCAGTAGACATAACAGAAAAAAGTCTTCCAAAACAGTCTCTGTAATCCTTAGGATCATCCACAAAAGATGTTAACTTTCTTAATTCTTTAAGATCAGGACATCTGAATTTGTACTTCCGAGTATTCTTTCTCCCAATGTCCATGGCCAAAATATATGTGATGTTTGCAAAGAGAATCTCTAAGTTCCTTAAAAACTGAGAAAAATGCTCATGAATGCATGATGCAACAACCATAAACAAGATCACACAAGGCACACAAACAAGGTCCATAGCTTTGGAGTCATGAGAATGGAGCCAAGGGTAAGAACCATCCCACAATGTATGTACTAAGGGTATAATTGAAGGAGAAGAGTGATCCAAAACGCAGCGGAATTAAAAAAAAATCCTTTAGTGATCCTTACGAATGGGCATGATCAGTGATAGAATCGTTACCTCTTGTGGCGATTGAAACCTTTGATGCAGATCTACGGAGCGATCACGAACATTTAATGGTGACAACGCCTCTACTCAGTCCACACGAACGGATTCCTTCAATCTTAGTGCTAGCTGCTACGAATGAAGGCTTTGAGTGTGTGTGAGAGAGAGAGAGAGAGAAACGAAATTGCAACTACACAAATGCTTCTACACAAGGGTTCTATTTATAGAACCACTTGTGTGGGTTGCAAGCTAAAAATCCCACTTAAGTGTATGTGGCCCATATCTTATGATATGCCAAAATCACTTAAGTGTGTGGTACCTTACCATATTTCGTATTCTACTTAAGTACACTGTACCTTACGATGTTCTACAATTCACTTAAGTGCATCGTACCTTACGGTGTTCCTTAGTTACTCTATCTCTAATCAATTCGTCCTTTTGTGTGTGACCCTGTAGGTTTTCGTGACATTAGCAATTATATTAAATCACGTATTTAACATAATAAACAATGAGTGGTATCTAGCAACACGTCACTGCTACCCAAGACACGAAAATGTCACGTGATCTGACAAATCCTTTTGTGATAATACTTATGTGTATAATTACCCTTTTGCCCTTATGTCTATATTGAACACAAGGCATAGACCGTGTTATCCTTGTCCAATTCAATATTGGGCCCGTAGACATTTATCCTGTTACGCAGGATGGGCAAATTCCATCTTGGTCACTCATGTCCCTCATCATGCTTCGTGGAGTACCCATCAACTATTTTTATGATCATCCAGTTACGAACAACGTTTGATAAAAAAATAAGGCACTCGACTCTACATTTAGGGTCCATAGTGGTTTCAGGTCGAAGGGTGGTATACACCACTGTCACCATGAGAATAACTTATGACACTTTGCATAACATTCTATATAGTATTCTCATTACGGGTCAATCCAGTATAAATATTACTCTTAATATTCATACCTATGTTTAAGACTTGATAACTCCTTATCCATGATCCATGAGATGTGATCATCAGTCTATATATATAATAGTCTTAATGCTTTAATGTTATCCCATTTTACAACAAAGCTCGACTACGAATACTTTAAGAATATTGTCCCTATGCTTAATGGGATCTCATGATTAAGTCACACTTGATACATTAAACAGACTAACTATTCTAGGGACTTTATTAAACAAACATAATAAAGAAAAAGTCTTTTATTATTAATAAATAATTCGATATAAGTACCGAAAGTATTGGCCTCTAGGGCTTACACCAACAATCTCCCACTTGCACTAGAGCCAATCAGGCATACCCCTAATACCCATAGATCTAGTATGGCCATCATGCTTCTGTTGCGCAAGAGGCTTCGTCAGTGGGTCAGCAATATTGTCAAGTGTAGGTACTCTGCACATTTTCACATATCCTCTGTCTATTATCTCTGGAATGAGGTGAGAACGCCTAAGTATGTGTTTGGATCATTGGTGGATCTAGGCTCCTTAGCTTGTGCGATAGCACCATTGTTATCATAATAGAGACCAATGGGATCTACAATACTAGGAACTATGCCAAGTTCACTAATGAACTTTTTGATCCAAACAACTTCCTTTGTTGCACTTGAGACAGCAATATACTCGACCTCGGTTTTAGAATCAACAACTGTATCTTGCTTTGAAATTTTCCAGCTCACAGCGCCACCATTTAAGCAAAACACATAACCAGATTGCGATCTAAAGTCATCCTTATCTGTCTGGAAGCTAGCATCGGTGTATCCAATTACAACAAGCTCTTCCTGACCTCCATATATCAAGAATGAGTCCTTAGTCCTTCTCAAATACTTAAGGATATTCTTGACAGCTACCCAATGAGCAAGATGCGTGCTTTTCGCAAGTATACGAATGCGTCAAAGTAATATAAAAGATTGTCGAATCCACAGAGACCAAGTGTCAATCTATCGTTATCTATTGTTATGGTGTTTATCTAAGGTAATCAAAATAGGGTTTTTTGAGTGTACAATGAAAAATAAAGTATTAAATAGAATCCAATTAATAAATACAGGCTCGAATGTAATTCACATAATCAATTAATAATCCAAGCACGTGCTAATAGAACTACTTATGGGCAGTGTTTCCTACTTTGAAAAGAACCAATTTAACAGGAACTGTCGCTTTTGCGTATTCAGAACCGAGTTGTACTCCCTAATCAAACCCTCTTATTGTCACTTATAAAAAGGGGCGCATTACGTTAGAATAGTAAACCTATTTTTAAGAAATATAGTATCTTGACTAAGTTGAAAAGTATTTTGACCTGGATTTCTTAACCAAAAGAGGTTCTCATGAACCAGACTCTAAACTTATAAACGCGTCCGAAAATAGTTTTAAAATCACTTTTCTTCTTAAGTTAAAAACTCCTAATGAACTAAACAAAGCGCTTTCACTGTATTTGAAAAAGTTAAAAGCAACTAAGTTTAAAAGGACGTTGGACGGCTTTCGATCTTACCCAATGGAAATTAAGTGCGGGAAAACATAAGTTGAAAGTCAAAATAGCCATTAAGTGTTTCTACGAACAATTGTACGGATTATCGGTTCAATTACGGTCCTTACATTCTAACCTTTATAGGTTTAGCTACACATGGTAAAGTAAAGGTGAATTTTAACTTAAATAAAAGTAGTGCGAGTGCGGAAAGTAAATAAAAGTAGTGCGAGTGCGAGAAATAAATGAAAGTAGTGCGAGTGCGAGAAATAAATGAAAGTAGTGCGAATGCGAGAAATAAATGAAAGTAGTGTGAGTGCGGGAAATAAATAAAAGTAGTGCGAGTGCAGGAAATAAATAAAGTAAAGACAGTGCGGGAAATAAATAAAGTAAAGACAGTGCGGGAAAGTAAAGTAGATAAAGGCAAAGTAATAAAAACCTGCTCCAATCGGAGGGTTGAATAAAATGCGAAACGGAAATGAAAATGGCGGCAGGATTAACTTCCTTCCAAAGTGCTCCAAACTCGATTACAAACATGATTACAGACTCGATCACATACTCGATTACGCAATTGTGGCAACACCTCGATGTGAAGCAATTACCACTTTTAAAATACTGAATATATGCCTAAGTGAAACTAAGTTTGCTCTAAGTTTGGATGATGAAACAAATGAAATCGAGTCTCTATTTATAGGCAAGGAAAATAATGGAAATGACAAGGATGCCCTTCAGTTTGAAATTGGGAGGGATAAACTTTCTTCTTGTGGCGCCCGCCACACCACTATGGCGCCCGCCATAAGGGTAAATTATGGCGCCCAAGTGGAGATAGTGGGAGATGTGGCAGTTGAGGGAAGTTGAGCTATGACACGTCATGGCTGGACCCATGGCGCCTGCCACAGTTGAGCCACAAGTGCAAAATGCTGAATTTTAGTCTTTTTAGCTCATTTTCACTCCTTTTCTCGACCGGGGCTCCGATTAGACTGAAAACCTGAAAACAAAAAAAAAACATAGTAATAACATAACAAAATAAAAAAAAAAAAAAAACTAAAATGCATGCGAAATCGGAGTCAAAAATACGGTGAATTTCAGTGTCATCAAATTTTCCCACACTTAAACCCTTGCTTGTCCTCAAGCAAAACACTAAAAAGCTCATAGAAGAAAAACTGGTGTCAACGAGTGATTCGGGCTAGAAAGGCTTCTAAGTTCAAGTCGGGATGCAGTGATAGGTACTAACTGAGTGAACTAAGGGTATCATGATGACACTTATCCGCAGATACGGACACAAACTCCATTCCTATATTAACCAATCCATATTATCCCACAATACTTAGGCCTGCCTCTTCATCTCTTTTTGTGTCTTTTTCATTCAGGCGCAATCACATTAAGGCCGTTATCCGTACATGCTTCATAGCAGAGTGACCTGTTAGTGATTATGATCCAAACATGGGGTTCCTGACACATAAATTTGTGTAAACCCTTTTATTTGACCCAACTGCAGTTGTGGGGGATCGGATCGTAGTCCGCCCTACCGAGTTCAGCGCCAGATACCTCTGAACCAACTAACAACGGGTGAGTTTTTCATTTTCTTTTTCTTTTGTAGAAATTTTCTACAACTTTTTGGTTTAAATGACTTTGTGAGGGTCACCTATACTAGAGTTTCCTTTTTGCTTTCTTTTATTTATTTCACTGGATCATTCACTTATGTTCATCGATCCCCTACGTAGAGGATGCGTAGGTCGGAGCTGACTGCAGGAATAAACTACTGAGGACTTATACTAAAATGATGATTAAGGCAATGGTATATGGGGTTTCGGGAGTGATTCCTATATTCAAGAAGTCTATGGTGCTAAAATAATACTGATGTTTCAAAAAGTTCTCCCAAGTCACCACATCCTTACTCAAACCCGTCTTAAAACCCAAAAACTTTCAGAATAACACCGTTTTCTTTTGCAAAAAAAAATTGTTAGGGCTAAAGGAATGGGGAGATTAGACTGTACTAAAGATACACTATACTGGTGACTCGTCAGACTCATGCATTATCTAAAACACTCAAACTAAAAGCAAAATGAAGCAAAGTGAACAACTAAAAAGCAATAAAAATAAACAGTCTAACTAAAAACAGCAAAGAAAAATAGAAAGCGATAAAATCTCCTCCCACACTTAAATCGAACATTGTCCCCAATGTTTCGAAATATTCTAAGGAGGGAGAGTAACCTGACATCCTACTGCTGACCACTGGTACCTTCGCCATCCTGAGGTGGACGACGGGTTCGGCTGCGACGACGGTCTCTCTGATCCATCCCGGCCTGTAAGGCATCCTGAGCAGTCCTCACCTCTCGAAGGTTACTTAAAATGGAACCCTGAGTGGCCTCTATCAGTGCAGAATGTTGACGGTGGTAGTGCTGCTGACGGGATTGCTCGTTTGTGATTGTAAGTAGGGACTGTACAACAGTCTCATAGGATCTATCTGTCCTCCGCTGCGATTCTTGCATGAAGCTCATGTTATCCGCCAGTTGTTGCTGAATGGTAGAGAGTAGGTCATCACGCCTCTGCTCTCTAGCCATGTGGTCGCGCCACATCTCCTCTGTAATATAGAAGTCAGGAGCAAAACCTACAAAAGAAGAAGATGGTGCGGTGTGTGATGGTGAAGGGTGATGGGGGGACACATGAGGTACGGGAGATTGTTCTCTCCGATTATATTCTTCATCGGTGTCGTGTCCCTCCTCATCAGGAACACAATGGCGAAAAATGCCATCTTTACCCCTTTTGAAAAGGAGCGGTTCGTCCCAATAAAAGTTTCTCACATCGTTGAAGAACTTCTTCTTACGGTGGTAGTCAAGATCAGGGGGTACGATATCAACAGCTAGGTAATTAACAAAGTCTGCATACCATGGTACGTTACTTACTGCTAGGGATTTTTGGAAGTGCTCATGAGGGCCTAGGCTATTATCTTCAATGGTTTCTAGTCTAGCTATCAGTCTATCATAGGCAAAATCATCATTTATGGGTACTAAGTCTGGTTTTAGATGTTCTAGCCTAGAAAGGTGATCAGCTACTACATTTTCAGTGCCTTTTTTATCTCTGATATCTAAATCAAACTCTTGTAGTAACAGAATTCATCGGAGTAAGCTGGGCTTGACATCTTTTTTACTTAATAGGTAACGAATGGCAGCATGATCGGTGTAAACTATAATTTTGGCTCCTACTAGATAAGATCTAAATTTGTCTATAGCAAAAACTACAGCGAGTAATTCCTTTTCAGTTGTTGCGTAGTTAAGTTGGGCAGCGTCTAGGGTTCTATTGGCATAATAAATCACATGTAATTTTTTATCTTTCCTTTGTCCTAGAACGGCTCCAACGGCATAATCACTAGCGTCGCACATTATCTCAAAAGGTTTTGACCAATCAGGGGGTTTCATAATAGGTGCAGATATTAACGCTTGCTTTAAAAGATTAAATGCTTCATTACATTTTCTATCGAAAATGAATTCAACATCTTTCATTAAAAGGCCAGTTAAAGGTTTGGTTATTTTGGAGAAGTCCTTGATAAAACGCTGGTAGAATCCAGCATGTCCAAGGAAACTTAGGACTTCTCTGATAGTTTTGGGTGGTTTTAGGTTCTCTATAACTTCTATCTTAGCTCTATCTACCTTTATACCTTTTTCGTAAACTATATGTCCTAAAACAATCCCTTCGGTCACCATGAAATGACACTTTTCCCAATTTAGTACAAGGTTCACCTCCACGCATCTCTCCAGGATTTTTTCAAGGTTAGCAAGACAATTGTGGAAATCAAATCCGCAGACCGAGAAATCATCCATAAATACTTCCATGATACCATCTAGGTAATCTGCAAAGATTGACATCATGCAGCGTTGGAAGGTAGTTGGGGCGTTACAGAGGCCGAATGGCATTCGTTTGTAGGCAAAAGTTCCATAAGGGCATGTAAAGGTAGTTTTTTCTTGATCTTCGGGGTGGATAGGTATTTGGAAGAATCCTGAGTATCCATCTAGATAGAAGAAGTAAGAGTGTCTGGCTAGACGCTCCAACATCTGGTCTATAAATGGTAAAGGGAAATAATCCTTCCTGGTTGCTTTATTTAATTTTTTGTATTCTATACACATCCGCCATCCTCCTTCCATCCGTTTTGCTACATGTTCGCCTTTATCGTTTTGTACAATTGTGATGCCTCCCTTTTTAGGTCCTACATGCACAGGGCTCACCCACTTACTATCCGAGATCTGGTATATTATACCTGCCTCAAGTAACTTAAGAACTTCTTTTTTAACAACATCACTCATTATAGGGTTTATTCTTCTCTGATGTTCTCTGGAAGGTTTTGAATCTTCTTCGAGCGAAATCCGATGTATGCATACGGATGGGCTTATACCTTTCAGGTCAGAGATATTATATCCTAAGGCTGAGGGATATCTTTGTAAAACGTCTAAAAGTTGGTATGTTTCCTCTTGGCTCAAGGTAGCACTGACTATAACTGGACGGTTCATCTCTTCATCGAGGAACTCATATCTCAGGTTCTTAGGCAGTTCCTTAAGTTCTAAGGTTGGTTTCTTAGGGCATGGCATAGGATCTGGGGTAAGGGATAAACATTCGTAAAGGTTATCATCGATGTAGGGTTTCCTAAAGTCATCATCTTCCAATATGAGAGTTGATGGCAACTTAATTGTTTTTATGATTTCTTCTTGTTCTAATTCCCTAACGCACTCATCAATGATATCTAAGGCATAACATGTGTCTCCCATCACAGGTGCCATAAGAAATTTTGAAAGTATAAATTTTATCTTCTCGTCACCTACCTCAAAGGTTAACTTTCCTCTCTTGACATCTATTATGGCTCCTGCAGTTGATAAGAATGGTCTACCTAAAAGGATTGGTATATCATTGTCCTCTTTGATGTCCATCACAACAAAATCAGTAGGGATAAATAACTGACCTATCCTAACAGGGACATCTTCTAAAATGCCTATCGGATACTTAACAGATCTATCGGCTAACTGAAATGACATCTTAGTAGGCTGTAATTCTCCTAAGTTTAACCTCTCACAAACTGCTAAAGGCATTAAGCTCACACTAGCTCCTAAGTCTAGAAAAGATTTTTCGATGACATGACTTCCCAAAAGACAAGGAATGGAGAAATTTCCAGGATCTTTATCCTTTTTGGCTAATTTATTCTCGGAAATAGAATTGCATTCCAAGGGTTTCGGATCGTCGAGTCTACGTTTGTTGGTAAGGATGTCTTTGAGAAACTTTGCATAAGAAGGTATTTGGGTGATGGCTTCTGTGAAAGGGATTTCTACATGAAGTTTTTCTATAACCTTGATGAGTTTCTGATATCGGTTATTGATCTGGGTTTGTTTGAGTCTTTACGGATATGGTATCGGTGGTTTTTATGGCGGGGGTGCTACATAAGTTTTATCTTTAGGTTCTTCTCCTTTTTCTTGACCTTCCTGGTTTTCAGATTCCTCTGGTTCCTTTGCTTTGTCCATGGGTTCGGTATATTCCTTAGAAGTTTTGGGTTCACTCAATCTTGGGTTTGGTGGCTCATCATAAGCGTTCCCACTTCGTAGGGTAATGGCATTGGCTTGCCCTCTCGGATTCTGTTGAGGTTGTCCAGGGAACTGTCCTCCAGGTGTGGTCTGGGGGGCTTGGTTTAAAGCTACCTGAGAGATCTGGGTTTTAAGCATCTTAGTGTGAGTAACTATATGGTCAACCTTGGTTCCTAACTGGGTAATCAGTTCATTAGCGTGAATATTTTGGTTCATGACCTCTTTGTTTTGTTGGGTTTGAGCAGTGATAAAATTTTCCATAATTTTCTCAAGGCTCGGCTTTGGTGGCACAGGTTGCATAGGTTGATTTGGTCTTGGGGCTTGGTAACCTGGTTGTCTCGGAGGTGCATTATTTTGGATAGGGTTATTGTTCTTATAGGAGAAGTTTGGGTGATTCCTCCATCCAGGGTTATAGGTATTTGAATATGGGTTCCCTTGGGTGTAGTTCACTTGTTCATAGTGGGTTTCTTTTAATAGACTGCATTCTGTAGATTGGTGTCCTTTGGTTCCACATATCTCACAATCCGACGAAACTGCGGCTGCAATATTCGGGTTTATACACATATGCTCGACCTTGAGGGCTAATGCGTCCATTTTTGCTTGCCTCATGTCTATAGATCTTAGTTCATGTACTCCTCCTTGGGCTTCCTTCTTGTCAATTGTCGCTCGTTCGACTCCCCATGATTGATGGTTTTGAGCCATATCCTCGATGAGGGCACTAGCTTCAGGATAAGGTTTGTTCATCAGCGCACTGCCTGCGGCAGCGTCGATGGTCATCTTAGTGTTATAGTGAAGTCCATTATAGAAGGTCTGAATGATTAACCAATTTTCTAGACCATGATGTGGGCATGCTCTTAACAGCTCTTTATATCTCTCCCAAGCTTCGAACAACGATTCTCCTTGGTTCTGGGTAAATCTAGTTATGTGGTTTTGAAGAACGGCGGTCTTACTTGGGGGAAAGTATCTAGCAAGGAATACTCTTCTAAGGTTATCCCAAGTTGTAAGGTGGAAGGGAATCTAACCATGATAGGGCTTTATCCCTGAGGGAGAAAGGGAATAATCTTAAACGGATTGCCTCAGGAGAAGCTCCATTGGTTTTAAAAGTGTCTGCTAATTGGAGAAATATTTTTAAATGTTGGTTTGGGTTCTCAGTAGCGAGACCTGCGAATTGTCTCTGTTGCACTAGTTGCAACAGGGAGGGTTTAAGTTTGAAATTATTAGCTGGGATGGTTGAGTTTACTATACTAGAACTAGGTTCTTCGTTCGATGGTTGGGCGAAATCTTTAAGAGGTCTTTGGTTTTGATCTTCGGCCATAGCTTTCCTGATTCTATGGAAGAATAAACGTGCGCGAGCGTAACGTTCAGGTTCCTCCAGGGGGTATACTAAGTTTCTGATGCTGCGAGTTCTTCGCATTGACCGGCGGGTAATAACCTAAATCTAAACGATATAACAACAGGGTACGAAATTTGACGAAATTGGTCCCCGGCAACGGCGCCAAAAACTTGATGCGTGCTTTTCGCAAGTATACGAACGCGTCAGAGTAATATAAAAGATTGTCGAATCCACAGAGATCAAGTGTCAATCTATCGTTATCTATTGTTATGGTATTTGTCTAAGGTAATCGAAATAGGGGTTTTTTGAGTGTACAATGAAAAATAAAGTATTAAATAGAATTCAATTAATAAAGATAGGCTCGAATGTAATTCACATAATCAATTAATAATCCAAGTGCTTGCTAATAGAACTACTTATGGGCAGTGTTTCCGACTTTGAAAAGAACCAATTTAACAGGAACTGTCGCTTTTGCGTATTTAGAACCGAGTTGTACTCCCTAATCAAACCCTCTTATTGTCACTTATAAAAAGGCGCGCATTGCGTTAGAGTAGTAAACCTCTCTTTAAGAAATATAGTATCTTGACTAAGTTGAAAAGTATTTTGACCTGGATTTCTTAGCCAAAAGAGGTTCTCACGAACCAGACTCTAAACTTATAAACGCGTCCGAAAACAGTTTTAAAA
Organism: Lathyrus oleraceus; assembly: GCF_024323335.1. Taxonomy (NCBI): domain Eukaryota; kingdom Viridiplantae; phylum Streptophyta; class Magnoliopsida; order Fabales; family Fabaceae; genus Lathyrus; species Lathyrus oleraceus. Next base: position 115,541,454 of record NC_066583.1, read on the forward strand.
TCACTTTTCTTCTTAAGTTAAAATCTCCTAATGAACTAAACAAAGCGCTTTCGCTGTATTTGAAATAGTTAAAAACAACTAAGTTTAAAAGGACGTTGGACGGCTTTCGATCTTACCCAACAGAAATTAAGTGCGGGAAAACTTAAGTTGAAAGTCAAAATAGCCCTTAAGTGTTTCTACGAACAATTGTACGGATTATCGGTTCAATTACGGTCCTTACATTCTAACCTTTATAGCTTTAGCTAGACATGGTAAAGTAAAGGTGCATTTTAACTTAAATAAAAGTAGTGCGAGTGCGGAAAGTAAATAAAAGTAGTGCGAGTGCGAGAAATAAATGAAAGTAGTGCGAGTGCTAGAAATAAATGAAAGTAGTGCGAGTGCGAGAAATAAATGAAAGTAGTGCGAGTGCGAGAAATAAATGAAAGTAGTGCGAGTGCGAGAAATAAATAAAAGTAGTACGAGTGCGGGAAATAAATAAAAGTAGTGCGAGTGCGGGAAATAAATAAAAGTAAAGACAGTGCGGGAAATATATAAAGTAAAGACAATGTGGGAAATAAATAAAGTAAAGACAGTGCGGGAAAGTAAAGTAGATAAAGGCATAGTAATAAAAACCTGCTCCAATCGGAGGGTTGAATAAAATGCGAAACGGAAATGAAAATGGCGGCAGGATTAACTTCCTTCCAAAGTGCTCCAAACTCGATTACAAACTCGATTACAAACTCGATCACAGACTCGATTACGCAATTGTGGCAACACCTCGATGTGAAGCGATTACCACTTTTAAAATACTGAAAATATGCCTAAGTGAAACTAAGTTTGCTCTAAGTCTGGATGATGAAACAAATGAAATCGAGTCTCTATTTATAGGCAAGGAAAATAATGGAAATGACAAGGATGCCCTTTAGTTTGAAATTGGGAGGGAAAAACTTTCTTCTTGTGGCGCCCGCCACACCACCATGGCGCCCGCCACAAGGGTAAATTGTGGCGCCCAAGTGGAGATAGTGGGAGATGTGGCAGTTGAGGGAAGTTGAGCTATGACACGTCATGGCTGGACCCATAGCGCCAGCCACAAGTGCAAAATGCTGAATTTTAGTCTTTTTAGCTCATTTTCACTCCTTTTCTCGATTGGGGCTCCGATTAGACTGAAAACCTGAAAACAAAGAAAAACATAGTAATGACATAACAAAATAATAATAAAACAACTAAAATGCATGCGAAATCGGAGTCGAAAATACGGTGAATTTCAGTGTCATCAGAGCATCACCGGGATCAGATTGGTACCTACTCGTTGCACTTAAAGCATACGAGACATTTGGTCAAGTACATAACATGGCATACATGATAGATCCTATTGCAGATGCATATGGAATCTAATTCATGCGATCCCTTTCTTCCTTAGTTGAAGGGTATTGTGTTTTTGATAGACATAAGCCATGTTGCATAGGTATGAATCCTTTCTTGGAATCATGCATATTAAAGTGTCTCAGCACTTTGTCTATGTATGTACTATGACATAGGCCAAGCAGTTTTTGTGATCTATCTCTATAGATCCTGATTCCTAATATATAGGATGCTTCACCTAGGTCCTTCATAGAAAAGCATTTCCCCAACCAATACTTTACTTGTTGCAGGGTAGAGACATCGTTTCCAATGAGTAATATGTCATCTACATATAATACTAGGAAAACGATCATGCTCCCACTAACCTTCTTGTAGACACAAGGCTCATCTTTGTTCTTGATGAATCCATATTATTTTACTGATTCATCAAAACAAAGATTCCAGCTTCTGGAAGCTTGCTTCAATCCATAGATTGATCTTTGTAACTTACATATCTTTTGGACTTCTTCTGGTATGTCAAATCCTTCAGGCTGTGTCATGTACACATCCTCAAGAAGATTCCCATTAAGGAAAGCAGTTTTGACATCCATCTGCCATATTTCATAATCATGATATGCAGTGATAGTTGTAACACCCTAAACCCCGCACATAATTTATCGTATAAATTAAATATAAAATAAAACCACGTAGGGTGTCACACATTCATAACACACATGACCTGCTCCGTAACATGGGTTTCAATAGTAAATTTAAATACACACATTTATAACAAGGATGTTTACACAACATCCTACTTATCTGAATCATACCTGGGATGTTTACAAGACATCCTTCTCATCTGATCGGTATTATATATTCACCAAATAAGACATTCATAACTTGTCACTGCATGCTCACTTCCATTTTAAAGTATCATCACAGCGGAATTATTATCACAATTATGGAAGATAAAGCAAGTAATAACATCTAGTCTCAACTTCAATTGCAATAACAAAATAAGAGAGTTCTAATCAATCAACTCAACATCTTAAGAATTCTCAACAACAAAATTAGTCTTATGACTTCAACATGATCAAACATAAGGAATAAATTAGTGTTTAACCCAACCCGATGTTACATGATCAGAGCAAGGTACCACTAGTAAAAGCGACAAAATAAAGAAGTAATCCAAGAGCTACCTTCCACTTACTTTAGCAATACTACTCTTGAGTATCTGCACGATGCCCATGTAAAAGGCAACATTCAAACAGAAGGGGTGAGAATTCATTTCAATAATAAAGATATATAATGAAGAATATACTACAACATCTACACAATCATGCACAACAATATATCACATTCTTACATCCAAATCATAATCAACATCATACACGACATCATCTCAATTATCATCAACATCATACAAAACCATATATCAATTATCATTAACATCATATGCAACAACATCTCATCCAACAACACATCAATAACAATCAATACACATGCAACACTTATGCAATGTACTCAACACCGACTCGACATGCATGTGGTACCAAATATGAACACCCAGGTTCATCTCACTCCATGATCCCCATCATAGGATCGATTCCCTCTTGGAACCGGAGAACACCAAAATCGCTACCATCACCATAGGTAAAGCTTCACTAATCCCCCATAATAGGAATTAGCTACTCGCACCCGATTCATCATAATAGAATCGAGGCTCACCAAAATTGGACTGAAGCCCATACATCAAGATGCATGACTCTCAAATAACATGCATTAACACAATAAGGTTCACCTAAAGGATCCCCACACATATCTCATCATTTATGCATCACACCATTCATTATGCAACAACCAATTCATGTTACCACATGAATAATATCAACAAACAATAGCAACTCATCAACATCTTAACATCATCTACATAACAACATAATTATCACACAATGATATTACAACAATGCAATGATTCATCAACCAAGCGTATAAACCAATATATTTATTAATACAGTAGGCATGTGAATATTATTAAAACATCTCAACAATCACTACCATGTTTTAGGTATGAGCGTTAGATTTCTAACGCTTCAAACTCCATCAAAATCGGACTTACGAAATGAAAGTTATGATCTAAAATCGTCGGGATGTGCCGACAATTCTTCAACCGAACGTATGAACAAAAACTTCACCAACACAGTAGGCATAGAAATAATACCCAATTAATTCACTTATCACCATCATATTATATCTATTAGATTCATCTTTATAATGCTTCAAATTCCAACCCAAAATGATTCACGAGTTGAAAGTTATGATCAAAACCGTGTACAAAGGCGTTACTAAAAAGTCGTTGTTTTCTAAAACTTCCAACATAATTTACATCTTCTTCAACCCCAAAAACATACATGAAATAATCACCAAAATTATTTTATCCCTGAACCAAAGTTATAGCCCTCAATTTCAGATATTCAACGCTTCAAACGACACTCGATTTGGACTTACGGATCAAATGTTATGGCCAAAACGATTTCGACCGGAAAACATAAAAAAAGAGCTCGCGATTGTGACGGACATAATGCAGTATTTTCTGCGTTTTTCATTGTTGGAGGCCTTCTGGACCTCCGATTTAGATTCCGTAAAAATACAAACGTTCAGAAAATTGCAACTCATGTAATACTACAGTTATCTAAAGTTAATTTACAGTTTTAACACACTTAAATTATTTAATTACATTTTTAAGATTATGCCTAAAACCTTCGAAATTGCAACAATGGTGAATATAGATTCAATCATCAAAATACAAAAATACACGCATATAATGCACATGAAATCCATCATATAATCATCACATAATAACCATCATAGAATCTCAGTTCAAAATTATGAATCAAAACACCTAACCCTAAGGAGGTTAAAGGTTCCTCCATTCTATCTTTCTATCATACCCTTTACTATTGGAACAAGTTCTCACCCTTACCTTAGATTTTTACAAGATGCACACTTCAAGCTCTAACAATGGATATTTCTTTTAGCCCTAACCCTTTCCTCTTCTCACCATAAAATTCGATTTTACGGAAAACCCTTTAACTCTCTTACTAACTTTTTTATCATTAACCTAATCCCCCTCAATTAGGAACTTCCATCATTGCTCTCACTTATCATCATACCCCTATTGACTCTAATATTCTTTTAATAAAATAATACTAATAATATTCTTCTTTTTTTCCCTACTATTTCTACTCTTCTATTTTATTCCAACCAATTAAATAAAATAGTTATAGGCTAATTATTAAAAATTCTCATTATCCCCATTAAATAAGTAAAATAACTAAATTTCATTATTTAATTAAGATGCTCATATTCTAGTTATTTTATTATTTAATTATTAATTCGAATAAAACACTATTTATTTCAATCACTAATTAAAATTCTAATTAATTATCAACAACTCTATCAAACTCTTACTCCCTCCATACTTCTATTTCAAGGATACCTACCCCCACAATCATACACAATTAATTTAAAACACCAATTAATCATATAAAATCTAAATAATTCAAATTAATCAATTAATTAAATTTGGGGTGTTATAATAGCAAGTAAAATCCGAACAGATTTAAGCATTGCAACTGGTGAAAAGGTTTCATCATAGTCAACCCCATGAATTTGTTTATATCCTTTTGCAACCAGTCTTGCCTTATAGGTATGTACCTTACCATCCATGTCAGTCTTCTTTTTGAAGACCCACTTGCATCCTATATGGTTAACTCCTACAGGAGGCTCTACCAAGGTCCAAACTTGGTTTGTGTACATGGAATCCATTTCAGATTTCATGGCTTCTAGCCACTTCTCAGACTCGGGACTAGTTACGACCTCTTGGTAGGTCACATGCTCATCTTGATCCATGAGTAATACATCACCTTGATCAGTTATGAGATATCCATATCTCTCAGGTAGATGATGTATCCTGCTTGACCTACGTTGGTCTTGTTCTACTTGAGCAGGTTGCTCTTCCTTAACTACTTGTGTTTCCTGCTCTAATTCCTCCATAGGTGTATCAATGCTTTGTGATTCTTGAATTTCTTCAAGCTCTACTTTCTTCCCACTAATTCCTTTGGAAATAAAATCCTTTTCTAGGAAAACGAGCGACAAACACTTTGCCCTCAAAAGGATTGTAGAAGTAATACCCTCTTGTTTCTTTAGGATACCCCACAAATAAGCATTTCTCAGATTTAGGCTCAAGCTTAGTTGAAATTTGTCGTTTCACATAAACTTCGCAACCCCAAATCTTCATGTAAGACATATGTGGTTTCTTACCACTCCATATCTCATATGGTGTCTTCTCAACCTTTTTGGATGGAACACGGTTAAGTGTGTAAGCTGTTGTCAATAGTGCATGTCCCCAAAAGGAGTTTGGAAGATCGGCGTGACTCATCATGGATCGGACCATGTCTAACAAGGTTCGATTTCTTCTCTCAGATACACCGTTCCATTGGGGTGTTCCAGGAGGAGTAAGTTGGGATAGGTACCCACACTCTTTCAGATGGTCATCAAACTCTAGGCTTAAATACTCACCACCTCGATCTGATCGAAGAGTTTTAATATTCTTACCTAGTTGGTTTTGTACTTCATTCTTGAATTCCTTGAACTTTTCAAAGGACTCTGATTTGTGTTTCATTAAATACACATAATCATATGTACTGAAATCATCAGTAAATGTGATAAAGTACTGAAAACCTCCTCTAGCTGGTATGTTCAGTGGTCCACATACATCAGTATGTATGAGGGCCAAAATATCATTAGCTCTTTCACCTTTTCCTGTGAATGGAGACTTTGTCATCTTTCCAATTAAAAAAGATCTGCATGTCTCATATGATTCATAATCAAAAGAGTCCAAGAATCCATCTTTATGGAGTTTGGAAATGCATTTCTCATTTATGTGGCCTAATCGACAATGCCAAAGGTAAGTTGGATTTAACTCATTAGGTTTCATCCTTTTAGTATTAATGTTATAAATAGGCATTTCAAGATCAAGGACATATAGTCCATTGTTCATTTGTGCAGTAGCATAGAATATATCATTCAAATAAATTGAGCAACAATTGTTCTTTATTATAAATGAAAAACCAAACTTGTCTAAACAAGAAACAAAAATAATATTTCTGCTAATTGCAGGTACATAATAACAGTTCTCTAACTGAATTATTAAACAACTAGGTAAAGTCAATACATAAGTTCCTACGGCTAAAGCAACAACCTTTGCTCCATTGCCAACTCGTAGGTCAACTTCACCTTTTGCCAAATCTCTACTCCTTTTTAGCCCTTGCACATTGGTACAAATGTGAGAACCGCGTCCAGTATCTAATACCCATATGCAGAAGTAGATAAATTAATTTCAATAACAAAAATACCTGAAGTTGAAGTCTCTACTCCATTCTTCTTATCTTCCATGTACTTTGGGCAGTTTCTCTTCCACTATCCGGTCTTACCGCAATGGAAGCAGGTGTTTTCCTTTGCTATGCCTCCACTAGGCTTTAAAGCAGGAGCAGTGGGTTTGGGTTTGGCAACTTCCTTGCCTTTCCCTTTATCAGCCTGCTTGGTGGGTCTTTTGTTCTATCTCTTTCCATTTCCGATCATCAGAATGGACTTCCCTTTTGACTTCAGATTCTGCTCAGCAGTTCTTAACATGGCTACCAGTTTAGGAAGAGATTTTTCCATATCATTCATATTGAAATTAAGGACAAATTGACTGAATCTATCTGGAAACGATTGCAAGATCAAATCAGTCGCAAGTTTCTTTCCGATGGGAAAACCCAACCTCTCAAGGTTTTCCACATACCCAATCATCTTGAGCACATGGGGACCTATAGGGGCTCCCTCAGCTAACTTGCCTTGAAAAAGGGCTTTTGAAACTTCAAACCTTTCATGCCTTGCCTACTCTTGATAGAGCATCTTCATGTGATCGATCATATCGAACGCTGCCATGTTCTCATGTTACTTTTGCAACTCTGAGTTCATAGTAGCTAGCATGAGGCAAGCAGTTTCATTGGCATCATCGATATGCTTCTTATAAGAATATATTTCTGCCTTAGGTGCAGAACTAGGAGGTTCCTCTTCAGGAACAGGTTTCTCCAAGACATACAACTTTCTATCATGTTTGAGGACAATCCTCAAATTTCGGTGTCAATCCAGAAAATTTTCCCCAGACAATTTTTCCTTATCAAGGATTGATCGTAAAATGTTGTTAGAGGTGTTTGTTGTCATGGTAATCTATATGAAAATAATGAAAATATAAGTATCAATAACATATTTAATTAGGCCTTTAATTAAATATGCTCCCACTATTTTACTCAAAATAAATGACCCTCACCATTTGATTCGGAAAATCCCGTTGGAAGATTTTCTAGTGGGTCGAGATCCACATTTCACTTTGTTTTAAGTCCGCGTAGGCGGATCACACAAAACTAGGTTATTTGGGTAGGGACTTCTTCCAATTGTATCTAATACAACTCTCGAATATTTTAGTTGGATGAATAACTCCTTATTCCAATCCATCACATGGATCTTTTCCAACTCTTGCTTCTAAACATATATAATCCTATTATAATTTGTTTAGTTAAGTTTGACCCATTCTTTTAGCAATTGGATATTACAATTATCCCATCGCACCTTACTAATATAGAACATGCACCTCGCGTAGGCGAAACCTACATTATTCGATACTAGTCTTGATGAGTGTTAAAACATGGAAAGTGTCGCACCTCGAAAAATGAGAGCACGACTTTAAGCGAAGCGCAATCGCACGCTCGCAATGATGGACTGAACAGAGTCGCCACCGAACTTTATTTATTCCTAAAAAGGAAAGGGTAAATATCGATAAAACCCAAGACAGAACGACAATGATTATGGTCGTCGCAACCAATATCAGGGTTCGGGAGTCGATTACGCAAGGGGAAGGTATTAGCACCCCTCACGTCCGTTGTACTCAACGGGAACCATTAAGTTAGTTTCGTTTTGAATGTTAGCTTATGTTAGTCTTCTCAAGTTATAATGAGGGAGAGAAAGAATAGAAGAGAGAAGAAATGTTTTTGGATTTTTAACGAAGGACTAAACCTAAGTTTTTTATTAATGGGCCTCACAAGATTTACAAATCCTGCTCCTACGTATCTCAAAAGAGAAATCAAGGCTTACGTAGTTCTGGGTAGAAAAATGTTTGTTTGTTTGTCGATTTTAGCGAAAGCTATACTGTATTAATCGACGAAAACATTGTTTTACCCAAAATAGATGAGGAGTGGACGCATACCACACATCGAACGGATTTATAAATCTACATTCAGAAAAGCGTCACTTATCTCGACTCAATAATCGTGGCCGAAACATTGTTTTGTATCACTTAAGACAATATATCTTTCATTTATGAAAAAGGTTCTTTGATTAGTCGCACATCAGCGAAAAAGAGTTTGATTGGTTGGATGTATTTTGAGTGATGGCGAGAGCTTGGATGAGCGAGATATACATCTCGAATCCTGGCCTCAGGAGTGCACGGTATACACCATGTTCCATTTCCATCTTCATTGGCAAAAGTATTTAATAGAGATTAAGTATTTTTAGGTTTGATTGAGAAAGGGTTTGAAGAAACCGCATTGACGATTTTAAGCGATGGCGAGAGCTAGGATAGGCGAGGCATCCACCTCGAATCTTAATCTCAGGAGTGCACGGTATACACCATGTTCCATTTCCATCTTTATTGAAAGAGGTTAAGATCGGAATTAGGTATTTTGGAGTTTGAAAGACGAATACTTGTGACTTGCAAGCTCTTACAGCTTGAGTCTAATACTCGGGACTACGTCTGGACTTCCACCCAGGCAGTCTGTTTCTTTCCCATTTTATTAAGAAAATGATTCGAACATTTACGGATGTTTTGGAGGGAAGACGAATATCTATCGCTTACAAGCTCTTACAGCTTGAGCCCAATATTCGGGATTATAACTGGATATTCCATCCAGGATAATCCTTTTCTTCACATTTTATTTTAAAAATAGATTTGAATATCGGAGTGTGGAAGAGAAGACGAATATTCACGGCTTGCAAGCTCTTACAGCTTGAGCCTAATATTTGGGATTATAACTGGATATTCCATCCAGGATAATCTTTTTCTTCACGTTTTACTTAGAAAAGATTTGAATATTGAAGTGTGGAAGAGAAGATGAATATTTACGGCTTGCAAGCTCTTACAGCTTGAGCCTAATATTTGGGATTATAACTGGATATTCCATCCAGGATAATCTTTTTCTTCACGTTTTAGAAAAGGGTTTGAATATTATGTTTGATTTGTGAAATGATCTTGAAATGATTCACATTTATTTTTGGAATGTATTTTAAAATTGAGGAAAGTGGAAATTGATTTTGAAATCGAATGAAATTTGAGTATGATTATTTACACGTGTAAAAGTATAGATATGGGTACTAATAACCTAACTAAATTAGTTAACACACAAAAATCGACTAATCGAATAAAAAAATATCGGAAATTCAACCATTAACTAAATCTAAAAGGTAAACATTTAAAGATACAAACAACTAAATATTGATAAAAATTTAAAATAAAATAAATAGTAGAAGTTATATACAAAATTAAATAAAATAGTAAGCATAACAAAATAGAAACATGAAGATTTGCTATCCCGAAGTATCGAACCCACTCCACTAAAGGCCATGAAAGTACTCTCTCTCCACTAGGCCATTCATGATTATTTATAATTTTAATAACAACTGGAATATATAAACCAGAATAGGTTAAAACCAAAATTAAAGAAAAAATAAAATGGTATGTTGGACTACTAATTAAACGATGGAGGAATCAAAAATGAACCCTAGCCGCCTGGCTGTTGGGTTTTCCAATGGATTATGAATTGGGAAAGCAAATACACTAATGTATACTATTTAATAAAAAAAACCAAGGGAAGACTAAACGTGAACTTTTTAATGGTTTAAATGTTTGTTTTGTTTAAAAAATAAAATGAGAAAATACAATATGTACAGTAACAGAAATAATCCTTCATCGTCCTCAATCCCGTTCTCTCTCTTCTCAATCGTTCATCTCCAATCTTCGCTCACCATTCCGTCTCTCAAACACTCGTCCTCAACCTTTCGCTCTCACCAAATCCCAATCACTCTCACTAAATCTCAATCGCTCACACTAATCTCACCCAAAACTCTCAAACGCGTCTCTCCTTCCCAATCGCGCCTCGAATCTTTCCGTCTCTCCAACCCAACCTCAAACCTTCACTCTACATGCAACCAGGAACAAAAGCTTTAACGAGATTTAAACGGATAGAAACTCACCTTCGATGATGATTCCTGCGGTGGCGGTGAGCTTGCAAGCCTCTGAGTTTTTCGTTTCTCTTCTGGGTTTTTTTCTCGCCTCCGAATTTAGGGTTTTTTTAGTCTCTCGTCCGCCTCCCCATTTTTCATCCTCACCTCCCTTTTTATATCTTGCAGATTAGGGTTTAGGGTTGTTGTAAGGTAGATTAAAACAAGCATCTCTGCGAAGTCCTTTTGGTGGACTCAGTTTGGATCGGTCTCTTTGATGCTTGGACTTGGAAAAGGCAATTTGAACCTGTGCTTTTTCTTCGAATTTTGTCTCCATTCCATTTTGGGATTTTCGAATTTTAACTGCCTTGGCTAATTGCCTTATCTTTTACTGCAGTGAATATTTAGTAAAAGCATGAGCAACTTCGGTTTATAGATTTCTTCTTCTACTCTGTGATACCAGCTATAGCACAACATTGTGGCTTTGAATGGAGGTCAACCAACCAATTAGTAAGGGTGAATTCAGGTTGTGGCTTTGAATCATGCTGTTGGAGGTTAGATGGATAGATGTTGGATCTGTTTTGGACAGGAAGTTTTCCACAATCAACGTCCATGTTGCAGATCACGTTTGGCATTGATGATGGTCCAACCAATCCGGAAATCTAATATATCTTATATTGAATCTTCCCTAGATAAATTGACAACACTGTTTTTGGATGCTTTTGTATATGTGTGGGGTGCTGTTGTTTTGCAGGTTGTAGTTTTGCAACTTTGTTGGCGGTGTTGGGAGAACAGCCCAGGCCAAGAGCAGACACTCCAATGGACAAGGAAGGTGGCCTGCCAAATCTGCTAAATTCATCCTTGATTTGCTCAAGAATGCAGAGAGCAATGCCGAAGTCAAAGGATTGGATGTTGATGCTCTATATATTTCTCATATCCAAGTCAATCAAGCACAAAAGCAAAGACGCCGAACATACAGAGCTCATGGAAGAATCAACCCTTACATGTCATCCCCATGCCACATAGAGTTGGTACTATCTGAAAAGGAAGAACCTGTCAAGAAGGAGCCTGAGACCCAGTTGGCTTCTAGCAAGAAGAGGGCTTAAACTCCACCAAGTGGCACTTTGTCTTGAACTCGGTTTATTTTAAGAGAACAATTTTGTTGCCATGTTTTACTTTCTTCCATTATTTGTTGTATGAAGTATTTGTAGGATAAAGCTTTCAAACTGTTAAGGTTTATACTGTTTTGAATTATTGAGTCAATTTTGAAACTTTGGTCTTTATCTAACAATTCATGACAGTGTCACGTATTCACCACCTAAGTTTTTGATATGTTTGTTTTAAATAGCATACAACAGCGCCAGTGCTATGAAGTGTGTCATAACAATGATTTAATTTCAGACATTATGTGATGTCTGTTTTATAAACTATTTTTTAGTGGTTCATGGTGAAAAAACCTACTTACTAGCAATGATAGAGTGGATCAAAGATCTAGAGTTAAGACTTATTGTCTTTATCTTTCATGTTAAAATGGAATAGTTGATTCATCCAACTTTTTAAATCAAGACAATACTAAAAAAAAGAAAAATGAAAATGAAAAAAATTCAGGACCAAAATCGGGGTATGACAGAAAGCATAAACTTAATATTTAATTTGAGGGAATTTACAAAAAAAATGATCTCACCGGCTTATTTATCATATAAATCGTCTCTCACATACAACAACATACATTCACATGCATAAACATACATAATGAAACAGCTATGGCCCCTAGCGCAATTGTTCTCCCAAGCCAATGAGAGAACCTAAGCTAACCTAATAACGATCTAAGCTTCTCCAAGCAAGATCTTCAAGGTTGTCCTCCTTTGATATTGTATTCTTCTCTTTCTTCATAACATTACATTACATAAAAGAAACTCGTTTTACATACGAGGGAGTGAGATGAGAAAAGAAGTTACATTAAGAGATTAAAAGAGAGGCACGACACAAAAGTCGTATTTTAAAATCCCAAAACAAAATAAAGGAAAACTAAGGCCATAACCGATCACCACAAGACAATAATAATAAACACATTATTATTATTAATTTAAATTTTGTTAATTAATTAAAACAAAATTAAATTTCGGCGACCGATCACACTACGCAGAGTTAACCAAATTAAATTTTGTTTTTCGCATCAACACTTGATACTTTAAAGCACAAATCTTGCGCAGTCACAATCCTAATCGCATAACTCTTTGACAGCACAACCCTTGTGCCGTCATGAACCCTAATGCACTAATTTCAGACCGTCAAACATACCTCGATTGTTAGTTCAGTATGATTGATTAACACGTCATTGCTTCACCATACTAATGTCGGATCAAGAAGCAAATGACCATTGATCACTCAAAGGAAAACAACCATTAAGTGTTTGAATGAACGAAATAGAAACAATATATCATATATACCATATTTTGCATCAGAATTACTTATATCATATATATAACTTGATTTATCTCAATTAGGTAACCTATGGACGATCGATGTATCGCTGCTTCACCATACTAACGTTGGATTCCGAAACATAGTCAACATCAATCATCCAAATCGTACACACATGATGCCAAATTTAATTACTCGTTTATTCTTTGATTCATTCTGTCTTTTAATCATATTAGTACAGAAAATACAAAAAATAAATAGCTATCAGATGCATGGTTTCATAAGTGGCTCTGATACCACTGAAGGAGAAGAGAGATCCAAAATGCAGCAGAATTTAAAAAAATTCTCCTTTAGTGATCCTTACGAATGAGCATGATTAGTGATAGAATCGTTACCTCTTGTGGCGATTGAAACCTTTGATGCAGATCTACGAAGTGATCACGAACGTTGAATGGTGACAACGCCTCTACTCAGTCCACACGAACGGATTCCTTCAATCTCAGTGCTAGCTGCTACAAATGAAGGCTTTGAGTGAGAAAGACAGAGAGAGAGAAACGAAATTGCAACTGCACAAATGCTTCTACACAAGGGTTCTATTTATAGAACCACTTGTGTGGGCTGCAAGTTAAAAAACCCACTTAAGTGTATCTGGCTCATATCTTATGATATGCCAAAATTACTTAAGCGTGTGGTACCTTACCATATTTCCTATTCTACTTAAGTGCACCGTACCTTACGATGTTCTACAATTCACTTAAGTGTACCGTACCTTACGGTGTTCCTTAGTTACTCTATCTCTCATCAATCCGTCCTTTTGTGTGTGACCTTGTAGGTTTTCGCGACATTAGCAATTATATTAAATCACGTATTTAACATAATAAACAGTGAGAGGTATCTAGCAACACATCACTGCTACCCAAGACACGAAAATTTCATGTGATCTGACAAATCCTTTTGTGACAATACTTATGTGAATAATTATCCTTTTGCCCTTATGTCTATATTGAACACAAGGCATAGACCGTGTCATCCTTGTCCAGTTCAATATTGGGCCCGTAGACATTTATCCTGTTACGTAGGATGGGTGTCCCTCAGCATGCTTCGTGGAGTATCCATCAACTGTCTTTATGGTCACCCAATTACGGAGAACGTTTGATCAACAATAAGGCACTCGACTCTACATCTAGGGTCCATAGTGGTTTCAGGTTGAAGGGTGGTATACACCACTATCACCATGAGAATAACTTATGACACTTTGCATAACATTCTATATAGTATTCTCATTGCGGGTCAATTCAGTATAAATATTACTCTTAATATTCATACCTATGTTTAAGACTTGATAACTCCTTATCCATGATCCATGAGATATGATCATCAGTCTAGATACATAATAGTCTTAATGCTTTAATGTTTTCCCACTTTACAACAAAACTCGACTACAGATACTTTAAGAATATTGTCCTTATGTTTAATGGAATCTCATGATTAAGTCACACTTGATACATTAAATGGACTAACTATTCTAGGGACTTTATTAAACAAACATAATAAAGAAAAAGCCTTTTATTATTAATAAATAATTTGATACAAGTACTAAAAGTATTGGCCTCTAGGGCTTACACCAACAATAATCACCTATAGAACAAGGTTCTAAAAAGGTTCCCAAAATCATAATTTCATTTTTTGAATATTATTGGCTTAAACGACTACTTGCCAACCAATAATATTTTCAAGAGAAACTCGTCCGAGTGTAGTATCACATAATAACTAATTCAAGACTGCATCTGAATAGCCACTGCACTACGTCCTAAAAGGACAAGATGGGTTAATAGTTCTAAGGTCCTCAGCTTCTCAGGCTCTCAGGTTGGAAAAATTAATGTCAATCACGATTACTCATAACACATCAGTAATCCCAAAGGGGCTTCCAGCCTTCCACTGAGCGGGGGATCTCAAGTCAGCTCATTAAGGATTAACTCCACATAAGCCAAACAAGACTATACCACCTTCCTATTATAAGAGCACTCAAGTTCGGGCATATGAATTATCTCACCTTACAAAGATCACCAAGCACCAGACAGAATAAACAATAACAAACATAATATACACATATAAATAAAGATAGTCTAAATCCACTAAGGATTACTCCCCAGTAGAGTCGCCACTTTACTATAACGGTAAAAAAAAAAGATTAAGCTATTGATTAACTTAACTCACAATGCAAAAGTTGTCACCACACTTTTATTATTTCCAAAGGAAAGGGAAAAAGAACTAACAAACCCCAAAGAAGTTTTAAAAACAAAACTAATAAAAATAGAGATAAGGGTCTCAGGGTTGGTTATGCAAAGGGAAGGTATTAGAATCCTAAACATCTATAGTGCTCTTTAGGAACCTCTTTGAAAAATTTGTATATTTTGGCTTTAAATGGTGTTGTTTGCAAATGATTTAGGGAGATGAGAAGAGAAATGTTTTTATAATTTTTGTGTTTACTAAGACTTAATGAGCCTCGTGCCTACATACCCATAAAATGACATGGAGGTTCAAAACCTCGTAGTTCGTGGTAAAAATAACAAAGATGCTTGTTTTGATTCATTTTTAATAAGAATACATTTTTTCAAATTAAGGAGAACACTTAACTAGCCACCCACAAATATGAGAACTTTGCATCACCACTAAGAAGGGCTTCAACTTGGATAAAGATCAGAAAGTATACCACTAGCTCTCTTAGGTGGGAATGAATTATCATCAATATTATGGGGATAGGAGAATTACATCTCAACTGTGAAAATGAATCATGTCTAAGCTTTGAGAAAAAAGGTTTTAAAATTAAAAGTGCACAAAGAGAAAAAAATAGTTTGAATGAGTTATGTATTTTTTCAAGTCTTTTAAAATTGGTTTGAATATGCTTAAGATGTATTAGCATTTATTAAGAAGATATTTTGAAAATCACTTGACAAAAGTCAAGGTTTATTGAGAAAGTGGTTCAAGTTTGAAAACAAGAAGGTTTTTGAAAAAGAAGAGAGAAGATTTTGAAAATTAAATAAGAGGGGGAGCCGAAGAGCTATCCTAGAGCATAAAGTAAAATCTAGGGAGGAAAAGTTTAACCAAGAGATATTAAGCTTTATGACATAAGTCAAAAGATAATTCCCTTCTTTGGATTAAGCCTCAAGCAAGCCAAATAAGCAAATAAATAATTCATGTCTCAGACGAAACCAAAATAATCAAGCCAAGTCTTCAAAATAAGTCCAAAGTCAAAGGTATCAGATGAATCCCAAGGTCTCAAATCTCAAACTCCCAAAGCAAGGGTCAAGATCCTAATTCTAAGTCCATAATTCCACAACAGTGCCAAGGATAGTAACCTTAAGTCCATGAATCAAGAGAACCAATTTTTTTTAAGTTTTTCCTTTATTAATGTCTTTGAAATAAATAAAAAGAAGTCCAAATGGACAAAGAGCAAATAGCATAAGCTAAATAAATAATATGATATGAGATGCTAAAATAAAAGCATAAAGTAAATAGCAAGAAATAAAAGTATAAGATAAATGACATTAAAGTAAAGTTAATACAATAATATGTTAGTAACTTATGTTAGTAATAAAAAATGAAATATAATTTGGTCATTTTTTAGAGAACACTCAATTATTCACCCAAAAGTATGAAAAATGAACCTTTACATCACCTATAAGAAGGACTCTAACTTGGATAAAATTAACAAGTATGCCACTAGCTCTCTTAGGTGAAAAGGAAACAATACTTTTCACACAATACCATGATGAGTAGGAGACTTACAATCTCACTTATGAAAATGAATTACTTTCAGGACAAATTTAGGGCTATGTTAAGCAATCGTAATTAGACTTATGTAGAAGTCACAACTATCTGAGGTCGGTCAATAATAATGTTTGTGTTAATACATGCTAGAGAAATTATATGTAAATCATTCTCCTAAAGCTACACCACGCAAAAAGAAAAAAGGACAGATCAAGCACAAAGGCTATGAGAGTGTCATATTACATTAATCCATATTTCATGATGCTTAGGGCAAACTTATGCATCAATCCAGAGTACCTTAAATGATACATGATCAGTCAGGAGGTAGATTTGAAATGATGAAATTTCATCAAGCACCAATCCACACATCATGAACAAGATGGACACAAGTCATCCAATTGATCAAGAGGAAAAGAAAGAGATAAAGAAAAAGAGGACGAGAGAGATCACACCCAAATTGGATCAAAAGCTTGATCAAGTCATCATCAAAATCACTCATCCATTTTGGTGGATTAGGGTTTTCACCCCATCAACATCCAAGATCAATTGAGTTTGATGAGACTTATGATCAAATCAACTAAGATCCAAGGCCAACAGAAGTCAATAAAGGTCAAACAAATATAAAATGCAAAAAGTTAAAATAAAATGCATCAAAAATATTTTTAAAATGAATTTTAAAAGGGAAATAAAAGAGAAAATCCATAAAGCCCTTCAAAACACCAAATAAATGGCTAAGAAAATTATGGAAGGTTGGAAATAAAATAAGAAGCATAAAATAAAATTTTCAGAATTTTAAAATGCATAAAAGTATTTTTAAACCAATTAAAGTAAAGGAGAAAATATAAAATCAATAAAAAATAGAAAATCAATAAAATAAAATATGAAAAAATAAAAATCTAATGAAGAAAAATAAAAGAGAATTTTACAAAATTATTTTGCGATTTTTTGGATGTAAAATGAAATTTCTATGAATTTTAAAAGAAAATGCAATTTAAAATGAAAAAAGAAAAAGAAATAAAATCAGACAAAACATAGAGCGTTGGATTTGGCCTCATTAATTGATGTGGCAGATCCAACAACGCTCGAGCTAGGACGCACAAAGGAAATTAGCAAAAATGAAACACGGGATTGCATTTAAATTGGACCAATTAGAATATTTCAAATGTCGAACATGTAAGCAAACTCAGATGACCTGAGATAAACTTCGGTCATCTTCCTCGGTGATCCCTCACTGGAGTTTCATTGTTTGTCAAATTTAGAACACGAGACCACAACCAATGTGATCACCTTCTCATCACGAATTCAACTTCATGCTCCAAATTCATTTATCTAAACCGAGCATGGGGAATTTCAGAGATGTTTCAAAAGCAAGAAAGCCACGAAAAATAAAACTAAATGATGAATACGATCAATCAACACTAGATAAGTTAGGGGAAAACATCATAGAGTGAAGGATTACATTATGGTAACTTGTTTGAGTTCAAATGATGCTCAGAACTACCTTGTCCAAATGATGATCAAAAGTTGATAAAGCTCGATCTGGTCAAAGCGCTTCAAAAGGTCCTAGAGCTTGGGAATTGTTACAAAAGCTTTAGAGAAGACTGAAGATGCTAATGGAATCAAGAAATTGGTTTGAAACAAGTTGGAATTTAAAACACGATAGCTCAATTATCTAGAAAAATTTCAGACTTAAGCAGGGGTTTCTTGGCTCTCAAAAGCTTGGAAATGAATATTGTAGCTTCCTCTATTTATAGGAAATGTGTTAGGATCCAAATACGTGTATAATGACGCTCAATTCGTGCAAAACGAATTTGATCAGAATGTGTGGAAAATGTGATTTCAATCCATCGAAACTCATCCAAATCATGTGTTTTAAGAGTCAATTAACTTCTGGAGACTTGATTAAACATGTTTAGGTCCCAAACGTGTGGTAATTTGGCTTGAAATTGAGATTAGTGAAGTTCAAATTTCAGATCATTGTGACTTCTTCAATTCCAAGTCACCATGTTCAACTCAATGGGGCATCTTGCTCAAGAGGCTTTTTGATCCCATTCTTCTTGCAATTTGTTGTCATAATATCAAAGATCACAATATTCTAAGAAAGGTTGCACTTGGGTGCTTGAGCACAAAGTTATGATATGTTGAAGTTGGCACGAAAAACTGGTAATGTAACTTAGAAAATTCTAAGTTCCAAATGGTTGAGAATGACCTGTAATGTCTCAAAGAATTTCATTGCCTTCCAAGCATAGTTTAACTTTGATCCTTGAAGCAAACTTGTAGAAGGCATCATAAATGATATTATGAAAAAAAAATAAGCCTCAAATGTTAAAAATTAAAGAAGTTATAATCCTTGAAAGTTGAGAAAAAGTCACTTGAAAATAGGTCAAATTTCACCAAGTCAACAAATAACCTATAATGTCTTCAAACTTTTGATGATCCTCCAAGCATAATTGTCTCTTGTCATGTAAAGAGAATTTATAGAGTATATTGAGAATAGTCTTACTCAAAAGGAAGCATTCTAAAATGTTGAGAATTGAAGGGTTTGTGATCCTTTGAACTTGGACTTCAAAATATTGACTTTTTGGTCAAACCTCTTGGAATAAACTTGTGCACTTGAACTTTTCTTGCATTCCAAGGTGCATGGATGATCATATGAACTCAAAATAAGTTTCCTTGAATATATCTTAATTAAATTTCTCAAAGTTTGAGGTAACTTGTTGAAGAAGGCATGGAAATAAACACATGAACCTTTGACTTCTCTTGAGAAATAAGCAACCAAACTTTGAGGTATTCTTGACCAAAATGAGCTTGAAAGATGCTTGAGATCCTTAGAGGTCATGTTTTGAGAGATAGCCCATTGAGAATCAATTATTGAACACATTTTGACTTGAGGAATCAACACAAACCCTAGCTGAGGAACCATGCTTGATGCTCTTGATGAAAAACCCTACCTTGCACAATAAACTTAAAGAAAACAAGACATATTTTTGCTATTTTGATTAGTGGTTAGATAATCAATAAACATATAAACACAAAGGTAAAACACTAACAAAAGAGGTGCTTGACAATCCTTGTACAAGGCAAACCCCAAATATGAGAGGGAGAGGACAAAGATGTGATCTTGTTTATATGCAAGGATGCAAATGATATGTGGGTTGTTATGGTTAAAAATTAGGGTATGACAGATCCCCCTTCCTTAAGCCTCCTCTTGCTTTCAGAAAGGCACTATATTGCCCATTAATCATGTATTTATAACATACATAGCTAATACATACCATAATCCACCTAATGAGATAAGGGGGAAAGTTCATTTCTCTTATGATTCCTTCTAGAGAACTTCATTCCACTGTATCATAGGCATTTTGTAAGTCCATTTGATTGGTACATCTAGGATATATATGCTTTCTATTGTACCCTCTCAATAATTCATGAGCAATGATAATATTTTCATGAATCACTTTACCTCGAACAAAGGAAGATTAGCTTTCATCAACCACTATATTAATCACCTTACTCAATCTTGATGTTAAGACCTTTGATATGATTTTATACACAGTATTGCAACATGCTATATGTCTCATATCCTTCATTGTTATTTCACCAGACTTCTTAGGAATGAGGGTTACCAATACACAGTTTACTACAGGGTACAACCTATTGTTGAGAAAGAAATCTTGTATAGCTTACTTCACATCACCATCACTAATATTCCAAGTTTTCTTGAAGAGTTTATCATTATACTCATCAATTCCAGGTGCTTTTGTATCACCAATCCCCTTCAAGATTGTCCATATCTCCTGGTCAGTAACAAGTTGGATAAGGATTTCTATGTATATCTTGAAGTTGAGCTCCATCTTTTGAAGCAACAATATCTATCTGTTTGGTTCTTTGAACAACTGTACCAATTAACTCTCTGTAAAATCTCATGACTTCTTTTTTAATCTCTTTGTTATTATTGGGATCCTCTAGCTTGTACATTCTAGATTTTTTGTTTTTCCTTTTAATGGTAGCATGCAAGTATGATGTATTTCTATCTCCAAGCTTCGACCAGTTTAACTTTGGCTTCTACACCCGAATTTGTTCTTCTATCTAAGTGAATTGTATAAGATTTCCAGTCTAATGTTGAACTTCTTTGATATGATATGTGTTGAACATATCATATGCTATCCTATTGATATTTTTCCAATTGCAACCTGATATCTGGTATATTTTTTACTGTGTTTGTCACCTATTTATTCAGCCTATGTAATATTGGTTAGAGTCTAATCAATTTTCTCTAGACATTATACATGGGCCTACCATTTTGATCTCTATTCTAATCCTTTTTTACCTCCTCCATGAACTCGGGGTTGTCAACCACACAATTCAAAAATTTGAAGGCAAATGCTCTTCTTATCTCAACTTTATGTCCTAGTAGGTTAACCTTGAGAGGGTTGTGATAAAAAAATATGAGCATGCAGAATTTCTATGTTACAATTTGGGAAATCAACAAACCATTATCTGTTGATGATTGCTCTTTCAATTCGAGAGTATATTGTACCATTTAGGTGTCTGTTTAACCAGGTATAATGTTCCCCTTTAGTTTCATGTTCATACAAGCCTACCTCTTCCATCATTTCTTCTAGATCTCTCACTTTAACTTCTTGGACATGGTTCCCTCCTGTTCTATCATTTATTTTTAAAACATTGTTAAAATATCCAACCACCATCTAAGAACCTTTGGATAGTAGTAGCAATTCTTTTGATATCCCTGCATAGATCTTTTATCTGTGTTAATTGGTTATGTGCATATATCACAGTCATCTAGTGAGATCTTTCCCCATTTGTGTTAAGAACTTCACAATGTAGATATTAATCTGAACTCACTTTAAACTTCATAGTGTATACATGCATCCCAAGAACCTCAAATCCATTTTTGCATCCTACTACTATTTCTTCTCTCCGTTAGATGTGCCTTCTATCCATGTTTCTTTTCCTCTATTTTTGTTGGAGGATCCCACTACTTTTCGTTCATTTCTTCTTACTTCGTACAATTCACCTTCTGGTTGTGTTGGTACCTTATCAACTTCTTGTTCAGGTACCTTGTTAGTTATTGTTGTCCATTTTTTTATCTTGTTGTCTTTTTTCTTTACATACGTGTCCTACCTTATTACAACTCTTACAATAAGTCGGTTTCCATTCATATTCCACTTACTGATTCAATTTATTCCCTAATATATACATTTATGAGATTTTTTTAAAAATAACCAACTTTTTAAAAAATTATTCAAAAATAACAATTATTTCAAAAAAAAAATACCAAAATAACCACATTTAGAAGAGGATGCGCCAGATGAACCGGCGCATCCCTTAAACATCAAGA
Source organism: Lathyrus oleraceus (assembly GCF_024323335.1). Taxonomy (NCBI): domain Eukaryota; kingdom Viridiplantae; phylum Streptophyta; class Magnoliopsida; order Fabales; family Fabaceae; genus Lathyrus; species Lathyrus oleraceus. Next base: position 115,563,649 of record NC_066583.1, read on the forward strand.
GAAGGCACCAAGGCATTGGCGCCTGCATTGGGCTCCTCATGAGGAGGCGCCAATGCTCTTGGCGCATGCATTGGCCCTCATGAGGAGGCGCCAATGCCTCTGGCGCTTGCATGATGCATGTGGTGTATGCGTCAATTCATCTGGCGCATACACCCTTGTATTATTTTATTTTATTTTTTTAATTTTAATTTTTTTTAATTTTTTTTTTAATTTTTAATTTTTTTTATTTATCAAATAAAAAAGAATAATGTAAAAAAAATTATTCATGTGGTAATAATTGTTACATGGGTTGACAAAAATTTAATGACCAGCCCGATCGAAACGCCCCCCGTTCCACATCCAGGTGCGTTAGTTTGTCACCGAGGTCTTCCATGATTTTCTTGAGGTGTTTGAGGTCTTTGTGTGTTGACTTGATCGAATGATGGCTGGTGTGAAGGTCCGACGGAAGTTCCAGCTGTATTTGACAGATGTATCATCATTTGTTCCCAATATCCAGAGGGGTTCTGGCCAACGACGCTTCCGTAATGGAGTTTGATGCCCATGTCATCGTAGTTAGGTTGATGGGGTTGGGTGGATTGGGTACGGTATAGTTTCCCAAATTGGGACATTGAATCATTTTGGAAATGAAGCAATGGTTCCTAGGGCGTACTATAGTTAAACAATGGTTGTGTGTTTTGATGATGGGATGTTTGAGTGGTCATTTAATTTTAATATAAAATATAATTAATTAAATGGTAAAGTGTTAGACTTACTTTATTGCAAACGGGAACATGAATGAGTTCTCGTTTATCGGGGCGAGTGACGGCATTCTTGACCAACCCCATGCTTGTAGCAAATACGGACATGAAAAAACCGTACAAGTATTATTTTTTTTAGTTTTACACATTGCACTATATAGATGGGCCAACACAACTGAACCCCAACTATATGTGCTTACCTTATTAATGTTGCGTAACAAAGATAAATACATAATATTTACTAAATCACCTGTACTTTCTGGAAATAAAAAATTACCAAATAAAATCATAATATAACACCGAGCTTTAATTATTTTCTCGTACTCGGTTGATTCTTCGAACAATATTATACTCGCATAATATTGTTTAAGGTATTTTAAATTTATACCTTGCCCCCTTGCTTGACCGGATGACTATCCCTCAGTTTGGTCGTCGCACAAAGGGGCACCCAATAATTCGTTGCAGATAGAGTTGTCTTGGTTAACTCTACCATTCACGACCTTTCCATCTATACGGAGACCTAATAACATGTATACGTCCTCAAGTGTGTTGGTACACTCACCGATAGGAAGGTGAAATGTGTGAGTCTCGGGTCTCCACCTCTCCAACAAAGCAAGAATGAACTTGTATTCCACCGAGTACGAGACAATGTTGAGGAGATTTCCAAATCCACATCCTCTAATATATGGTTCTATCAAAGGATCATGGGGTACATACTCATGTACACGACATCGAAAACGCTTTGGATCATAATAACACATAAGTAAGAAATACAATAAGAAGGAATAATATATAATACAAACATAGATATCAAAGGTATATGACTTAAAAATGGAATAAGTAAAAAGAGAGTGATAACATATAAATGTCGAGATATTCTCGAGTGTTCCTCTGTGTTCATCACCCATAGTCAACAGAGACATAATTTGATGTTGCGGAGCTTGAGTGTGACAGAGAAATAGTATGGTAAAGAAAGAGTATAGATGAGTAGTGTTGGAGATGATTTGATATTGTGATTTAAAGCCTATTTATAGATGAGTGAGTTACTAGGTTTGCAACCTACGAAACATGTGATTGGTTGCATGCAATGACAAAAGTAGAGTATCCATAGTCTTAGGCGCATGCATGTAAATATTAACATGTAAGGAAGAGGCACCCTTGCTCTTGGCGCCTGCATGTGAATAGTCACATGCAAGGAAGAGGCACCCTTCCTCTTGGCGCCTAGGAGTACTTGTATAGATGGGGCGCCCTTTCTCTTGGCGCCTATGTTGCTTTATGCGCCTAGGGAATGGGCGCCTGTTTGGATTATTAGAGAAGGGATTCTCTTGTGAGATTCCTTGCCACAGAGATTCCTTGGGTGCATGTATGTTCTTGTCATTCTTGTCACTGCATGTGTATTCTTTTCACTGCATGCATGGTTAAGTCTATGCAGACGAATCGAGTGATCAATGCATTCAACGTTTATGCTATTTAAGTCTGTGCAGATGAACAACTTAGCAATGCATTCAATTTCAATATAGAAAAGAAAGTTAGATTTTAAAAAACTGTCTTCCTCACAACATTACATGATCAGTGCCCATATCGAAGGTGAAATATTTGATCATCAATTGTTCGGTTTTTATTTTCGTAACACAGAGGTAACTTGGTTTATAATAAATCGACGATCAAATTTTTCACATCTGAAACAAAGAATAGAAAAGAAATTGAAGTGTAGTAATGTGGGCCAAATCATCTATAAAAATCTGGTTTGGTTTGCAGAAAACCAGGTGAAGTTTTATCAGAAGAAGATTCGAGATGATGACGATGTTCAGCATTTGTTTGTCAGTCACGAACAATCTGGATATAACAATATAGAGTTGTATATATTACCACATCAACAACAAGTTTTTCAGTTTATTGATCAATCACAAGTGTTTTGTGAAACTAATGACGAGCAAGTTGAGGTGAATGTTCCAGATGACGAAGAAGAAGAAGCCGAGATCATGGTTGATTCAATGGTGAACGCTGATGAGGAAGAAGAGCCAATACCAGCTAGTCATGTATATTGTCCACCCCAACACATGACAAAGTTGAATTTGGGTTCCGATGAACCTTCATTAGATATATGGTACAATCCTTATGTGCAAATGCAAGGATCTTTGAAACAAGGAGACACATTTCACATAAAAGAGGAATGTGTAAAAATCATTAAAAAATTTCACATGCAACTATCAGTTGATTTCAGAGTTGACAGAACTAACGCGTTGAGGTACAAAATTTATTGTCCGAATGAGCACTGCCTTTTTAGGTTGTCAGCTTCGTACCAGAAAAGGAGCGAGTCTTGGGAGATTGGATCCATGGGTCCAGATCACACATGCATGCTGATAAACCCAATGCAGGATCATTGGAAATTAAGCTCTCAACTAATATGCGATGAAATATTATCTGTCATTGACGACAATCCGTCGTTAAAGGTGAGTACAATAATCTCGAATATTAGGGCAGAGTACGAGTACACTTCATCATATAGGAAGGCATGGATAGCTAGGACAAAGGCTGTTGAAAAAGTGTTTGGCAATTGGGAGGAGTCTTACAAACACCTTCCAAAATACATGTTGGCTCTAAAACAATATGCTCCAGGGACTATTGTCAAGTTGGAAATGTTGCCCGCGTATACACCAGACGGGACGTGTGCTGTTGGAAATGGAATATTCCACCGTCTCTTCTGGGCATATCAACCATGCATCATAAGTTTTTCTTTCTTTAAACCAATTATACAAATTGATGGTACATGGTTGTACAAGAAATACAAAGGAGCGTTATTGATGGCAGTGGCACAAGATGGAAACAACAACATTTTTCCAATCGCCTTTGCCCTAGTTGAAGGGGAGACTATTGAGGGATGGAGTTCTTTCCTAAGAAATCTCTGATTGCACGTTGCACCTCAGCGTAACTTATGTTTAATCTCCGTAGACACCCTTCAATCATCCGTGCATATAATAACATTGATAATGGCTGGCAAAATCCTCCTTCGACGCATGTCTTCTGTATTAGACATATTGCTCAGAATTTCATGCGGGAAATCAAAGATAAGACGTTGCAGAAGAAGGTTGTCAATGCTGGTTACACATTATCAGAACCTTCTTTCAAACACTACCACGAAGAAATAAGATTGTCAAACGAAGATGCAGTATGGTGGATCGATAGTATTCCATTGGAGAAGTGGACTAGGGCATACGAAAACGGTCAACATTGGGGCCACATGACAACAAATCTTGTGGAATCAATGAGTTCTGTCTTCAAAGGCATCTGTAACCTACCTATAACCGCTTTGGTGCAGGCAACATATTTCAGGCTAGGGGCGCTATTTGAGAGCAGACGTACCAAATGGAGTTCAGTGTTGCAATTTGGCCAATTATTTAGTGATGCTTCAATCAAATTCATTAGACATGAAGCTGCCAAAGCAAACACACATGTAGTCACGATGTTTGACCGCACTAAAGGTTGGTATAGTGTTGCCGAGTCCATGTATCACAATGAGGGCATGCCGATGAGACAGTACAGAGTCGAACTAGATAGAGGTTGGTGCGACTGCGGAAAGTTCCAAGCCTTTCGTACGCCCTGCTTCAATGTCATTGCGGCATGCTCAAAGGTTCTAAGGGATACATCCTACTTGCTATCTGAAGTTTACAAAGTCACCAGCCTATCAAATGTTTATAAAATTAGTTTTTCTAAAGTGGCAAAAGAGGATTACTGGCCAGAATATCAAGGGGACATCGTCTAGCACAACAAAGTTATGCGAAGGAAGAAAAATGGTCGCCCAAATAGCACCCGAATTCGAACCGAAATGGATATGACGAACACAATGGTTAGATTATGTAGTTCATGCCGTCAGCCAAGTCACAATCGTAATAACTGTCCTAGTGTTGGAACGAGCACAACCAGATAAGTTCACATGTACCTCTGTTGCAATATATGAAAAACTAAATTTATTTTATATTAGACGCCTGTGATGAAAATACTATTACATAAACAATAACACAAACAATTAAAACAACTAGAATACAAGAACTATGCGATTACAACCATCAAAACAATTTTGAACATGTAATGCATCATTCTACGAGCATCTTGGTCGGTCTTAATATCCACCAATTCGTGCACTTCTCCATTTTGCTTAAACGTGGACACAAACCATTGTATTCTTCTAATCCTTTCACCATCTCTAATTTCTCCCTCTAATCAACTATACAACGTCCGATTAAGACGTTCAAACGTATATGTGTTCCAGAGACGAATCTGTATCGGAGCCGCAACGACGGAAAATATTACTTCGGTAATTCGCTTCTGAATGTATGCAGACATGGTTAAAACACAAAAACTTGAAGGAGAGTGGAGTTGAATTAGAGAAAATATGGTAGTAGGGGATGATTTTGTGTGAAAAATATTGCATCCAAGACGTGGTATTTATACAGAGAAGACATAAAATGCATGCACCAAGATGCTAGGCGCCCAACATGTCAATAACATGCAGGTGCCCGAGGCATTAGTGTCTCCACTTAAGGCACCATGCAGGCGCTAGAGGCATTGACGCCTCCTCATGAGGGTCAATGCATGCGCCAAGAGCATTGGCGCCTCCTCATGATGAGCCCAATGTAGGCGCCAATGGCTTGGGCGCCTCCTCTTGATGTTTAAGAGATGCGCCGGTTTATCTGGCGCATCCTCTTTTAAATGTGGTTATTTTGGAGGAAAAAAAATTAAAAATTTTGTTATTTTAGAATTATTTTTGAAATAGTTGGTTATTTTAAAAAAAATCATTTATGATAATGAATAATAACCAATAATAATTATAAAAAATTATAAAATTGTTAGATTTATTTATTTATTCATTACTTTTTTTAATATGTATTTTAACATTAAAAAAAACTTTTATTTTGAGAGAAAGGAGTATATATAATTAGAAAAAATTAAAATAGCAATAAAATTAAAAAGATAAAATTTAGTCATTAAAATTTTCCTTTCTAACCATTAGCTAGGAAACTATTGACAAATTTCACTTTTTTTCTTAATTTAAATATCTGTTATTTTAAAATAAATTCTAATAGGAATGTATAAAGTTTGTAAAATGTGGTTCTCAAGTAAAAAATTCTCATTATTGCAATATCAAAAATGTTATTTTAACACTAAAAGTTACATTTACATTACCGTAAATACTGAAATATTATAATAATAAATTTCTTTTTTAATATTTTCTTAATATTTTTTAAAAGATTCTTTTTGAAATTAAAAATTACAGATATAAAATTGTATGATTAATTAATTTTATAATTTCATTAACCAATATTTTACGTATTATTAATCAACTTTATTTTACTATTAAATATTATTTTTAATATCTGAACGATAATTAACAAATTTCATCACTTTATTAACTATTTTTTTTTGTTGATCAACTTTATTTTATTACTGAAAATTATTTTTAATATCTTACCATTTATTAATCAATTTTATCATTTCGTTAATCAATTTTTTATATTTTATTAACCAACTTTATTTTATTACAAAAAATTCAATATCCATGCATTGTGTAAGAACATTGTTCACCTTACACTGTTCATATATTATTCATAAAAGTATATTATTTTATTTTTTAAAAATATTGTTCACCTTATAAATAGGGTGAACAACACATATGGTGTTAAAATTTGGTGTAATGTTGGTGTCAACATAGTATATCTGTTGCAATATAAGGAATGTTATTCTTATACCCATAATATAATTATATTATGTAGACTAATACTTGCATCAAAACTATTCACTTATTCTTACGGTAAATAGTACTTTTTTATTTTTTTATAAGTAAAAAATAATACGTATAAAAAATATTTTTATTTTTAAAATTATTTTTATAACATAAATTTACAAATTATGATTAACTAATTTTATTATTGTATTAACTACAAAAATATAAGTTATGAACACATATTTTCTTTAAAATTCATTAATTAAATTGACTACTTCATTAATCAATAAATGTCATAATATTAATGATGTTCTGACATTACAATATGAAATATAATAATCAATCTTTAAACTCTATTATATTTCATATTTTAAAGTCAGAACTTGGTTAATGTTATGGAATTTATGATTAATGGAATAGTAAATTTAACTAATAAATTATAAGTAAAATATATGGTTAATAATCTATATTTTATATTTAATACAATAATAAAATTGACTAATCACAATATAAAAATAATTTTAAAAATAAAAATATCTTTTATAAATATTTTTTTAATTATAAAAATAAAAATAAAAATATTATTCAGTGTTAGACTTAAGTATTGATATACTGCAGCTGATGTAAATCTGTTAGAATATATATGATAAACTAAACTTAAACTCTTACCTAAGATGATCAATGAATGCAAATGAAGTTGGTGAAGGGTAAAAGGTGAAAACTATAAAACTCACCATAGCTTTCCCACATAGGGCTGAAACTCAAAATAAATCCAAGGTAGTTTCAGTATTGCTGCATGGTAAGTTCGTTAACAAATCCACCATATGAAGCAATCAGACTCTGATCCATCTCGAAAAGCGTTCCATTTTTATCAACGGAAGAATACTAGCAAGATATTTTAGGCTGTAGCTGCAGCACACAAAGGATAATAGACTACACCAATCATTATTACAAAAAATCAATGATCAACTGTCCTTTAGCGACGCGCTCAACTTACTTTGCATCAAACGGCTCCCCCACCTCCAACTAAGACTCTACTCATTTAAAAGGGTATGGTAAAATTTCTGACACCTGGCACGTGCATGTGGGGCTTTGGAGTTCATAGAAGAAAGTAATTTTAGGGCAAAGTTAGCATTCTCATAATTCCACTCAATGTATTTTATAACCTAAAATATTTCTGCTCTGCAAAAATCATTCATGCACCACATGAAAAGCTAATTATTCTTGCTATTTTTTTCAACTTCATTGGTGCATATGATATGAGTGGAGCCTCTTCCATCTCATACCCCAAATTTAATGTTGTATTTCAAAGTTAAATTGTATCCTAATGTTTCTAAAATATATATTAGAAAATAAAAAAAAACTAATGCGGCGTCAGTTGAAATCCAATAAAAAAAATAAAAACTACATCAATAGTGCAACCCAATAACATTCTAGTAGATGCAATTTAGATAATGATAATCTTTATAGAAAAAAATACTAGTCTTTAGAATTAGAATTAAAATTATTATTAATAATAATAATAATACGGCTTTTTCAACTAAGTGGCACGTAGCGAATCTTGTTACAATTATCAATAGTACCATGTGAGTCTCTTTTCTAATTTGGAATCAAGATCTTTCCTAAATAGGAAACTTAAACTATAAACCACTAGAATTAAAAGCTCAACTACTTTGTGATGATAAAAGAAAGGATAAAGCTTCACCTATCCATATGGTTTTCCTTTTTTTAATTGCTCAGGTGATTTTGTTTTAATCTGTACCATATGTAAATTTCAATTATTATTTTTCTTTAATTGCATTAAATAAACAACCGTATACACAACTTGAGTAAGATGAGTATAAACTATTCTACAATTTTTTTTTAATATATTTAGGTAAATAATTTATTGTCATACATGATGAGATGATATATACAAAATTTTCATGTAAAAAGTCACCGCCTCAAAAGTGTGACTTTACTATTGTCCATTCCCAACATCACTATTTTATTCATTTTTTCACTATTCTCTCTTCATTCTCACCAATCTATCTATCACAAGCCTTCACTCACTCCAACTTCACAGTCTGATATCAATTCCCTCTCTCTCTTTCCTCTGCTCATCTTCTGTTTTTTCTCTGTTTTTTCAGTTACCCTTTAAATACTTGTCCATCTTTTTCTCCTTTCCCTCCATCTTCACCTTTTGTTTCTATCTTTATTCTCTTCACATCACAAAAATGGACTGTAATAACCATTTGAAATCTTCCTCCTCATCATCAGAGGAACAGATTGACATGATGTTGATGATGATGATGCAACTCCCTGAATTCTCTTCATCCAACAACAACAATGAATTTCCACCGTCAGATCAAGACTTCTATAACACACGTCCTCTTTCAGATTTAATCGATAACCCTCCAAATCCATTCCCTTGGTCATCATCTTCATCTTCATCACTACCCTTACAATCAACAAACAATATCTCTTTCACTAATAACAACTCCACTACTCCGTTAATCCTTCAGCAGCAGCAACAAACCCCACCGTTAATGTTTTCGAACGCGAACAACACCGACGCTGTTACGAATCCGAACCGTTACGGTGCGGCTGAGAAGAGAACCTCGATGGCCGCGATGAGGGAGATGATATTCCGAATAGCAGCGATGCAACCGATTTACATAGACCCGGAATCAGTAAAACCGCCAAAGAGAAGGAACGTGAAGATCTCAAAGGATCCTCAGAGCGTAGCAGCAAGACACAGAAGAGAAAGAATAAGCGAGAAAATAAGAATACTCCAGAGAATGGTGCCCGGTGGAACGAAGATGGATACTGCATCAATGTTGGATGAAGCTATTCATTATGTTAAATTTCTCAAGACACAGTTGAAGACATTGCAGGAACATGCCAACAATAACAGGACTGTTGCTGGTTCTGGGATAGGGTTCCCTGTTTCATTGCCTAAACCTTATCAAGCTCGTAGTGTTGATCATTATGGTGATTAATTTTGTTGCTTAAGTTTTAATTAGTATTTATAAGTTTAACTACCTACATGTGAGTCATCAGTTAATTATTAAATATAGTACTCTATTTTAAGGTTTAGTTCTTTAACCTATTTAGAATATTTAGCATAATTTGGTTGTAGTAATGTACTTGTTTTTATTTTATATTAGTAAACAAAATGGTGATAAAATTTACACCTATAATTATGATAATCAAGTTTGAATTCTGATTAGTGCCGTCTCAATTTTTCTGTATAGATTAATCAAAGTCCTATATAGATTAGTCAAAATTTAATTATGAAAAGAAATATAAGTCCTATTTAACTATTATTTAATTATTATAAATATTTTTCTGTATTAGTTCTCATGCAGTTGACTATCAACTTAATAATATCGGGTTTTGTTAGTTAAATTAAAATTTATAATTTATGTGGCTGATTATAATTAATTATTGGTATTTTTCTAATTTCCTGTTAAAATTATTTGGCCAAGTTGTCTATTTGTTATTTTGATTATTCGATTTTAATATAATTATTTGAATATTATATTAAAAGCGATATTGGAATGAGTGTGCGCGTGGAAGAAAGGAAAACAATAATATTCTAAAGACAGCAGAATAGGGGATAACTCTATTGATTGAATAAATAATGGAGAAAATGATTTATAGTATTTTTTTATTAATATATTTAATCATTGAATCTTGTTTGAAATTTTTTATTTCACGTGTTATATTTTAATTAGATAAAGGAGTACTAGTAGTAAACTAAACATTCTAGCATTAAAATACTTGTTCTAAATATATTAAAAACTAGTAGTATTAATAAAAGATTGTAATATATGAAATGTTATGTTTCTTAAGTATAAACATTTTTGGAGTATGGAAGCAGGGAGCAATGTGCCAAACATGGTTAAACGGAAGTTTTAGGCTCCCGGTTTTGGGTACAGATGTACGGTCATATTGAAAACAGCCCGGTGCATGGTTTTCTGAAGTGACAAAAAGTAATGGAAGATTTTTTTTAATAAGTGCATCGATATTGTTTTATTTTATGATGATTATCTATATTTATCTACCGTCCAATTATTTAGTGTTTTTTTAGAGGCATATATAATATTATATTATCTATAATGAAAAAAAGTACTAAGATCAAACTAGATGAGAAAAAAATGAGATTGATAATAGCATAAGAGGGACTAAAAATCAAGAAAAAAGAATCGAAAGAAAGAAAATACAACTAAAGAACAAACACTACCCAAAACAAAGTCAATAGCTAAACTACAAAAGAGAAAATAACTAATATCAGAAACAGAAACAACAATAAAAAAAACATAGGTTAGATCTCTTCGTTAAGAGACAAAAAAAACAACAATCAATCACCACCAAAACAACAAGAATACACTAAAAGGAGACCGAAGATACTCAGGGCGCTATCTGCTTAGATGCATAATAGGGTTCTCGAGTCATTCTAAAAAAAGCACAAGAGTTCCCCACAAACCTACCAATATACCATTTTCAAGTCAAATGAGTACCCATGTCTTCCATATCCTCTGAAATCACTAATTTATCAGAGAACACAATATCACTCACATAATAATGTCATGACATTTATTCGACATTGTACTCCTTCAACATTTATTTCATCCAGAGTATTTGAGTGCAACTAATTCCTACAACAATGCATTAAGCTTCTACAGTAGATAACAAGACACGATTATGCTTCTTGTTGAATGATGAGATTAAATTGTTGCCAAGAAAGAAACATCTATCGGATGTGCTCTTTCTATCATCAGGACTCCCAGCCCAATCTGCATCACAATACCCTACCAATATTGAATTGGTATCATGAGAATATAGAATTTCATAGTCACAGGTTCCACTTATGTACTTCATGATTCTTTTCACTTGATTCAGATGAGTGGCTTTGGGTTTAGCTTGGTATCTTGCATATACTCCTATAGCAAAAGTGATGTCATGTCAGCTTGATGTATGATATAAAAGACTTCATATCATACTTCTATAGAGACTTTGATCTACGTAAACTCAATTTTCATCTTTTGATAACTTCGCATGAGTTGCAGCTGGAATTCTCTTCTGGTTAACCTTGTCAAGACTAAATTTCTTCACTATACTCTTTGCATACTTACTTTGGGATATAAAAATGTTATCTTCCATTTGCTATACTTGAAGACCTATAAAGTAAGTGGTTTCTCTTACAAGACTCATCTCAAACTCAGACTCCATTTGTTTAACAAAATGTTCCACCATCTTGTCTGACATCCCACCAAAGACTATGTCATCAACATAAATATGGGTTATCATGAGTTTTTCTCCATCATTCTTCACAAATAGAGTTTTATCTTTTCGTCTTCTATTGTACGCATTATTGATTAGCAATTTCAATTAACCTCTCATACCAAGCTCTTGGAGCATGCTTTAATCCATATAGTGATTTCTTCAGCTTGTACACTTGTTTTAGAAAGCTAGGAACAATGAATCCCTTTGGTTGTTCAACATAAACTTCTTCATTAAGATATCTATTCAAAAAGGCATTTTTAACATCCATTTGATATAATATAAATTTCATCATATAGGAAATTCCAAGTAATAATCTAATGGACTCAAGTCTAGAAAATGGAGCAAATGACTCATCAAAATATACTGCTTCTAATTGAGTGTGCCCTTGAGCAACTAAATGTGCCTTGTTCCTTATCACATTACCACTTTCATCAGATTTTTTTCTTGAAAATCCATTTGTTACCAATGACATTCATATCTTCGGGTCTAGGAACTAATTCCCAAACTTTTTTCTTTTTGAACTGACACAGTTCTTCTTGCATAACATTGATCCAGAATTCACCAATCAAAGCTTCCTTGATGTTCTTAGGTTAAATCTTTAAAATAAAACATGTGTTAGCAGTCATCTCTCTGGATCTGGTAATAACTTATTCATTCAAATTTCCTATGAAATTTTAATGGGATGATCCTTTTGATTTTTGTTTAATGGTCCCTTGTTGATTTGTGGATATTTATAAATTGTGCTTTCAAGCTCAATTTTAAACACCTTGGGTAGGACATCTGTTGGGGCACCAGTCTGTTGAGGAGAAACATCATCTTCATTTTCGTCTTCTTTCTTATCTTTATAAGTATCATCAATGACAATATTTATTAATTTCATCATAGTCTTGGTACATTTGTGTTGAATGAGTTTTTAAGTGTCGGGTTTTTGGTTTTAGTCACGGTATCTTGCATAAAAGTGTAAGAAAATGCGGTAAAAGATTTGGTTTTAATATTTGAGAAATATTGCCAAAGTTAGGGTTCGACGATCACTTTGCATGTATATGTTCGATCAACAAAACTTATAAACTCCTTTAGATGATAAACTATTTCACAAAGTCCCCCCAATGTGTTTATCTCTAACACACATTGTGAGTTTTCCCATTTTGATCCATTGTTTATCTCTAACACAATCTATCAAAATGACAACTTTTTGGTTCAACCTTATGGTGAACAAAATCATTCATTACTATCTCTAGCTAACAAACAAGATTGGATGAAAACCTAGGTAAAGAGTTGGTAAACATCTCTCGATCATAAACCAACACAAAGAGTTTTCAATAAAACAAAGTTTTCACCATATATTCATCATTAAAGAGTTTACAAATGAAGATCATCTCATATACACACAAAGCTTATGACCATCTACATCTAACCTTGACAAGATGAAGAACTTAGCTACTCATTTTCATGGTAGCTTGGTCAACAAGTTTCAGAAGAAGGTTGATCAACATCCGAGTCGAATAATCGAGATTGGATGGGAATCCACCTTCTTTTTGTGAAAGATTGTTAAGAGATGAAGAGAAATGATTTCTAGGTCACAAAGTATCTCTAGAGCAATGCTGGAAAAATATCTCAAAAGTACAAAAGTATGGAGGTGTAAGGTATGGCTCCAAAAAGTAGCCCCTGCTACTTATAGTGCTGCTACTGAGCTGTCATGCTCGCTAGGCGAGCAGAATGGCTCGCCTAGCGAGCCCCAAAATGAGGCACCTGAGGCACCTGCACCCAAAGAAATATCCTTTTCCAGATTGGCATGTTTGCTAGGCAAACAAAACCTTCGCTAGGCGAAGCCCACGCTTCACCCTTCGCTCCAGCGAGCTTAGGAGGTTTTGCTACTGGAATTGCTCGCTGGGAGCTCGCTAATGGCTCGCCTAGCGAGTGAGTGCTGGCTGCGCTTTTGACCAAGTCTGGATGTGTTCGCTACACCCTTCGTTGGCTGCTCGCCTAGCGAGTTTGTTGATGTTTGCTACTGTAAAATACTGGAGCTCTTCGCTGGATTCTCACTGGGTGCTCGCCTAGCGAGCTCTTCGCCACAGCCCTCGCCTAGCGAGCAAGCTGATGAATGCATCCTTTTTTTGGTCCCTTTGCCAACTTTCTTATGGCTTCATTTTCTATTATTTCATGCCTAATTCCTGCACAATAACACACAAATCAAAGGTACCAAGATCGTTTATCATTGTATTGCAATTCATCTAAAACAAAGGTGGTTTCGAACACTTTAGCAAGGAAATGGAGTGAAAGATGCCCATATTTGATAGCTCAAATAAGCATTTTTGGGTATCTAACAACTCTCCCCAACTAGATTCTTGCTTGTCCTCAAGCAAAGTATGCCTCTTGAAGGAAAAGAGGATTTGCATTAAGAAAAATGTTTCTCCGAAATCGGATAAAACGGCTCAAACACAAGCGAATCAGCAGATACAAATTTCCAACGGTTAGAATAAAATAATACACAAGAACTAAAACTTAGTAGCAATGCGAAATATGTATCTATCCACAACAATATTATCTTGAATGAATCACCCTATCTCTCCTCTTCGAATAAGGATTGAAGAAATTACGCGTTTGCAACCGCGGGAATAATCTCACTCTCCAACAAACAATGAAGAAATCAATTCAATTCATACAATGTCTAACAATTATAAATGGTAATGTGGAAGCACGAAGATCACTAAGGACTTTTCGGTTGAAGCTTGGTTAGGTTAACAAACAAGGGTCATTTCTAAGGCCATTGAAAACGAAATTGCCGATGCAAAAGAGACATTCACTGTACATTATTCACACATCTCAACTTCGTTCCATTTATTTCTCATTTGAAACCTTCACAACTCTTATTTCACAACTCAATTTTTGTTTTTCACTATTTTTCTTCCAAGCAAGCATTCATTTTCATTTTCTCTATTTTTTTCTTTCTTTCACATCATATTTACAAAAGAGATGTTTCTCTTTTCTATATTTTATATATTTTTTTTTATGCTTGCTCGGTTTTTCAAGAGTTGTGGCACTTACCGATTCTCATTTTCGTTCTCCCCAACTTATTTCTTACTCACCCTAAGTGAATGCTCTTGACTTTTTACGGCAAAAGAACAATTATCAAAATTTTCCGGGTTTCAAGAAAAAAAGATTTTTGAAATCTCGCTTTATTTCAAGCTGAGATTCAACTGTTTAAGCTCAAAGGGGTTAACGAATACTCTCTCTGCTCACAGGTAAGTTGTATTTGGAACTGGTTGTGCTCGATAGAAAACAAGTGCCTTGATCATTTCTAATTGCTTCCACATATTCACAATAATAAAAGACAAAGCATGAATCAAATGAATCAACAAAGCTTATTAGAATCCAGCATTTAAGTGTACAAATGGAGGTTTCCTCACAATTTGTGGTTTTAAGTCCTAGATGAAACATTCATTCAATTATGTTGCAAAAAGACAATATTCAATTACAAAAAAGAGTATAGTTCTTAATGTTGGTGTAAGCCCTAGAGGCCAATATTTTTTGGTACTTGTATCAAATTATTTATTAATAATAAAAGGCATTTTCTTTATTATGGTTGATTAATAAAGTCCCTGGAATAGATAGTCCGTTTAATGTATTAAGTGTGACTTAATCATGAGAACACATTAAACATAAGGACACTATTCTTAAAGTATCCGTAGTCGAGCTTTAGTGTGAAGTGGGATAACATTAAAGCATTAAGACTATTATGTTTGTAGACTGATGATCACATCTCATGGATCATGGATAAAGAGTTATCAAGTCTTAAACATAGGTATGAATGTTAGGAGTAATATTTATACCGGATTGACCCGCTATGAGAATACTATATAGAAAGTTATGCAAAGTGTCATAAGTTATTCTCATGGTGATAATGGTGTATACCACTCTTCGACCTGAAACCACTATGGACCCTAGATGTGGAGTCGAGTGCTTTATTGCTGATCCAACGTTGTCCGTAACTGGATAACCATAAAGACAGTTGATGGGTACTCCACGAAGCATGCTGAGGGACATGAGTGACCTAGATGGAATTTGCCCATCCTGCATAACAGGATAAATGTCTATGGGCCCAATATTAAACTGGACAAGGATGACACGGTCTATGCCTTGTGTTCAATATAGACATAAGGGCAAAAGGGTAATTATACACATAAGTATTATCAAAGAAGGTTTTGTCAGATCACATGACATTTTCGTGTCTTGGGTAGCAGTGATGTGTTGCTAGATACCGCTCACTATTTATTATGTTAAATGCGTGATTTAATATAATTGCCAACGTCACGAAAACCTACAGGGTCACACACAAAGGACGGATTGATGAGAGATAGAGTAACTAAGGAATACCGTAAGGTACGGTGCCCTTAAGTGAATTATAGAACATCGTAAGGTACATTGTACTTGAGTAGAATACGAAATATGGTAAGGTACCATGGGCTTAAGTGATTTTGGGCATATTATAAGATATGGGCCAAAATACACTTAAGTGGGCCTTTTAGCTTGAAGCCCACACAAGTGGTTCTATAAATAGAACCCTTGTGCAGAAGCATTCATTTTGCGGTTGCATTATTTTCGTTTTCTCTCACTCTCTCTCTCTCACTCAAAGCCTTCATTCGTACCAGCTAGCACTGTGATTGAAGGAACCCGTTCGTGTGGACTGAGTAGAGACGTTGTCATCGTTCAATGTTCGTGATCGCTTCGTGGATCTGCATCAAAGTTTTGATCGTCACAAGAGATCTGCACCAAAGGTTTCAATCGTCATAAGAGGTAAATATTCTATCACTGATCATGACCATTCGTAAGGATCTCTAAAGGAGAAAAATTTAATTTCCGCTGCGTTTTGGACCGCAATTCTCCTTCAGTGGTATCAGAGCCACTTACGAAACCATGAATCGGATAGCTGTTTAGTTTCTGTATTAATATGATTAAAAGACAGAATGAATCAATTAATTAAACGGGTAATTAAATTTGGCATCATGAGTGTACGAGTTGGATGATTGATGTTGACTATGCTTTGGTACCGACATTAGTATGGTGAAGCAGCGATACATCGGTCGTCCATAGGTTACGCAATTGAGACCGATCAACTTATATATGATATAAGTAATCCTAATGCAAAGTATGGTATATGTGATATGCTATTTCTGTTTCGTTCATTCAAACACTAAGTGGTTGTTTTCCTTTGAGCGATCAATGGTCATTTGCTTTGGAATCCGACATTAGTATGGTGAAGCAATGACTCGTTGATCAATCATACTGAATCAACAATCGAGGTGTGTTTGACGGTCTGAAATTGGCGCATTAGGGTTAGTGACGGCGCAAGGGTTGTGCCGTCAAAGAGTTGTGAATTTAGGGCTTTTTGGAAGAGGTCTGAAGACTGTTTCAAAGTTCTGTTATTTTGGCCGCGTGAAGCTCGTGACGAGCGTAACAAACTGGGCGTGACGGTCGTAATGGACATGTGACGAGCGTAACAAGTTGGACGTGACGGTCGCCACATGCCTTGTGACGGTCGTCACACTCACAGATCCAAAAGTCTAGGCATTTCTGTTTCTGGCCGCGTGACGGTCGTAACATGCCTGTGACGGTCGTAACAAGCTTGTGACGGTCGTAACATGCTTGTGACGGTCGTCACACTCACAGAGTCAAAATTTTGGGGTTTCTGTTTTGTGACTACGCAAGGGTTGTGTTGATGCAAAACAATGTCCATTTCAAATGAATTGTTCATTAAAATTTTGGACAACTCTGCGTAGTGTGATCGGTCGCCGAAATTTAATTTGATTTTAATTAATTAAAGGAATTAAAAATTAATAATAATAATGTGTTTGTTATTATTGCCTTGTTGTGATCAGTTATGGCCTTAGTCTTCCTTTACTTTGTTTTGGATTTTAAATACGACCTGCGTGTCGTGCCTCTCCTTTTAATCTCTTAATGTAACTTCTTTTCTCATCTCAATCCCTCGTATGTAAAACGAGTTTCTTCTGTAAAGTTATGAAGAAAGAGAAGAAGACAATGTTATGAAGAAAGAGAAGATTTCAATATCAAAGGAGGACAACCTTGAAGATCAAAGGAGGACAACCTTGAAGATCAAAGGAGGACAACCTTGAAGATCTTGCTTGGAGAAGCTTAGATAGTTAGTAGGTTAGCTTAGGTTCTCTCATTGGCTTGGGAGAACAATTGCGCTAGGGGCCATAACTGTTTCATTTTGTTTGTATGTATGTTGATGCATGTGAATGTATGTTGATGCATGTGAATGTATGTTGATGCATGTGAGAGACGATTTATATGATAAATAAGCCGGTGAGATCATAACAATTACAATTCCCTCAAATTAAATATTAAGTTTATGCTTTCCAAGTTTTAGCACTCATCAAGACTAGTATCGGATAATGTAGGTTTCGCCTACGCGAGGTGCATGATCTATATATTAGTAAGGTGCGATGGGATAATTGTAATATCCAACTGCTAAAACAATGGGTCAAACTTAACTAAACAAATTATGAGAATATTATATGTTTGCTTTCCAAGTTTTAGCACTCATCAAGACTGGTATCGAATAATGTAGGTTTCGCCTACGCGAGGTGCATGTTTTGTATTAGTTAAGGTGCGATGGGATAATTGTAATATCCAACTGCTAAAACGATGAGTCAAACTTAATTATAATTTTCTTGTATATGTTTAGAAGCAAGAGTTGGGAATGATCCATATGATGGATTGGAGTAAGGAGTTATTCACCCAACTGAAATTTTCGAGAGTTGTTTGAGATACAATTGGAAGGAGTCCCTACCTAAATAACCTAGTTTTGTGTAATCCGCCTACGCGGACTTAGAACGAAGTGAAATATGGATCTCGACCCACTAGAAAATCTTCCAACAGGATTTTCCGAATCAAATGATGAGGGTCATTTGTTTTGAGTAAAATAGTGGGAGCATATTTAATTAAAAGGCCTAATTAAATATGTCCATGATACTTATATTTTCATTAATCCTTATGTAGATAACCATGACAGCAAACACCTCTAACAACATCTTCCGATCAATCCTTGATAAGGAAAAATTGTCTGGGACAAATTTTCTGGATTGGCACCGAAACCTGAGGATTGTCCTCAAACATAATAGAAAGTTGTATGTCTTGGAGACACCTGTTCCTGAAGAGGAACCTCCTAGTTCTGCACCTAAGGCAGAAAGAGATGCTTATAAGAAGCATGTCGATGATGCCAATGAAACTGCTTGTCTCATGCTGGATGTCATGAACTCAGAGTTGCAAAAGCAACATGAGAACAAGACAGCGTTCGATATGATCGAACACAAGAAGATGCTCTATCAAGAGCAAGCAAGGCATGAAAGGCTTGAAGTTTCAAAAGCCCTTTTTCAAAGCAAGTTAGCTGAGGGAGCCCCTATAGGTCCCCATATACTCAAGATGATTGGGTATGTGGAAAACCTTGAGAGATTGGGTTTTCCCCTCGAAAAGGAACTTGCGACTGATTTGATCTTGAAATCGTTGCCAGATAGTTTCAGTCAATTCGTCCTAAATTTCAATATGATTGATATGGACAAATCTCTTCCTGAACTGCTCGCCATGTTAAGAACTGCCGAGCAGAATCTGAAGTCAAAAGGAAAGTCCATTCTGATGATCGGAAATGGAAAGAGACATAACAAAAGGCCCACCAAGCAGGGTGATAAAGGGAAAGGCAAGGAAGTTGCCAAACCCAGACCCACTGTTGCTGCTTTGAATCCTAGTGGAGGCATAGCAAAGGCAGGCACCTGCTTCCATTGCGGTAAGACCGGACACTGGAAGAGAAACTGCCCAAAGTACTTGGAAGATGACAAAATCTCCATTCACAGGAGAAGGTGAAAGAGCTGATGATCTTTTGGCCCTCATACATACTGATGTATGTGGACCACTGAACATACCAGCCAGAGGAGGTTTTCAGTACTTCATTTACCGATGATTTCAGTAAATACAGTTATGTGTATCTAATGAAACTCAAATCGGAGTCCTTTGAAAAGTTCAAGGAATTCAAGAATGAAGTACAAAATCAACTAGGTAAGAATATTAAAACTCTTCGATCAGATCGAGGTGGTGAATATTTAAGCCTAGAGTTTGATGACCATCTGAAAGAGTGTGGGATTCTATCCCAACTCACTCCTCCTGGAACACCCTAATGGAATGGTGTGTCTGAGAGAAGAAATCGAACCCTGTTGGACATGGTCCGATCCATGATGAGTCACGCCGATCTTCCAAAGTCCTTTTGGGGACATGCACTATTGACAGCAGCTTACACACTTAACCGTGTTCCATCCAAAAGGGTTGAGAAGACACCATATGAGATATGGAGTGGTAAGAAACCACATATGTCTTACATAAAGATTTAGGGTTGCGAGGTTTATGTGAAACGACAAATTTTAACTAAGCTTGAGCCCAAATCTGAAAATTGCTTATTTGTGGGGTATCCTAAAGAAACAAGAGGGTATTATTTCTACAATCCTTCTGAGGGCAAAGTGTTTGTCGCTCGAACTGGAGTTTTCCTGGAAAGGGATTTTATTTCAAAAGGAACCAGTGGGAGGAAAGTAGAGCTTGAAGAAATTCAAGAATCACAAAGCATTGATACACCTATGGAGGAATTAGAGCAGGAAACACAAGTAGTTGTGTAAGAGCAACCTGCTCAAGTAGAACAAGACCAGCGTATGTCAGGCAGGATACGTCACCTACCTGAGATATATGGATCAAGGTGATGTATTACTCATGGATCAAGATGAGCCTGTGACCTACTCATGGAATCTTCGTTTTGATGAAACAGTAAAACAATATGGATTCATCAAGAACGAAGATGAGCCTTGTGTCTACAAGAAGGTTAGTGGGAGCATGATCGTATTCCTGGTATTATATGTAGATGACATATTACTTATTGGAAACGATATCCCTACCCTGCAACAAGTAAAGTCTTGGGTGGGGAAATGCTTTTCTACGAAGGACCTAAGTGAAGCAACCTATATATTAGGAATCAGAATCTATAGAGATAGATCATAAAATGCTTGGCCTAAGTCAGAGTACATAGACAAGGTGCTGAGACGCTTTAATATGAATGATTCCAATGGTTATATGTTTTGCTTAAATGGTGGCGATGTGAGCTTGAAAAGTTCAAAGCAAGATACAGTTGCTGATTCTACAACCGAGGCCGAGTATATTGCTACCTCAAATGCAGAAAAGAGAGTTGTTTGGATAAAAATTTCATTATTGAACTTGGCATAGTCCCTAGCATTGTGGATCCCATTGGTCTCTATTATGATAACAATGGTGCTATCGCACAAGCTAAGGAGCCTAGATCTCACCGACGATCCAAATACATACTCAGGCGTTATCATCTCATTCGAGAGATAATAGATAGAGGAGATGTGAAAATATGTAAAGTACCTACACTTGACAATATAGCTGGCCCACTGACAAAGCCTCTTGCGCAGCAGAAGCATGATGGCCATACTAGATCAATGGGCATACGGGGTATGCCTGATTGGCTCTAGTGCTAGTGGGAGATTATTGGTGTAAGCCCTCGAGGCCAATACTTTTTGGTACTTGTATCGAATTATTTATTAATAATAAAAGGCATTTTCTTTATTATGGTTGATTAATAAAGTCCCTGGAATAGATAGTCCGTTTAATGTATTAAGTGTGACTTAATCATGAGAACACATTAAACATAAGGACACTATTCTTAAAGTATCCGTAGTCGAGCTTTAGTGTGAAGTGGGATAACATTAAAGCATTAAGACTATTATGTTTGTAGACTGATGATCACATCTCATGGATCATGGATAAAGAGTTATCAAGTCTTAAACATAGGTATGAATGTTAGGAGTAATATTTATACCGGATTGACCCGCTATGAGAATACTATATAGAAAGTTATGCAAAGTGTCATAAGTTATTCTCATGGTGATAATGGTGTATACCACTCTTCGACCTGAAACCACTATGGACCCTAGATGTGGAGTCGAGTGCTTTATTGCTGATCCAACGTTGTCCGTAACTGGATAACCATAAAGACAGTTGATGGGTACTCCACGAAGCATGCTGAGGGACATGAGTGACCTAGATGAAATTTTCCCATCCTGCATAACAGGATAAATGTCTATGGGCCCAATATTCAACTGGACAAGGATGACACGGTCTATGCCTTGTGTTCAATATAGACATAAGGGCAAAAGGGTAATTATACACATAAGTATTATCACAGAAGGTTTTGTCAGATCACATGATATTTTCGTGTCTTGGGTAGCAGTGATGTGTTGCTAGATACCGCTCACTGTTTATTATGTTAAATGCGTGATTTAATATAATTGCCAACGTCACGAAAACCTACAGGGTCACACACAAAGGACGGATTGATGAGAGATAGAGTAACTAAGGAATACCGTAAGGTACGGTGCCCTTAAGTGAATTATAGAACATCGTAAGGTACATTGTACTTGAGTAGAATATGAAATATGGTAAGGTACCATGGGCTTAAGTGATTTTGGGCATATTATAAGATATGGGCCAAAATACACTTAAGTGGGCCTTTTAGCTTGAAGCCCACACAAGTGGTTCTATAAATAGAACCCTTGTGCAGAAGCATTCATTTTGCGGTTGCATTATTTTCGTTTTCTCTCACTCTCTCTCTCTCACTCAAAGCCTTCATTCATACCAGCTAGCACTGAGATTGAAGGAACCCGTTCGTGTGGACTGAGTAGAGACGTTGTCATCGTTCAACGTTCGTGATCGCTTCGTGGATCTGCATCAAAGTTTTGATCGTCACAAGAGATCTGCACCAAAGGTTTCAATCGTCATAAGAGGTAAATATTCTATCACTGATCATGACCATTCGTAAGGATCTCTAAAGGAGAAAATTTTAATTTCCGCTGCGTTTTGGACCGCAATTCTCCTTCACTTAATGCATTCTAAAATTCTAGCCGGAGGTAACCATGTACCTTAGCATTATTCACTTGTTTATTTTTATCATTGCCATCCAAGCTCGGATGCACCTTCATTGGATACTTCTTTGAGGAGCAACCAATCTAGAAGGTTTGACACTCAACCAACCAAAAATTTATTAAAACAAACGAAATTTAAAACATAAATAATAACATTACTTCAAAATTTAAAATTGTTCATGGGGGACGAAACACCCCAAAAGTACATAACCAAAATCAAAATACACAAATCTGAAAACACAATAGAAATACAACATAATATGAAAAATAAAATAAACTTAGCCCTCCAAGGACTCATAACCCTCATCACTACCGGCTTCAGAACCGGTAGCCTCATCATCATCATCATCATCATCTTCAGCAGCACCAGAAGAAGCACCAACACCCGCCCCCTCTCCAAACACAGGCCTGTCCACAGGCCAGCTAGTGTGCTGCAGAAACTGCTCACGTGACATCATAGAATGCTCACCGGAGGGGTCGCGCATCTGCAATTGTAACAGCTGCATATAATCGTGCATATCGAGCATGGCGCGCTGAGTTGCCGCCATCCAATCCCAGTTGTAGTTACAGACAGCCTGCTGGAAAGGATCGGATCCTAGAGTAAAAGTACCAGGACCATCAGAAGCCCCGGTAACCTCAGCAGCTGAACTACTTCTTACATTCTTCGGTTTGCAGTACTTGGCCACGTATCGGTCATCAATGGCCGGCGGGATCCTTACTTAACCCTTGGAGGGTAGCCTCACCCTCGCTCGTTGGCACAAAGCCATGATTAGACAAGGGAAAGCCAGGGGACAATTCACTCGTGCCCCCGACTTTAGCCCGCTTTCAATCACGGGCTTCAACTCCAAAGCAATAATCCTCGCCACATCAATCTGGATATTCGTGAGGATGCTGTGTACCAAGTGTGCCACTGGGATCGGCACGGTAGAAGTATGAGACTTGGGTTTGATGTTTGTAAGAACCAACAAAAGGATCAGTTGAGCCAAGGGAATCATGTCCTCCCTATGGTATCTCATCGGAACCCCAGATGGGTTCAGCTCAACTGATTTCCCTTCCAAAAGCAGGGCAGCAGAAATCGAATCGGTATCCCGGTGAAGCCTTAAATCTTGGTGGTAGGTGTCTCTCTCATTGGCTCCCAGATGGAGCGGTTCACCCAGGACACGGTTAATTGCATCCCGATCGAACGCAACAGGACGGCCGGACACTCTAGACGTCCATGTGAATGGCTCGTCGTCGTTCGGCAGTGCGTTCGCGTAGAACTCACACACTGTTGCGATGTCGTAATGCTCCAGGGGGGATATTAACCGGTCCCACTTTTTGCTGTTAATCAACCCGGCGAATGTACGGTTCGTGCCTTCAGGGTTGATTATAAATCTCTTTTCCGGCAAAATCTTTCGCTTTTCCAAAGCAACATATCTTGGTGCTTGCTTTGGCCCGACAAATTTGTCGGTGTCGAATTGTATTGGTACGGGACGGGAAGTGTTCCTGCCCTTTCTCTTTTTCGAAGCTCCGGACCTGGATTCCATCTACAAAGACATAGAGAGGAAACAACACAAACACAAAACAGATTAGAAAGCAAAACCAGAATTCCAACTACTGTCATGGTCGTTGCTGCTTCGCCTAGCGAGAACCTAGCGAAGCTTCGCTACAGGTTCGCCTAGCGAAGTGGCAGCGAATGCTCGCCACTGTTACGCCTAGCGAGTTGCTAGAGAATCTTACGGGTTTTTGGGTTCTGCCATGTTTACACTGAAATTTTGGCAAAACCCAAGGTCTCATGGTATCTATTTCAGAACAAAATGATTTATCAAGAAAGGCATCGTTCTAAGGTACATGCAAATCTACACCCACATGCAAAACCTAATGCACTCATTCCCCCAAATTCACCCTAAATGACATATACTTCAGAAATTTACAATGTGAAATCATAAAGTAATGAGAAGGAGCAAACCTGGTTTGAGATCTGTAGAAGTTAGAATGGACAATGAAGGTTGCAATGTAACAGGTGGGGTTGTGAGTGAGATGGAAAGTGAGAGTGTGTGTGAGTTCTGCAGTTCAGAGTGATAAAAAGAAAAATGGTACTTGGGCCCCAAAAGAGTGGCCTGCTGAGAATTAAATGAGTGCTGCCACGCAGCACTCGCTGCTGCTTCGCCTAGCGAGCATCTAGCGAGCATGACAACATTTGCTTTTTTTTTAAATAGCATTCCTGGGACATTCAGCAAGGTTTAACAATTGGAATCCCAATACGACACCACAGAAAAACTGTAAATACTTACAATGTTGGGGTGCCTCCCAACAAGCGCTTGTTTAACGTCGGATAAGCTCGACGGTGCGATGCTCACAGAGGAGCATCCAAAGAAATAGCACAGCTCTTGCGATCCATATGACCGCCGAGATAAACCTTCAAACGTTGGCCATTAACGGTCCAACTCTCCTTCTTTTCCATGTCCTCAATGACAATAGCTCCGTACTCCCTAACTTCTTTTACCCGAAATGGCCCGGACCATTTTGATTTCAACTTTCCGGGGAATAACTTCAACCTGGAATTGAACAATAGGACCAACTGTCCGGGCACAAATTCTTTCTTTCGAAGCTTTTTGTCATGATATTTTTTTACCTTCTCTTTGTACAACCAACTTGAGTGATATGCGGCATTGCGCATCTCTTCCAACTCGAGCAGTTGCACCTTCCTTTTCTCACCGACCAAATCCTTTTCAAAATTTAAAAATTTCAGAGCCCATAAGGCTTTGTGCTCCAATTCGACCGACAAATGGCAAGTTTTACCAAACACCAATTGAAAAGGAGTGAGCCCAATTGGAGCTTTAAAGGCGGTACGGTATGCTCATAACGCTTCATCCAATTTTTGTGACCACTCTTATTCGAATTTGACACAGTTTTTTCGAGAATTCTCTTAATCTCACGATTAGAGACCTCGGCTTGGCCATTCGCCTGTGGGTGATACGGAGTTGCCACTCTGTGTGATACACCGTAATGTTTTAAAATGCTTTCCAACGGTGCATTACAAAAGTGTGACCCTCCGTCACTTATCAACACTCGGGGGGTTCCGAAACGGGAAAATATGTTTTTCTTCAAAAAAATTATTACCGTTTTCGCATCCGCCCGAGGTGAGGCAATCGCCTCAACCCACTTAGAAACGTAATCAACTGCGACAAGCATATACTCGTTACCATAAGAGGGTGGGAATGGTCCTACAAAATCGATGCCCCAACAATCAAATACTTCGACCTCTTGGATGTTTTGGAGAGGCATCTCGTCTCTCTTACCAATCCCACCGCTTCTCTGGCAACTATCACAACTTTGCGCATGGGTATGTGCGTCTTTGAAAATAGTGGGCCAATAAAATCCTGACTGAAGGATTTTAGTGGCCGTTCTCACCCCATTATAGTGTCCGCCGTAAGGCGAGTTGTGACAATGCCAAAGGATGCTCTGGGCTTCATCGCCAGTAACGCATCTCCTTAAAAGGTTATCACTACCCAACTTAAACAAGCACGGGTCATCCCATACGTAATACTTGGCATCCGAAAGAAACTTCCTTTTTTGGTTCGAAGTTAGGTCGGGAGGCACAAAACCACTAGCCTTGTGGTTCGCAAAGTCTGCAAACCACGGCCTAACTTGAATTTTGAAAAAAAATTCATCAGGAAACTCTTCCCGGATTTCCTTCTCTGAAGCGGTAACCTCCACATTAACTAAGCGAGATAAATGATCCGCCACCAAATTTTCCGATCCTTTCTTGTCTTTGATTTCAACATCAAATTCTTGCAACAAGAGGATCCAACGGATGAGCCTTTGCTTCGAATCTGGTTTGGTGAGCAAATATTTAATCGCCGAGTAGTCGGTATACACTACGACTTTAGACCCTATAAGGTAAGACCTAAACTTTTCAAGCGCATACACTATCGCAAGTAATTCTTTTTCAGTGGTGGCATAGTTAATTTGAGCCTCATTAAGAACTTTACTTGCGTAATATATCGCATGAAATTTTTTCTCTTTTCTTTGGCCTAATACCGCTCCGATTGCATAGTCGCTCGCATCACACATTAGCTCAAAATTTAAATTCCAATTTGGAGCGACTATAATTGGACCGGTAACCATTTTTTCTTTCAAAGTCTCAAAAGCTTGCAAACGTTCATCGGTTAAGAGAAATACCTGGTCCTTAGCTAGCAAATTTCTCAAAGGCTTAGCTACCTTTGAGAAGTCTTTGATAAAGCGCCGATAGAACCCGGCGTGCCCCAAAAAGCTTCGGATTCCCTTCACATTCACCGGAGGAGGTAACTTTTCAATCACTTCAACCTTAGCACGATCAACTTCAAGCCCTCTTGAAGAGACTTTATGGCTAAGCACTATCCCCTCGGTCACCATGAAGTGGCACTTCTCCCAATTGAGCACAAGATTGGTCTTCACACATCTTTCAAGCACCGTTTTCAAGTTTTCCAAGCATAAACTAAAGGAACCACCAAATACCGAGAAGTCATCCATGAAGACTTCCATTGTTTTCTTAATAAGGTCGGCAAAAATGGCTTGCACACATCTTTGGAAAGTTGTCGGTGCATTGCACAACCCAAAGGGCATTTTTTGGTATGCGAAAATTCCAAACGGACATGTGAAAGCCGTCTTTTCATGATCGGTCGGGTCAACCGCAATTTGGTTATACCCGGAATAGCCATCCAAGAAACAATAGTATTGTTGCCCCGAGAGTCTTTCGAGCATTTGATCCATGAACGGGAGTGGAAAATGATCTTTTCGAGTTGCGGTATTCAACCGCCTATAATCAATACACATTCGCCACCCCGTTGCAACTTTAGTAGGGATCAACTCATCCTTGTCATTTCGGGTCACGGTAATTCCACCTTTCTTCGGAACCACATGCACAGGACTAACCCATGGACTATCCGAAATCGGGTAAATCATTCCCGCATCCAACAACTTGACAACTTCCTTTCTAACAACCTCCTTCATAGTAGGATTTAAGCGGCGTTGTGGTTGAGCTACCAGCTTAAAATCCTCTTCCATTAAGATCTTGTGCATGCAATAGGAAGGACTAATTCCTTGGAGATCGGAAAGAGTCCAACCCATGGCTTCTTGATTTTTTTCCAGCACATTGATCAAACGGGCTTCTTCATCATTTGACAAAAGTTTGCTTATGATGACCGGCTTTGCTTCGGTCTCATCTAGGAATACATACTTCAAAGTAGAAGGTAACATTTTCAATTCAATAGGCGCTTTTTCGTCATCAACCTCCTTCTTCAAGTCTTCCTCCTCAACTTCCCACAGTTGTAGTTCATTTACACTATCAAGTTCCCTTAAGCATTCATCAAGAGCTTGCTCTTCTTCAACTGTGAAAACTTCAAATGAGTCATCAAGAGCTAACTCCATAGGAGATATCTCATGAATATGCTTAGAAACCTCCAAAATTGCCTCTTCGATCACATCGATGCGAAAGCTATCACTTCTATCTTTTGAATACTTCATTGCTTCGAATAGATTGAAAGTAACTTCTTCATTTTGGACTCTCACCTTCATCAAACCATCGTCAACGTCTATCATCATGCGCGCGATTTTCATGAATGGTCGGCCCAGAATGAGCGGAGCATCATCATCCTCTTCCATATCAATAACAATAAAATCGACCGGGAAAAATAATTTCTCGACTTTAACCAAAACATCTTGGGCTACGCCATGAGGATGTGTAGTCGACTTATCGGCCAATTGCAACGTCATCCGGATGGACTTAATTTCAATGTTGCCAAGCCTCTTTACAATAGACAATGGTATAAGATTAATGCTTGACCCCAAATCAATTAGTCCTTTTCCGACATAGATATCACCAATTTTAACCAGCAAAGTAACTCGTCCCGAATCAACCTCTTTTTTCGGAAGCGTCCTTTGAATGATTGCACTACAGCTCGCATCTAGGACAATGGTCTCCGGTTCCGTATACCTCCGTTTTTTTGTAAGTATGTCCTTCATGAATTTGGCATACTTGGGCATTTGCTCCAATGCTTCGGCAAATGGAATGTTGATTTGCAGTTGTTTAAAAATATCCATGAACCGGGCGTAATGTCGTTCATTCTCCCTTTTAGATGGAGCATGTGGATAAGGAAGGTTTTGGATTGGAGTAGCGCTCACTACCTCCTTTCCTTTAGCAACTCTAGAACTTCTCGCTCTTTTCTTTTTCACTTCCTCCACCATTACTTCATCACTCTTATTTTTCTCAATTTCCACACTTTCTTTCTTTTCAACTTCACCATTCTTTTCGTTCTTTTCAACTTCCTCCTCACTCCACTCCCCCACTTCACCATCAATATTATCCTCCAATATTTCCTCCTCATTTTTTTTCTTTTCCTCTCTTTGTTCACTCTCATCTCTTTTTTTATTCTCACTAATCAACTCCCTCCCACTTCTCGTCGTGATGGCTTTACAATGCTCCTTAGGATTTGTTTGCGTGTTCGCCAAAAAAGATGGACCGAGTTTTTGTTGTTCCGCTAGTTGCTTAGCAAGTTGTCCAACTTGAGTCTCGAGATTTTTGATTGCCGCATCGTTGCTCTTTTGATTAGCCATTGACATTTGCATAAATTGTGTCAATGTCTCTTCTAACTTTGAAGTTACGACCGGCGGTTGTTGAGGTTGATAAGGATTTTGGGGAGGGTTTTGACGGCTAGAAGAACCACCCCCATAACCTTGGTTATGGTAATAGTTACTCCTAGGTTGGAACCCTTGATTCCCTTGGAAGTGTTGTTGTTGATTTTGAGGATGTGGTTGATAAGGTTGTTGTTGTTGTTGTCTCGGTTGGTAGTCTCGTTGGTTCGCCATGTAGTTTACCTCTTCGAACCCAGGAGGTGGACAAAATCCGGTGTCATGCTCACCTTTGCAAAGCTCACAACAAGCTATTTGTTTAGCTTTTGAAGGTTCTCTCAACTCTTTTATTTGTTGCATTAAGAGTTCCACTTGTTGTGAAATGAGTTTGTTTTGGGCAAGAATGGCATCGTTCGTCCCAAGTTCAAGCACTCCCGGCTTCTTCAAAGAGTTGCCTCTACTTTGACTTTGGAGATCATTTAGAGCCATTCGATTTATGATATATGTAGCTTCTTCGGCGTTTTTAGACAATAAAGAACCACCCGAGGTAGCATCCAACAAAGTCTTGCAATTTGGTTGAAGTCCATTTTTGAAAATATGGATTTGAGTTAATTCATCAAAATCATGCCCTTTACATTTCCTAAGCATGGATTTGAATCTTCCCCACGCCTCATTTAATGATTCGTTAGGAGCTCGCTAATGGCTCGCCTAGCGAGTGAGTGCTGGTTGCGCTTTTGACCAAGTCTAGACGTGTTCGCTACACCCTTCGCTGGCTGCTCGCCTAGCGAGTTTGTTGATGTTTGCTACTGTAAAATACTGGAGCTCTTCGCTGGGTTCTCGCTGGGTCCTCGCCTAGCGAGCTCTTTGCCACAGCCCTCGCCTAGTGAGCAAGCTGATGAATGCATCCTTTTTTTGGTCCCTTTGCCAACTTTCTTGTGGCTTCATTTTCTATTATTTCATGCCTAATTCCTGCACAATAACACACAAATCAAAGGTACCAAGATCGTTTATCATTGTATTGCAATTCATCTAAAACAAAGGTGGTTTCGAACACTTTAGCAAGGAAATGGAGTGAAAGATGCCCATATTTGATAGCTCAAATAAGCACTTTTGGGTATCTAACAATTTGTTATATACTATTTATTCTCTTATATTTATGGACTATCCTAGGAAAAATTCTTCATCACTCTTGGGATCCGTCTTTCTTATTTGCTCACGATCTGTCATGATAAAGCTCTTGATACCAAATACATGAAAATATTTGACAATTGGTTTTTTCCCTTTCTACGACTCATATTGAGTTACTTTGGTTCCAAATATTATGGTCACACGATTATGAATGTGACAAGATGTGTTCATTGCTTCATCCCAAAAATAGTAAGGTAGGTTCTTGGCATGCAACATTACTTTAGCTGAATCTTGCAAGGTTCTATTCTTTCTCTTAACAAGTCCATTCTATTGAGGTCAGATAGGTGCTAAGAATTCATGATCAATCCCTTCAGAGGAACAAAACTCAGAGAATTTAGAGTTTTCAAACTCTTTTCCATGATTACTTCTTATTGTTACTATCACACTCCCTTTTTCTCTTTGAAGCTATTAACATAGCTCTTTGAAGACATCAAAAGTGTCAGATTTTTCTTTAATAAATTTGACCTAAGTGTACCTTGAAAAATCATCCACACACACAAAGACATATTTTTTCCCACCCAGGCTTTCTACCTGCATAAGCCCCATCAGACTTGTGTGATGTAACTCTAGAACTTTTGAGGTGGTAAGATGATGGAGCTTCTTGTGGGAGATCTTGGTTTTCTTGCCTATTTGACATTCGCCATATATTTTTCCTTCTTCAATCTTGAGCTTTGGAAATCCCAAGATAGCATATTTATAGATAATCTTTATCATACTCTTGAGATTAAGATGACCAAGTTTTGGTGCCATAGCTTGATCTCGTCTACCTTGGATATCAAACATGTAGATGGCTGACTTTTATTTTGAGATGCTCGCAAATAAAAGTTATCTTTGGATCTTGATCTTGTTATTAATACTTCTTGATCTTTGCTGGAAACAATGCATTCTGATTTGTTGAAACACATATTCAAACCTTGATCACATAGTTGACTTATGTTGATCAAGTTTGCAATTAATCCTTCTACCAGCAGCACATCATCAAAGCTAGGAAGACCTGGATAGACCAGTTTGCCTATACCATTGATTTTTACTCTTGCTCCATCACCTAAGGTAACATAACTATTGGAGTATGATTTTAACTCTTCTAGATAGTTCTTTTCTCCAGTCATGTTCCTGGAACATCCACTATCAAAGTACCAATATTCTCTTGAGAAAAATCTAAGAGATGTGTGAGCTATGAGACAAGTTATCGATTCTTTGGGTTTCAACACTTTCCTTGCTTGAGTTTTCTTGCCTTTATTTCTGTTGAACCTTGGTTGACTATAGGGCTAAGGATATTCATACAGTCTATAGAAATAAGGCTTTATATGACCATATCTTCCACAATAGTGACATCTCCATGATGAGTTCTTGTTTCTTCTGTACTGAGGGTACATATGTTGAGCAGGATGTTGAGACATGTGGTCTAACATCATAACCTCAATTTTCTTCTAAAGGGGGCAAACTTATTAGTGGGAAATTTTTCTTCTTTTCTCATGGAGATGTAGTCAAATCTTATTCCCTTCACATCATTAGACATCTTTCTAACTTCCAGGATTTCATCAAGAGCTTTATAACCATTGTTCAACATATGTACAAACTCTATCATATTATTAACTTTGGACTTTAACAAGGTAACTTCCTCTTCCAAACCTGCAATGGTTAAAATTTTCTCTTTTTCCAAAATAAGAGCATTTAGTTTACTTTTCTTTCTCTACAACCATGAATGCTTCCTTCCACTAAGTGTACAACAGCCTATATGGTTTAGTTAATTCTTCATCATCGATTTCTTCATCACTTGAATCACTACCATATTCATATTTTCTAGTAAAAGTCATCACCTTGTTAGCTATTTCTTCTACACTCTCATCATCAGAATCAGACCAAGTGATTGACATACCCCTTTTTTGTTTCTTTAAAATTATAGGGCATTCACCTTTAATGTGACCAAAACCTTCACATTCTTGACATTGAATCCTTTTGCCTTTGTTAGGTTCATCTTCTCTCTTGTGTTAGGGACCAATGTTCTTAAAGTTGTCTGGCACTTTGTCTTCAACATTTGTCCTCCATTTTCTGTCCAAACTCTTCAAATCTTTGTTAAACTTTCTACTATAAAGATCTATAGCATTTGAAATACTTTATTCAGTATTGTAAGACCCCAAT
This sequence comes from Lathyrus oleraceus, assembly GCF_024323335.1. Taxonomy (NCBI): domain Eukaryota; kingdom Viridiplantae; phylum Streptophyta; class Magnoliopsida; order Fabales; family Fabaceae; genus Lathyrus; species Lathyrus oleraceus. Next base: position 115,596,294 of record NC_066583.1, read on the forward strand.
TTTGACCCTAATATCCCTCATGCAATTCCATCCTAAGCATTAGCATTGGGATCATACCTTGGCATCCTCATTACCCCTCTTCATTGGGTTTATTTTGGGAGAGATCACCAAGCACTTTGTGGTTGTATCATACTTGTATTTTATCATTTCACTAACCAAAATACCAAAAATATGCTTTTGCATTTGTCTAACTCTTTTGTAGGAAGGGCATGATTCCATTGATTCATCACGTTCACATCTAGGGTTTGAGACCCTCATGAACAAAGAGCACAACCAAGAATTGATTAAAGAATGGTTATGAACATCATATATGAGTCCCAATATTCTCTACATGTTATATTGATCAAGTTTTCTTCAAGAGTTTGAAGGTGATTTGCCTTGGAAACCCTAGTTTGACTGGGTATCTTGAGTAACTTCTCCAACAAGCTATCTCAACAATTGATCAAATTTCTCAAGGGACACTTAAAAATTAATCATCTTATGCATATATGATCTACCATGAGTCAAGAAAGTTAAGAGGATTGGAAGTTAGCAAGTTGGTTGATGGTGGTTGGCCAGATGAATTCATCTGATCAAAACTAGGTCTCCCTAGACCCTATCTCCTACAATTTTAACCATATGAAAATGATCCCAAGAGTAAACTTACTCTAAATGACATTAAAAACAACTTTCATGTTTAGACCTAGAGCTATTTTTTCTTGGAAAATCATTTTCTATGCTGAAATATTATAGGTCATTTTGTCTAAACCCTAATTTGAAAGTCAACTTCCCAAGGCCATAACTTGCTCAATTTTTATGATATGAAATATTTCCAAGTTTCACAATCAAATTCAATGTGTCTACTTAAACTTTTATGTTTGGAGTGGGAGCTAATTCAACTTTTTTGAGCATGTGATATGAGGATAGATTATAGGTCACTTTTGACATATACCATTGATCAAGTGATTTTTACAAACTTCAAAAATGCATAACTCTATCATTTTAAATCCAAATGACATGAAATTGGTTACCATTTTTAATGTATTTGATATAGATACAACTTTGATGAAGACACTTTTATCATTTGAAGCTCATATAAAAAGTTAAGCAAGGTGGAATATTGAGACATATGGCTTGACACTTAAAAAAAATTGATATGTCAAAAATTTCCAAACTTCCACCTCAAATTTCTCCAAGTTCCAAGCTCCAAATGAAAAAGTGTTGAACATGAAAGTTGTTCCTCTTGATCTCACCTTTCCAAAGAGCTTAAATTCATCCATTTTGGACAAAGAATGCATATGCTGCACAAGGCATGAACATGGTGACATCACTTGGCAAAGATCAAACTTCAAATCTAAATGCACACTTGCCTTGCAATCCAAGCTGAATTCAGACGATCTAACATTCATTTGTGGACTTATGGCAATGATTTTATAGGCCTATGCGCGCCCATGCACCCATGCATCACCAATGACCAAATTTGGAAAGTGATTTCAAGTGTGAAAATATCAATGGTTTCAGCTATAAATAGAGCCTCTTATGCTCAGCAATCAACAGACATTCGCGCCAGCTTTGATCCCCCATCTAAAACCCTCACTTTGCAAAGGATAAACCTGAGAAACTCATTTGAATTTGAGGCTGAATTTCCACTGTTTTGAAATTCAAATCTCTAGGAATCCACAGCCTTGTAAGCATCCAATCCTTCTTCTACAAGCAAGTGAAGTGAGATCAAGCACAAGCAAGATCAAGATCAGTTGAATCCAGACCTCAATTGAAGGTATTTTCCAAAAAAATTGATCTCTTCGATTCTCTCAAATTCTTGCTCAATTTTATTGATTCTTTGGTTGTCTGGAGTCCTACCAATGTAGGCAAGAAGATTGAGTTGCTTTGAGGCCAAATCGAAGCAACTCAATTCATGTACCTCAAATTTCAAATCCATGTATCTCTCAATATACTTGGAGTTAGAGTGAATTGAGGTCAGATTCGAGCTCATTGCCAATTTTACTTTGAAATCATGTCCTTGTTTTTAATTTTGGTGATTGTTGATGGTGGACCAGTCCGGTGAGGTCCAACGGAGAAGAAGACCGGAGCTATAACTCCGGCCATGCGCTGGCATGTCTCACAGCCACAAGATCCTCTTGTTTTGTTTTAATCACGACCGTCCCTGTTAAATACCAAGGTTGTGGCGCGCAGACTCATGTCCATCGTGGATAACGCGTTTCTGGCCACTTGATCTGTCACCTCAATTAATGAGGGAGATCAAGTGGTCCACGTTTTTTCTGATATTTTAATTTTCATTTTAATTGTATTATTTTCAATAATTCATATTAAATTCAATATTGATCCAAAAAAATATGGGACTTTCACCAAACAATTTCAAATATTTTTCTCTTTCATATTTTGAATTAAAATTATTTTTTGGATCATTATTAATATTTTTCATGAATTAATTGATTTTGCATTTGTTTTTAATTGTTTAAAAATATTTTTAACTGTCCGAAAAGTATGAAAATTTTTCTCCAAGGTCCTTTGACTTTGTTTGAACTATGATAAATCTCATGGCCATTTCTTTGGTGTTTTGATGAGATTTTAGGAATTGGACAAACCATATTTAATTTAAATGGACTATTTTAGTTTTTTTTTAATTTGAATAAATGCCAAATAAATTTGTTGACCAATTGTGATGATTTGTTTATGTTTGACTCTTGTTGTTGGGCCTTGGTCAAGGTTGATTTGACTTTGTCAAATTAATATCATTGGATTTAGGGGATTGATGGAATGTACATTCCATCTCCCAAAATGAATGGATGATATTAATTTGGTAAAAGTCCTCCTTTGACCAATTTGTGTTTTGATTCATTCCCCTCCCACTTCATCTTATTCCCTTTCTTCATACATTCATTCCATTTGGCCTGTGACATCTCAAAGTCCTAATGCTAGTTGATTGAAAAATTGACATGAGTATGGATGAGATTAGGCCACACCTTTTACATATTCTTTTTGTGTGTGGTATGTTTCATGAGCATAGTCCATTATACTATGTCTCTAACATGCATTAACACCAAAATTCTATTGCCCGTCCTCAAATTGTTGTGACTTCTACATAAGTCCAATTACAATTGCTTAACATAGCGCTAAATTTACGATATAAAAGGCATAAGCATTCTAGTTAGTGAAATTGTAAGTCTCCCCTCTTTCATGGTATTGTTTGGAAACTTGGCCTTCTTTCCTTCCATTGGAAGATGTTTTTGCTCAAGGATTCATGCTTGTGATAAGTGGGTTGAATGTTCTCCAAAGAATGTCTTGAAATGAAAAGCAAAAGCAAAACAATACTAACTTCTAACCTATTAACTACTAACTTTTAATTTCAAGCCTTTACTTTAATGCAATTTACTTTTAGCACTCTATTTCATTTGCCATTGTTCATATCATTCTAATTGTTTATGTTAATGCAATTTTCACTTTGTCCATTTGAACCATATTGTGTGATATATTTTGCTTGTGTATACTTTGCTTGTTTATGTGGTCCTTGACCATTAACGTACATAAATATAACCAAAACTCTAAAAAACTTTTGAGTGGACTGTTGGCTTGATCTTGGACAAATGGACTTAGAATCTTGGCAACCTTCCTATGCTAAAGGACTTGGCCAATGCCAACTTGCTAAGGAACCAAGTTCTTGCAATTTGAACTTCATTTGATACATCTTTGAAGACCTCTCTAAGTTCATCTGCAACGTGATCATTGTGAAGCTGTTATTTTGAACCTGTGACTTGTGGAATTCATCTGTTAAATGGGCTATTTTGAAGAAGATCATGGAATAGATAAGCCTGGATGTGGCCATCTTTATTTGATGTCTTGCTCTTCAAGATAATATAATTGTGCATTTGTGTGTTGCTTGATTCTAAAAAGTCCAAGGGAATTCTGGGTTTCTATTGACATTCTTGTCTATTGGATTTCTACCCACTTGGTCAGATCTTTCCAACTCTTAACTTTTAATTTTGAACATAGGATAGTCTCTTCATCTTCTCCCCATTTCTTTAATTTCAAAATTTCTCCCTCCATTTTTCAAAATCTTCTTTGTGTGAACTTATTTTTTTCTAAACTTTGACCACTTTGTAAAAAAAATAGAAACTTTGGCCTTATGCCATTGCATTTTTTAAACTTCTTTTCTCAAATCAAACTTGTAAATAAACTTAACTATACTTGACTTAAACTTTCAAAAAGCAAAAAAAGAACTAACACATTCAAACCATTTTTAGGCCTTTGTGCCTTTCAAACTTAATTTTTATTAAAAGTAATGCATCCACTTTGAAATTTGTATCACGAACTACGAGATTTTGATCCCTCATTTTTATGTTGGTACGTAGGTACAAGACCGAAGGTTTTGTCAAACACAAAAATATAATTAATGAATTCTTTTCTCATCCCCACATTCTATTTTTTTGTAAACATCACTTTGTATAAAATACATATGCACACAAAAAGGGCTCCCTAGGAGTACCTAGGACACTTTGGGTGCTAACACCTTCCTTTTGTGTAACCAACCCCCTTACCTGTGATCTCTGACTTTTTATTAGTTTTGATTTGAAAACTTCTTACTTTTGGGTTTTGTTCGTACATTTTCCATTTTTCCCTTGGAAACAATAAAAGCATCGTGGAGACTTTTGTTATTTGATCTCTAGCTTGTCAATAGCTTGATGATCATGAATTTCCCGTTACATAAATTAAGTGGCGACTCTGCTGGGGAGTAGTCTCCAGTGGGTTTAACCTACTTTTCGTGTGAATATATTTGTATATATGTGATGTTTGTATATATGTATGTGTGATATAATCTGCTTGTTATGCTTGGTGATCTCTGAGTGGTGAGATAAATTCTAACCCGAACTTGAGTGCAATTAAGATAGGAGGATGGTATAATCATGTTCGACTTGTGTGGAGTAGTCCTTAACAAGTTGGCTTGAGATCCATCTGCTCAGTGGAGACTCCTTTGGATTTGGGAATGTCACACAAGTATTTGTGGTTAGGCATTACTATCTCTAATTGGGTCTGAGAAGCTGAGGACCTTAGAACATTTAACCCATCTTGGCCAATTTAGGACATAGTGCAGAAACTGTTCAAGTGTAGACTTGATAACAGTTGTTACGTGATACTACTCTCAGACGAGTTTCTCTTGAGAATATTATGGGTCAATGAGTCAGTCATCTTAATCTGTAATATCCGATAGATGGAATTAATACTCTGGGAACTTTTTAGAACATGATCTACAGGTTTTTATCCTTAGTTCACTCCTTTGGGATGGTTCTTACCCAGACTACATGCTCGTGACTTGCAACAAACCATTGATTCTTGGTTGATCCAATCAAGTCTTGTCAATATCAATGGAACTTTGGTGTTGATAAGGTGTAAACCACAATCCACCAAAATGGATGATTGATCTTGACAATGACTTGATTCATCCCTTGACCTCTGTTTTCCTTGTGTGTGATCCCTTATTTGTGATTGTTGCATTCATGCATTCATGCACATCATAACATTCATCACACAAAAATTTCAAGGAACTAAGGTGTCATTTGCAAATATTTTCAGACCATGGATTGTGGACGAAGGAACACTAAGAAGTACAGTTTCAGATGTCCCGACTTGAAAGAGTTAAGGAAGTTAGCATCTTTTGTATTAGATCCCTTGGACTTCAAACAACGTTATGGGAAGCTTCTGTCCATCTTGTTTGCTGATGTGGTTGAAGGACTCTTGAGTGTGCTAGTGCAGTTCTATGATCCTCTCTACCATTGTTTCACTTTCCCAGATTTTCAGCTTATGCCTACCTTGGAGGAGTATTCTCATCTTTTGGTGATACCTATTTCTAGTAGAGTGCCTTTTAGTGGATTGAAGGAGATTCCCCGATCTAGTATTATTGCTGAAGCTCTTCACTTGAAGAAGTCTGAGATAGAGGCTCATTGGGTGAAGAAAGGAGGATTATTTGGGTTGCCATCTGTTTTCCTCATCAAGGAAGCTACTACTTGTGCTCAAGCCGGTAGTGTGGAAGATTTTGAAGCTATCTTTGTGTTTCTCATCTATGGATTATCTTTGTTCCCTAACATTGACGATTTTGTTGATGTTAACGCCATTAGACTTTCCTTGATTGGGAATCCTGGGCCTACTCTGTTGGGTGATATGTATTTCTCTTTGCATCTAAGGAATTCTAAAGGTGGTGGAACGATTATCTGTTGTATTCCTCTTCGGTACAAGTTGTTTATTTCACACTTGCCTCAGGCACCTGCTTTTGTGGAGAACAAACAATGTCTAAGGTGGTCTCAGAGACTTATGTCTCTCACTAATGATGATATAGTTTGGTATGATCCGTTCTTAAGCAGTTTGGAGATTATTGATAGTTGTGGTGAATTCTCTAATATGCCTCTCATTGGTATACAAGGAGGAATTAACTACAACCCTGCTTTGGCTCGTCGTCAACTTGGGTTCCCCTCGAGAGACAAACCTAATAACACTTTGTTAGAAGGTCTTTTCTATCAATAGGGTAAAGATCCCCAACATTTGAAGTAAAAGATTGTGCATGCTTGGCATAATGTGCATAGGAAAGGAAGATCCGAGCTCGGTCCGTGCAATTGTGTAGCTTTGGAAGCTTACACTCTTTGGGTGAAGAAGAGAGCTATGGAGTTGAAGATGCCTTATCCTTGTGAAAGACCTATGTCTATGGTTGTGGTTGAGCCATTAACTCTCCCTAACCAAGATGTAGAGGAGTGGGAAGACGCGCTCGCCAAGATGAAGCAAGAAAAGGACATGTGGGAAGAGCGTTTATGTGCTTTAAGCAAAAAGCATGAGGAGTTGCAGTTGGAGTCTAAGGACAAAGATGCACTTATTGAGCTACTTGAAGACCGAGCGACGAAGAGACAGAGAGAGCCAGAGGTTTCATCTTCTAGCATGCCTTAGCCTTCTGTTGCTTGGAAGAAGATTGTTGATCAGCTTGTCCTCGAGAAGACTCAGATGAAGGCTTCTTTTGAGACCGAGATTCGTCGCATTCGAAGGAAGTGTGCGCCTTCAGCCAGATCTTCTGACAGTTTTGTTAGGGATCCTTAGGATGACTAGTCTCCTTTTCTCTTGTATCTTTTTATTTTGGTTTCTGAAATTATACTCAGTATAATCCTTCCAATTTATATAAATAAAAAGAGATTTTTGGTCATATTAAATTGTTGCAATTTCCATTTAAATATTATATATTTGCAAATGATATACTAAGTTCCTTCAAAATAAAAATAATCAAGCATTGCATTTCATGCATCATTTGCATAAGCAGGTTTTCGCCAGATGTCTGATTGGTGTTTCTTCTGTGCTTTAGCCAAGCTGACTCACCGGTACAACACTCGAGCCAATCATCAGAAAATCATGGAACATTTGGAGCAAGAGAATAGAGAGCTGAAGGACGTGATCGCCCGCCTAACTACCATGATGGAGTCAGTTCTTGTTGCTCAAAATCAGGCTTCTCCAACACCTGCAACTCCTCCCGCGAGGACTGTTACTTCAGAGGTGACTACCTCTACCATGCCTGCTGCTACCGCCCACTTCGTGCCGAATATGCCTGCCAGATTCCCGTGGGGAATGCCGCCTAACTTTGTGCCCGAAGGCTTTGCGCCTACATTTGCTTCCATGCCGGCATCTAGCCCGGTCATGTCCGTGCCACCTCCCGTTGTGCACACTTTGCCTTGCGTAGAAGATACCATTTATCATTCTGATCCGTCTGAGGGTCCGGATGTTTATAAGAAGATGGACGAAATGAAAGATCAGTTTCTTGAGTTGCACAAGGAATTGAAAACGTTGAGAGGTAAAGATCTGTTTGGGAAGAGTGCTGTCGAGTTGTGTTTGGTGCCCAATGTCAAGATCCCGGTGAAGTTCAAAGTGCCTGACTTTGAAAAGTATAAGGGGAACTCTTGTCCGCTCAGTAATCTTGTGATGTATGCCCGCAAGTTGTCTACTCAGACTGACAATGATCAATTGCTTATTCACTACTTCCAAGATAGTTTAACTGGTGTTGCACTCCGTTGGTACATGGGGTTTGATAGTGCAAGCATTCGCACTTTCAGCGACTTGGGAGAGGCTTTTGTGAAGCAATACAAGTATAATGTGGATATGGCGCCGGATAGAGACCCACTGAGGTCTATGTCTCAGAAGGACAAAGAGACATTCAAAGAGTACGCGCAAAGATGGAGGGAGTTGGCTGCCCAGATCACTCCTCCTTTGGAGGAGAAAGAAATGACAAAGATCTTCTTGAAAACTCTGAGTTCATTTTACTATGAACGCATGATCGCTAGTGCCCCCAGTGATTTTATCGAAATGGTAAATATGGGGATGAGACTTGAGGAAGGAGTCTGTGAGGGACGGTTGTCAAGAGATGAAGCGTCAACAAGCAAGAGATATGGTAGCAACTTTGGTAAGAAGAAGGATAGTGAGACCAACACAGTAATCAGTGGAAGGCAGAGGAGGCCTTAGATCTGAAGAAATTCAACATCCCGTCAACATCATCATCACCAAGTGTCATCAGTGATTCCGGTATTTTCTAATCAATAAGCAATGCAAATTCAACAAAAACAACAACATCAACGTCAACAACAACAACCACAACAAAGAACGAACACCTACAACAACAACAACAATACCAATAACAATCATCATCAGCAGAACTTTGAGAGGAAGAAGGTCTCTTTTGACCCGATTCCTATGTCGTATGCAGAGTTGTATCCCTCACTAGTTCTCAAGAACTTAATCCAACCGAGGAACCCGCCGCAGATCCCAGAACCACTTCCCTGGTGGTATAAACTTGAGCTTCATTGTGCTTTTCATCAAGGAGCACCCGGACACAATATTGAAAATTGTTATCCATTAAAGTATGAGGTTCAAAAGCTTATGAAGAGTGGTATGGTGTCCTTTAAGGACCGCGCGCCAAATGTGAAAGCAAATCCTTTTCCCTCTCATGGGAACTCTTCAGTGAATATGGTGGACGGTTGTCCTGGGAAATTCAAGGTTTTTGACGTCCGGTTTATCCAAAGATCTTTGGTGCAGATACACAAGGATATATGTATGGTGAGTGACTGTGAGCATGACCATGATGGTTGTGTTGTTTGTAGTGTGAACCCAAGAGGGTGTGATGTAGTGAAAAGGAACATCCAACGTTTGATGGATGAAGGCATGATTCAAATTGTCCAATCTCGTCATGCAGATGACGACGTCAATGTCATAGTGCCCGTTTTCAAACAACAAGAGCGGTTGGTAATTCAATATGACAGCAGGAACAATAATAATGTCAGTCAAAGATCAGTATCGCCGTTGGTAATACGGTTAGCGGGCCCAGTCCCGTATTCATGTGATAAGGCTATACTGTACCAGTACAATGCTACAATGATAAAGAATGGTCAAGAGGTCCCATTACTTACGACTAGTTCATTAGTGAGCATTGTCGATGTAACGAAGGTGACCCGCAGTGGTCGAGTGTTTGGGCCGGTGTTCCCAGAAAACAAAGAAGAAACAATTGTTGGTAAGAAGATGGAGGTGCCTAATGTAGATCCAGTCAGCTGTTCAAAAGATAAGTCTGGTGAATCCAACAACTTGAAAGTCAATGATGATGATGAGGTACTCCGATTATAAAGAGGAGCGAATTTTAATGTGGTAGAGCAGCTGCTTCAAATCCCCTCAAAAATCTCAGTGTTGTCTCTGCTGATGAATTCCGAAGCCCACAGAGAAGCACTACAGAGAGTTCTTGAACAAGCATACGTAGAGCATGATGTTACTGTGGATCAGTTTGATCACATCGTGGCTAACATCACTTCATGCAATAATTTGAGCTTCTGCGATGAAGAACTCCTTGAGGAGGGAAGAAATCATAACCTGGCTTTGCATATTTCAATGAACTGTAAGGAAGATGCTTTGTCAAATGTGCTTGTTGACACCGGTTTGTCACTGAATGTGCTTCCAAAGTCAACTTTGTCAAAGCTATCTTATCAAGGAGCGCCCATGAGGTATAGTGGTGTAATCGTCAAAGCCTTTGATGGTTCGCGCAAGACAGTAATTGGTGAAGTGGACCTTCCGGTTAAGATAAGTCCGAGTGATTTTCAGATTACTTTTCTAGTAATGGATATCCATCCGACCTATAATTGTTTATTGGGAAGGCCATGGATTCACGAGGCAGGAGTTGTTACCTCCACATTGCACCAAAAATTGAAATTTGTCAAGAATTGCAAGCTTGTGATTGTTGGAGGAGAGAAGGCGTTGTTGGTTAGCCATCTGTCATCTTTCTTGTATGTTGAAGCTGAGGATGAGGTTGGAACTCCATTCTAAGCCTTATCTATTGCTTCCGAGAAGAGAGTTGGGGAACCTATGTCCTCGTTGAAAGATGCTCAGAAGATTGTTGAAGAGGGTGTTGTTGATCAGTGGGGGCGCATGGTGGAGGTCTCTAACAACAAAGGCAGAACCGGTTTGGGGTTCCAGAAAGGCTCATCAATTGCAAGATCTGAAGATATGCAACTCAACTTCTGTAGAGGAGGGTTCATTCATGGCAATGAACAACACTTAGATGTCGTGCTAGAGGATAGCAAAGAGGAAGACTGCACCAACTTTGTAACGCATGGAAAGACGTGCAACAATTAGACTGCCGTTGATATTCCTGTTATTTTGCATCGATCTAAGTAATTGCTTTTATATTTTAAAATCCTTCTCCTATGCCTAAGGGAGAAGTGAACATTGTTTGGGCATTTTAAATTGATCATCAATAAAATTAATTCTATTCATCCACATCTTTGATGTTTATTTTTACTTTTTTGCTTTATTCTAAAAATGGTAATCACAAAAAACATAAATAAACAATATAATTGTCCATCTGCATAATATTTTGTCACAAATTCACTTCTCTAAAATCAAAATATCAAATCATTATGCAGGTTGGTTCCTAACCCCATTGAATACAATGATCCTTCTCCTTCTCCAAATTTTGAATTCCTTGTGTTTGAGGCCGAGGAGGAAAGTGATGTAGAAGTGAGTGATGAATTATCTCGTCTTCTTGAGCAAGATGAAAAGATTATTCAGCCGTTTGAAGAGCAGATTGAGCTAATCAACTTGGGTTCCGAAGATGATGTGAAGGAAGTCAAGATTGGGTCTCGACTGTGTCCAGATGCTAAGAAGGGGTTGATTGATCTTCTTCGAGAATATTCAGATGTGTTTGCTTGGTCCTATCAAGACATGCCTGGTTTGGATTATGAGATTGTGGAGCATAGATTGCCGTTGAAGCCAGAATACTCGCCAGTCAAGCAGAAATTGAGAAGAACGCGTCCTAATATGGTTGTGAAGATCAAAGAGGAAGTGCAGAAGCAGATTGATGTTGGTTTCCTTGTGACCACTGAGTATCCGCAATGGGTGGCCAATATTGTGCTTGTACCGAAGAAAGATGGAAAAGTCCGCATGTGTGTTGACTATAGAGATTTGAATAAAGCCAGTCCGAAAGATGATTTCCCTCTGCCACACATTGATATGTTGGTAGACAATACTGCTAAATTCAAAGTCTTTTCGTTTATGGATGGATTTTCCGGATATAATCAGATCAAAATGGCACCCGAAGATATGGAGAAGACCATATTCATTACACCCTGGGGAACATTCTGTTATAGAGTGATGCCTTTCGGTTTAAAGAATGCTGGTGCGACTTACCAGAGAGCAATGACTACTCTTTTTCATGATAGGATGCATAAAGAGATTGAAGTTTATGTCAATGACATGATTGCTAAATGAATTGATAAGGAGGAACATGTTGAGAATTTGTTGAAGTTATTCCAGCGTTTGAGGAAGTATAAACTCCACTAGAATCCCAATAAGTGTACTTTTGGTGTTCGTTCTAGTAAGTTGTTGGGCTTTATTGTCAGCGAGAAGGGTATTGCGGTTGATCCTGCCAAGGTCAAAGCAATACAAGAGATGCCTGCGCCCAAAACTGAGAAGCAAGTCAGAGGTTTTCTCGGCCGCTTGAATTATATTTCCAGATTCATTTCCCACATGACTGCCACATGTGCACCTATATTCAAGCTTCTTCGGAAAGATCATTCTTGTGATTGGACCGAAGACTGCTAGAAAGCTTTTGACAGTATCAAGGAATATTTGCTTGAACCTCCTATTTTGTCTCCACCTGTTGAAGGAAGACCGTTGATCATGTATTTGACTGTGCTAGAAGATAGTATGGATTGTGTTCTTGGTCAGCAAGATGAGACTGGGAAGAAAGAATTTGCAATTTACTACCTCAGTAAGAAGTTCACCGACTGTGAGACTCGGTATTCTATGCTTGAGAAAACTTGTTGCGCATTGGCTTGGGCTGCTAAGCGTCTGCGTCAATACATGTTGAATCATACCACTTGGTTAATATCCAAAATGGATCCGATCAAGTATATATTTGAGAAGCTTGCTTTAACTGGGAGAATTGCCCGTTGGCAGATGTTGTTATCAGAGTATGATATCGAATACCGATCTCAGAAACCGATCAAAGGTAGTATCTTGGCTGACCATTTGGCTCACCAACCAATTGAAGATTATCAGTCAGTGTAGTATGATTTTCCTGATGAAGAGATTTTGTACTTGAGAATGAAGGATTGTGATGAACCATTGCTTGAAGAAGGGTCAAAACCTGGTTCCCGTTGGGGCATGGTATTTGATGAAGTAGTTAATCATATAGAAATGGGATTGGGCAGTGATTATTACTCCTCAAGGCACGCATCTACCATTTACAGCTAGATTGACTTTCAATTGTACAAACAACATGGCAGAATATGAAGCTTGCATTATGGGGCTTGAAGAGGCCATGAATCTCAGAATCAAGCATTTGGATGTCTTCGGTGATTCGGCTTTGGTTGTGAATCAGATCAAAGGAGAATGGGAGACAAATCAACCCGGTTTAGTACCATATAGAGATTATGCAAGGAGGATTTCAACTTTCTTTACAATGGTTGAATTTCATCACATCCCTCGAGATGAGAACCGGATGGCAGATGCTCTTGCGACATTGGCATCCATGATTGTAGATAAGTATTGGAATGAAGTTCCCAATTTATCTGTGATGCGTCTTGATAGGCCAGCTCATGTGTTTGTTGTTGAAGAGATCAAAGACGAGAAACCGTGGTATTACGACATCAAATGTTTCCTCCAAAGTCAGATTTACCCGCCTGGGGCATCTTTGAAAGATAAGAAGACTTTGAGAAGATTAGTCGATAATTTCTACTTGAATGGTGATATACTGTACAAGAGAAACTTCGACATGGTTTTTCTCAGATGCGTGGATAGACACAAAGCTGACTTGTTGATAACCGAAGTGCACGAAGGTTCCTTTGGTACTCATTGCAATGGACATGCAATGGTGAGGAAGATGTTATGAGCAAGTTACTATTGGCTGACAATGGAATCTGACTGTTGCAAATTTGTGAAGAAGTGCCACAAGTTTCAAATTTATGCTGATAAGACCCATGTTCCTCTGACACTATTGAATGTTATCTCTTCCCCATGGCCCTTCTCCATGTGGGGAATTGATATGATTTGGATGATTGAGCCCAAAGCTTCGAATGGACATCGTTTCATTTTAGTAGCAATTGACTACTTCATAAAATGGGTTGAAGCGGAATCGTATGCAAATGTGACCAAGCAAGTTATTGTAAGGTTTATCAAGAATCAGATTATATGTCGTTATGGTGTGCCAAGTAAGATCATTATTGATAATGGATCGAACTTGAATAACAATATGGTGGAAGCTCTTTGCAAAGACTTCAAGATTGTACATCATAATTCTTCTCCCTACAGACCTAAGATGAATGGGGCTATTGAAGCTGCAAACAAGAACATCAAGAAGATTATTCAGAAGATGGTTGTCACATATAAGGGTTGACATAAGATGCTCTCATTTTCTTTCCATGGGTATCGTACATCTGTTTGCACTTCAACAGGGGAAACCCCTTTCTCTCTTGTATATGGTATGGAAGTGAAATTCTGGCATAGTCAGAATTCAGATGTTCTACTCCAAGTAATGACATCTAATCCAACGTTGTTACCAATACAGCAAGACAATTATACAAATTAAAACCCAGTACTGATAAGCACACATTCACAGATGTCACGACATCTGCTACTATATCACCATAGAATGGAAGAACACCCAGTTCTGTCACTTTCGATGTCACACGAGTTGTTATGACATCCAATTCTGCGCAGACAAGAATTAAGCAGAACTTAAAAAGTAAGTGCAGTAAATAACACATGTAATTGTTAACCCAGTTCGGTGCAACATCACCTACGTCTGGGGGCATACCAAGCCAGGAAGAAGATCCACTATCAGCAGTATTAATTCAGAGTTAAACTCCCCCGTTTACAACTCTTCACTTAATCCCTACCCAATGCAATCTATACCTAGGAACTCCTAGATAGAAACCTCCAGTTTCCACTCCTATCACTATAAATACAATGTAATGCTAAACAACTTGAACTTGCTTCACAGCTTCGTTCAAGATCATAATCACTCTTGCCTACAGGCTTTGAGTTACAAATACTCTCAGTGTTGGAACACTGAGAAACACATGGTAACCTTCCCACAGATTGGGAGGTTTACCTCACACACACCCCTAAATTTTCATTCCAAGAGGCTTACAAAAACTAGGTTACAATATGCTATTTATAACCTAATCACCCAACTGGATTTGGGCCTTCAGAAATCGCAGCAAACTTGTTCTTTGCTGTTACAAAGTCAGCAGAAACTTTCTGCTACAATCAAGGTCTTCAATCCTAAAATCTCTCCATATATATCTTCTTATTTTGAGCCTATATATATTCTGATTGAGTCTTTAAGACCTCCATAAATAATGCCACATAGGATTCTAACTAATTTCCACATATTAGTGTGCTAACAAATAGGCTATTTGTTAGGTTCCTTAATTGTAGCTTGGTTGTTGGTTTCCTGGATTTTAGCCTGAGAAAAATGCTGAAACAGAAAAACTAAACAACCTACAATATAGCATATGCTGTCAGGAATGAATGTCACAACATTCAATTTGACTTCCAAATCATTAACCATATGCTAAGTCTGTTTTTCCTGAAAACAGACTGTACAATTTGCTGTACTGTACAGAACCAATCTTTCCATACTTCAGTATCAGCGTACATTAATAAATGTCAAAACATCCAATTTGACATTCACACATAGAGCCTTACATCAGGTCTGTTATCCTCTTGATAAGCAGACTGAGTTGCATACTGAAATGTAGCAGAAAACCAATCTGCTTATTGTTCAGTATATGCTGTCAATGATGAATGTCATAACATCCAGTTTGACATTCAAACAGTAGGCCTTATGCCAGGTCTGTTATTTCCTTGATAAGTAGACTGATAATAAACACTGAGTTATAGCAGAACACCCACTGTTCTATTCCTCAGTATCTGCTAACAGGGATGAATATCATAACATCCAGTTTGACATTCAATAAATCCTGTATTAGCTAAACCTGCAGTACACTACTCAGAATGTCATGACATCAGCCAAGACATCAAAGTACAACTTGATATTCTAACATACAATGCAGTCAAACAAACATCTCCACAACATGTCATGACATCAGTCAAGACATTAGAATCCAGCTAGTGTTTTACCATACAATGCAGCCAATTAAACATCTACAAACTCCCCCTTTGGCAATTTTTTGGCTAAAACACTTTGGTCTCACAACAGAGTCCATAGCAGCGGAAATCTCACATCTAGCAGGAAATTAACCTAGCTAATACACTCAGAGTTGCAGCACACTCACACACATGGAAATTAAATAAAAACTTCACATATCAACACACATACAGAAGTGGAACAACAGCTGCAGCACAACCTCTGGATTAGAGGATCTTCAATATCTGTTTAACACATAATCTGTTGTCCTGGGGCATCACAGGTGTTTCTCCCCCTTTTTGTCAAAAATGTTGCCAAAGCAACACTTTAAATTACAGACCAAAATAAAACAGAATTACACACAAATGTCAGACAGACAATCTTGATTTTACTTCACAGTTTTAATCAAGAATACCCCCTCTTGATCTTGCTTTACAACTTTGATCAAGACACCACCCACTTGCTCTTGCTTCACAACTTGGATCAAGTAGTCACACACTCTTTCCTAAAACCACTGTCTTATCTCCAGTGGTAGCTTGACATCTAGCACCACTACAACCAAAACAATAGTAGATGGTTACTCCCCCTGTACCATACAACTGTAACACACAGGCTCATTCTAATATCATAATGAGACACACAACATCCATATTTCCTTATGACTGTAAGTTTTGGAAGGAAATAACAATATTGTCCAAGGCAATGTCATGACATCCGGTCAGACATTTTTCTGCTCACTCAGCCTTGACACACACCACATCATCCCACTAACTAACAAGGTGCCATACCTTGTTATCTGAGAACACATAGACCACAAGCTTGATGATTACTTGCAGCGCAAAGACAGAACTCCCCCTGTCATGGGCAACCAACTCTCCTCTTGAAACTTGGAGATCTCACATGAACATATCCAACACCCCAAAGTTGGACCTTCACATACTTCCTGATTCAAAGGGAACCCAGACCACTTGGTGAATGGAAAACATAAGACACATCTTCATGTCTTCAAGAGAACACCCTCTGTTCAACCCTCTTGGCTGAACACATCCACACTCTGTGTCAATCTCTCTTCTAACCAGAACAGAAAGCCACTTCACAAAGTGTTCTAACATTAGTTAGGACATCCTTCCCAACATAACAAAGAACACCATCTGATAGTCTTCAGATATCACTGAGTCACCAGCTTGATCCAAAAGAACCCAGACATAAATTGGGACATATACATTGTCATCCCATTACAAGAGACAATCTTCCACAGATAGCTCAGAACTTCTACCACAAGCTCCAAGAGATGAATAGAAAACACCTCCTTTTGTCTTCAACTTACTACTTTTCTGCTCAAAAGTAATTTGTCTCAGACTTTCCTCAAGAATAATCAGCTGCCATCTGTTGATTATCTTGATTCTTCGAACTCACTTCTGAGATGGACCAAATGCCACTGGTTGATTACCTCCTTCATGAATCCTCATATGAAAAAGTCAAATGCCACTTTTTGACCTCTCCAAGTTTATCAGACTTCTCCCAAAGATATGCTGACGTTCCAAGTGAGACTTGAGCTTCAAGCTACATGTTAAACAGAACTTAGATTCTCTAAGACATGAACATGTAACATCTTCTCCATCCAGCAACTCCAAAGAACTGCAATGAGAACGACCTTTTTGAAGTACCCAATCTACAACTCTGTAGACCCTTCTATCTTAAGTTGATGTGCCACTTCACCAACTAAGATTCTGATGTTGAACCAAATGTCACAACATTGTGCTTTAACATCTAGTTGTTGAATTCAACTCCTTCTTCTGTCACTTGAAAGAACTTCCTCCCTTCACAGAATCAAGAGTTCAATGCTCTCATAGACTTGATTGTGGAACCAAGTTTGAGTAAGCAACCTCCATCCTGCAGGTTTGCAGTTAAGTCATCCAAGCTCACACCTTGATGAATCCCTGCTTCTTCTCCAAAGACATCATACATTCTGATGTATGAGTCTTCAGAAGGACCAGTTAGAAAATATCCTTTCAGCTATGCCAAGGATTCCACTTCCTAAAGCAAGGCTGTTTCCATGAAGTCAAGAATGCTGCCACTTGTTCTTAACTCCACAGTGTGCATTAGCCAATGCACTTCCTTACCTAGATCAGAAATACACTGATCCAAGTAACTACCATCAAGACTATGATGTCTTCTTCTTCTTGTACACACCAAGGCTGAACATGTTTCTTGCCAGGAAACCTTTTCAGAGATCATACGCTTTTGCTGCCACCAAAGAGTTAGATCATAAGCCAATGTACTATCCTTTCTGTGATTCTGCACAGGGTCTTGAAGAAGTGATGTTCCAACATCTTTAAGAACATCAGTTATCTTGAGCTCCAAGGATAATCAATTAAACACTTGTACTTGGCACAAGTAGACATTGATCTTAAGTCCTTTCATAATCATCCTTTCAGATACTTCCACCATAAGAATACTTTGAACGTACTCTTCTCGTGTCAACATCTTCTGTTTGCAAGCACCTGGACAATTTTGAAAGTCTTCCCAGATTAAATTCATCCTTAGGAATGAGAGAGATGAATTCTTCCTTGCAGATGTGTCACACAACCACCAGAACCCATGTGACACAGGTCAACAGCCAACCAGACCCTAGGCTGTCCAAACGTGAGGAGGTTAACCAAAACTCCCCCTCAAATTAACAATCATGGAAACTCCACACCAATATCCATGCATTATACAAAAATGTCTCAACATGACATACAACATCCCTACCAGTGTCAACTAACTCTATGAGTTATACCTATACTTACTCCAATCACACAAATCAGACTCCAACTGACCATAAGTACTAGGAAAAAACAGTCAATCGTAGATATGCATTGCCAGAGCATACTACCTCAACCAACCTCTGAATCTTCATATTCTCACTCCTTGAAGGAACTGCCACTTCTGAGCGTGGTGTTTGAATAACAAGATTCATGGTCCCACTCCTTTTAAATGAAGTAGTAATAAGGTTACCCCATTATTGACTTCTAACATCCAGGGGACTTGTCTTCCACCATAGCATAGTATTTCAGGGAACAACTATCCAACCCTGATCAATCTGCAGGAATAAGACAACCAGCAGGAAATTGCACAATGTCACATCTCAACCAGCTCCACTTCTAGAGATCAGACTTCTAAAAGTGACTTTCTTGAGCACCCACACAGTTGACCCTACCCTTGTCAACTTAGCACAAACAGATGTCTCCTCTTCCAGGTCAGGAGTAGGTTCCAAACAACAGTATCCCTTTGTTTGACACCTAATAACATCTGCTCTTCAACCAGTAGCTGCATACTTGTTGAACAACATGTTCTAACATCACATAGAACATTAGTTCCACCTCCTTGGAACAAACCCTTCTTGAAAGTATTCAAGGTCTTCATATACACTACCCAAGAGAGTAAAAGAATCAGTGATCAGGTGATTCTTACCATCCTGAAGTGAGAACGTCATGATGAGTGGACTTGAGGAGACTCAAGTATCTTTGACATCTTCAGTAGATTATGATGAAATCTTGAATATAGCAGCCTTTCATCCACATGAGGGGAAACTACATCAGAGTTTGAGTTTTGCCAGGTATTATGCAGCGGAAATCATAATACAACTCAACCTATGAACACACACTTCACCAGATCAGCCTCCAAGAACATACCAAGTTTGAATATGATTCAATACTTAGCACAGCTGTCCCACACAAGGCCAATTGCCAACCTCCAGAGACAGTTACACACAGTTCCTGTCATGAATAGTCCATCCACCTACTTCAAGGGACCATTCAGGGAGATCACAGAACCTTCCACAGGTTCCAACATCAGTACTAACATAACTCCTTGCAAGATACCAGAAAGTATCACCCATGGATCTCATCCAGAACCAGAACAGGATGCCTGCTCTGATACCAATTGAAATTCTGGCATAGTCAGAATTCAGTTGTTCTACTCCAAGTAATGACATCTAATCCAACGTTGTTACCAATACAACAAGACAATTATACAAATTAAAACCCAGTACTGATAAGCACACATTCACAGATGTCACGACATCTGCTACTATATCACCATAGAATGGAAGAACACCCAGTTCTGTCACTTTCGATGTCACACGAGTTGTTATGACATCCAATTCTGCGCAGACAAGAATTAAGCAGAACTTAAAAAGTAAGTGCAGTAAATAACACAGGTAATTGTTAACCCAGTTCGGTGCAACATCACCTACGTCTGGGGGCATACCAAGCCAGGAAGAAGATCCATTATCAGCAGTATTAATTCAGAGTTAAACTCCCCCGTTTACAACTCTTCACTTAATCCCTACCCAATGCAATCTATACCTAGGAACTCCTAGATAGAAACCTCCAGTTTCCACTCCTATCACTACAAATACAATGTAATGCTAAACAACTTGAACTTGCTTCACAGCTTCGTTCAAGATCATAATCACTCTTGCCTACAGGCTTTGAGTTACAAATACTCTCAGTGTTGGAACACTGAGAAACACATGGTAACCTTCCCACAGATTGGGAGGTTTACCTCACACACACCCCTAAATTTTCATTCCAAGAGGCTTACAAAAACTAGGTTACAATATGCTATTTATAACCTAATCACCCAACTGGATTTGGGCCTTCAGAAATCGCAGCAAACTTGTTCTTTGCTGTTACAAAGTCAGCAGAAACTTTCTGCTACAATCAAGGTCTTCAATCCTAAAATCTCTCCATATATATCTTCTTATTTTGAGCCTATATATATTCTGATTGAGTCTTTAAGACCTCCATAAATAATGCCACATAGGATTCTAACTAATTTCCACATATTAGTGTGCTAACAAATAGGCTATTTGTTAGGTTCCTTAATTGTAGCTTGGTTGTTGGTTTCCTGGATTTTAGCCTGAGAAAAATGCTGAAACAGAAAAACTAAACAACCTACAATATAGCATATGCTGTCAGGAATGAATGTCACAACATTCAATTTGACTTCCAAATCATTAACCATATGCTAAGTCTGTTTTTCCTGAAAACAGACTGTACAATTTGCTGTACTGTACAGAACCAATCTTTCCATACTTCAGTATCAGCGTACATTAATAAATGTCAAAACATCCAATTTGACATTCACACATAGAGCCTTACATCAGGTTTGTTATCCTCTTGATAAGCAGACTGAGTTGCATACTGAAATGTAGCAGAAAACCAATCTGCTTATTGTTCAGTATATGTTGTCAATGATGAATGTCATAACATCCAGTTTGACATTCAAACAGTAGGCCTTATGCCAGGTCTGTTATTTCCTTGATAAGCAGACTGATAATAAACACTGAGTTATAGCAGAACACCCACTGTTCTATTCCTCAGTATCTGCTGACAGGGATGAATATCATAACATCCAGTTTGACATTCAATAAATCCTGTATTAGCTAAACCTGCAGTACACTACTCAGAATGTCATGACATCAGCCAAGACATCAGAGTACAACTAGATATTCTAACATACAATGCAGTCAAACAAACATCTCAACAGCATGTCATGACATCAGTCAAGACATTAGAATCCAGCTAGTGTTTTACCATACAATGCAGCCAATTAAACATCTACAGGAAGTAGTGCTCCCCATAGAGGTTTGGATTCCTTCATTGCGTGTGCTCATGGAAGCCAAGTTGACTGAAGTTGAATGGTGTCAGACCAGGTTTGACCAGTTGAATTTGATAGAAGAGAAGAGATTGACTGCCATGTGTCGTGGTCAGTTGTATCAGCAAAGGATGAAGAAAGCTTTTGATAAGAAGGTCAGACCTCGTGTATTCAGAGAATGTGACCTTGTGCTCAAGAAGATTTTGACGTTCAAGCCAGATTCTAGAGGAAAATGGACTCCCAATTATGAAGGCCCATATGTTGTTAAGAGATCCTTTTCAGGCGATGCTTTGATTCTTACAACTATGGATGGTGAAGAGTTCACTCATCTTGTGAACGTAGATGCAGTCAAGAAATACTTCGCCTAAAAAAGAAAAGAACAGCTCGCTAAGTTGAAAACCCAAAAGGGCGGCTTAGGCAAAAATGAGCGTCTCGGTGGATTGAAAACCCGAAAGGGTGATCCAGGAAAAAATTAGAGACATAAAACAGAAAGAATTTCCCGATAAGTTGAGTACCCCACCTTGGGGAAACTTATGCAAAAATTAGGGATTATGGCAAGTAACTGCATTCTGCTGATCTTCAGTGTTTTGAAGGCTTGTTTGAGCACAAGGGTTGACGTCGATTCATCACCCCAACAGCGGTCAAGAGCACAGTGGATATCGAGAGTTGGTAGAAGGATTAAGGATCATTTGTATTCAATGTAACCCTTTTCCATGTAAATTACCATTTTCAACTTTGTAAAAGCTATGAAGTCTTGTCATTTACAGACTGTCATTCTATTAAATAAAGTTGAGCTTTTATACAAATTGTTTCTACTCTTATTTATTTCAGCCAATAGTTTTAAATTTTATTATGATCATTTTGAAATTAAATTTTTAAACCAAAATCAAGTTTTCTTTAATATATAAAAGCAAGAATTTTTCCAAAGCAAGTAAAAGGAATATCAACAGTATTTCAATGGATAACAAGTCCTTAAATGCGAAACATCAGAGGTTCCCCAAGCAGTTAACCCTTCGAGTATCCCTATACGTTTGTGTTGATTCAGTTCCTCGGGGGAGTGTTTGATCCTCAGCGAAATTTTTTTCCTTATCCCTAGCTGATTTGGTTGATTCAGATACCTTGCGGCGTGTTGTTTTCCCCGATAGAGTTTCTGCATTCCCCAGCGAAGTTCGTATTTCCTCAGCAGGGTTGATCTTCAGAGATGGTTGATCTTCCCCAGTGGATCGCTTTGGTGTCCCCACCAATCTCTATTCAACTTGCTCCCAGTCAGAGTTTCCTCCTGGTTTCTGAGCAGCTTTTGTTATGATTATTCTCTGTAGGGTTGTCTCCCATTTTTATGGTGTTGACCTAAAATTTCCCACAGATTTGTTGTTTTATCCTCAGCAGATCTCCTCCTTCCCCAGTTAGGTTTGAACCTTTGGGATGTTGATCTCTCTGTTCTCCAACAGTTGTCTCCATATTTTGTGGATTGTCCGAGGATTGTACCGATGATTCAATTTCTTTGCGACACCTTTGTATCCTTTGTGATCGTTTTGTCAGCATAATCATCATATATACATATACATATACATTCATATAATTTCATAATTTGCATATCCTGCATCTCCATATTTGATTTGTTTGAGATTCTTATTCTCTGTTATGGCGGTATTTTATCCCCATATCAAATCTGGTGTATGTCCTCCTTCAATTGTAGAGTGTCAGCCCCTTAAGCAGAAAGACTTTAACTTTTCTCCGTTTCCCCACTGAGTTTATTTCCTTGTGGATGGTTGTTATTTCAGTTTCCTCTCTAGTAGATTATCTTGATGGAATTACTCCCCTTGAGTTATGTCCTCATTGGGTTGAGTCTTGATTGATTGTTTATTTCTAGCTCTTACCTAGATAGATGCTTTGGTCCCCTAAAAGTCTGTTATCCAGTAACTGGTAATATTATTCTTAGTTTGCAGTTTGTTATTTCTTGCCCAATACCCGACAAAAGTACCCTTATTTTTTCTCCTCAGTAGAGTCCCCAGTGGATCTATTCCCTAGGAAGTATATCCTTGATATGTTCATCCTAACCGGTGACAGATATCTTTCTTTCCCCTGCTTGAGTCTATCCTTTATATGTTCACTTTAACCATTGACGGATATTCTCATTTTTTGGTATTCTATCTAGTAAAAAGGTAGTTGTAATCCTTATTTTGTTCCTTAGAGAGTTAATCCTTGATATGTTCAACTTAACTGATGACGGATTTTCTTCTCTTTGTGGTTTTCTACCCAGTAATCGGTAGTTGTAAATCCTATTTTTTCCCCTGTGCGGAGTTTATCCTTGATATGTTCATCTTAATTGGTGACGGATTTTCTCTTTGATTGGTCTGCTACCCAGTAACCGGTAGTTGTAAATCCCGCTTTATCCCCTTTTCAGAGTCTATCCTTGATATGTTCATCTTAACCGGTGATGGATTTTCTCTTTGATGGGTTTGCTACCCAGTAACCAGTAGTTGTAAATCCTACTTTGTCCCATCGCAGAGTTAATCCTTGATATGTTCATCCTAATCGGTGACGGATTTTCTCTCTGACGGTTTTCTATCTAGCTTACGATAGATGTAATTACTACCTTTTTGGTTCAGTTGGTATATCCTTGATATATTCATCCTAACCGATGACGGGTATCCTCCTTGGCATTTCCAGGCAAGTCTATCCTTGATATGTTAATCTTAACCGGTGACAGATTTTCTTCCCTGTTGAGTTTATCCTTGATTTGTTCATCCTAACCGATGACGGATACTCTCACCCTTGGTCTTATGCCCAGTAACTGGTAGTTGTAAATCCTATATGTTTTGCAATTTTTTCCCAACAAGGCTATTCTTACCCAGTAATCGGTAATGAATTTCCTCTCCTGGAATCCTTAGCGAGTCATCCTTGATATGTTCATCCTAATCGGTGACGGGTGTTCTCTCTATCAGATCTTTATTATCTTCTTACCCAATAACAGGTAGTGTATAATAGATTTATGCTCCTCCTGTGTTGAAGTTTATCTTCCCCAGTTGAGTTAAGTGTGCATTTCCTTAGTGAAACCGCTTTTCCCCTTCATGATTCAAGTACCTCATACGGATTTTCAGTCTCTTTGATTTCTTTTTCCTTTGTGGCAATATTTCCCCACAAAGCATTAACTTTTGCATTCATGTCATATGCATCATAAAGTCTCTTAGGGACCAAAATTTGTTTCTCTATGTTATTATTTAAGCCCATTCTACTGAGTCGAGCCGAAGATTTTAACCTTCACCTCCTCAGTTAGAATGTCCTTAAATAGGGGCAGCTGTAAGACCCTAATTTTGACCCTAAGATCCCTCATGCAATTCCATCATAAGCATTAGCATTGGGATCATACCTTGGCATCCTCCTTACCCCTCTTTCATTGGGTTTGTTTTGGGAGAGATCACCAAGCACTTTGTGATTTTATCATACTTGTATTTTATCATTTCACCAACCAAAATACCAAAAGTATGTCTTTGCATTTGTCTAACTCTTTTGTAGGAAGGGCATGATTCCATTGATTCATCAAGTTCACATCCAGGGTTTGAGACCCTCATGAACAAAGGGCACAACCAAGAATTGATTCAATAATGGTTATGAACATCATATATGAGTCCCAATATTCTCTACATGTTATATTGATCAAGTTTTCTTCAAGAGTTTGAAGTTGATTTGCCTTGGAAACCCTAGTTTGATTGGGTATCTTGAGTAACTTCTCCAACAAGTTATCTCACCAATTGATCAAATTTCTCAAGGTACACTTCAAAATTCATCATCTTATGCATATATGATCTACCATGAGCCAAGAAAGTCAAGAGGATTGGAAGTTAGCAAGTTGGTTGATGGTGGTTGGCCAGATGAATTCATCTGACCAAAACTGGGTCTCCCTAGACCCTATCTCCTACAATTTTCACCATATGAAAATGATTCCAAGAGAAAACTTACTCTAAATGACATTACAGACAACGTTCATGTTGATACCTAGATCTAGTTTTTCTTGAAAAATCATTTTCTATGTTAAAACATTATAGGTCATTTTGTCTAAACCCTAATTTGAAAGTCAACTTCCCAAGGCCATAACTTGCTCAATTTTTATGAGATGAAATATTTCCAAGTTGCAAAATCAAATTCAATGTGTCTACTTAAATTTTGATGTTTGGAGTGGGAGCGAATTCAACTTTTTTTAGCATGTGATATGAGGATACATTATAGGTCACTTTTGACCTATACCATTGATCAAGTGATTTTTCCAAACCTAAAAAATGCATAACTCTATCATTTTAAATCCAAATGACACTAAATTAGTGATCATTTTTAAGGACTTTGAGAGAGCTACAACTTTTATGAAGACACTTTTCTCATTTGAAGCCCATATAAAAAGTTAAGCAAGGTGGAATATTGAGACATATGGCTTGACACTTAGAAAAAATTTGATATGTCAAAAATTTCCAAACTTCCACCTCAAATTTCTCCAAGTTCCAAGCTCTAAATGAAAAAGTGTTGAACATGAAAGTTGTTCCTCTTGATCTCACCTTTCTAAAGAGCTCAAATTCATCCATTTTGGACAAGGAATGCATAGGCTGCACATGGCATGAACATGGTGACATCACTTGGCAAAGATCAAACTTCAAATCCAAATGCACACTTGCCTTGCAATCCAAGTTGAATTCAGACTATCTAACATTCATTTGTGGACTTATGGCAATGATTTTATGGGCCTATGCGCGCCCATGCACTCATGCATCATCAATGACCAAATTTGGAAAGTGATTTCAAGTGTGCAAATATCAATGGTTTCAACTATAAATAGAGCCTCATATGCTTAGCAATCAACAGACATTCGCGCCAGCTTTGATCCCCCATCTCAAACCCTCACTTTGCCAAGGATAAACCTGAGAAATTCATTTGAATTTGAGGTTGAATTTCCACTGCTTTGAAATTCAAATCTCCAGGAATCCACAGCCTTGTAAGCATCCAATCCTTCTTCTACAAGCAAGTGGAGTGAGATCAAGCACAAGAAGGATCAAGATCAGTTGAATCCAGACCTCCATTGAAGGTATTTTCCATAAATTTTGATCTCTTCGATTCTCTCAAATTCTTGCTCAATTCTATTGATTCTTTGGTTGTCTGAAGTCCTACCAATGTAGGCAAGAAGATTGAGTTGCTTTGAGGCCAAATTGAAGCAACTCAATTCATGTACCTCAAATTTCAACTCCATGTATCTCTCAATATACTTGGAGTTATAGTGAATTGAGGCCAGATTCGAGCTCAGTGCCATTTTTACTTTGAAATCATGTCCTTGTTTTTAATTTTGGTGATGATTGATGGTGGACCAGTCCGGTGAGGTCCATCGGAGAAGAAGACCGGAGCTACAGCTTCGGCCATGCGCTGGCATGTCTCACAGCCACAGGATCCTCTTGTTTTGTTTTAATCACGACCATCCCTTTTAAATACCAAGGTTGTGGCGCGCTGACTCATGTCCATCGTGGATAACGCGTTTCTGGCCACTTGATCTGTCACCTCAATTAATGAGGGAGATCAAGTGGTCCACGTTTTTTCTGATATTTTAATTCTTATTTTAATTGCATTATTTTCAATAATTCATATTAAATTCAATATTGATCCAAAAAATATGGGACTTTCACCAAACAATTTCAAATATTTTTCTCTTTCATATTCTGAATTAAAATTATATTTTTGGATCATTATTGATATTTTTCATGAATTAATTGATTTTGCATTTGTTTTTAATTGTTTAAAAATATTTTTTAAATGTCCAAAAAGTATGAAATTTTTTCTCCAAGGTCCTTTGACTTTGTTTGACCTATGATAAATCTCATGGCCATTTCTTTGGTGTTTTGATGAGATTTTAGGAATTGGTCAAACCATATTTAATTTAAATGCACTATTTTAGTTTTTTTTTTAATTTGAATAAATGCCAAATAAATTTGTTGACCAATTGTGATGATTTGTTTATGTTTGACTCTTGGCTGACCATTTGGCCCACCAACCAATTGAAGATTATCAGTCAGTGCAGTATGATTTTCCTGATGAAGAGATTTTGTACTTGAAAATGAAGGATTGTGATGAACCATTGCTTGCAGAAGGGCCAGAACCTGGTTCCCGTTGGGGCATGGTATTCGATGGAGCTGTTAATCAATATGGAAATGGAATTGGGGCAATAATTATTACTCCTCAAGGTACGCATCTACCATTTACAGCTAGATTGACTTTCAATTGTACAAACAACATGGCAGAATATGAAGCTTGCACTATGGGGCTTGAAGAGGCCATTGTAAGACCCCAATTTTGGCCCTAAGATCCCTCATGGCATCATAACATTGCATTTGCAAAGCCTCAAGGATCATGAGCATCTTGGTTTCCTTTGCCTTTGGGTGGGACCTCTTGTGGGTGGTTTGAGATCACCAAGCATGCTTGAATTGTATATCATTGCTTTTCTCATTTTATTTACTAACCAAAAGCACAAAAATATGTCACGAACATTTCTTGTTTGTAGCTTGAGCAATCACAAGGTCTAAAAGCTTCTAGGAGATCGTTTGTGCAATGAAAAGGTCAAGAGGAGATGAAAGCAAGCATGGTAATGGTTCCCAAAGCTCTCATCCATCAAATATGCCTCCCAAGTATCTCAATTCATCATTTTTGATCAAAGCAAGTCAAGGGATTTGAGTTTTGTTTCCCAAGGAAACCCTAATTCATCTGTTCATCAATTGTGCCTTGCTCTTGAAGCAACCTCAACCCATGGTCAAATACAATCAAGGGGAGTTTCTTTAATTCATCATTTCATGCATATTTGAACTTATTTGAGTGCCCTCAATCATCAATTCATCAAGGTATGAGTTGTGGACTTGAAAAGTTGATCAGTCAAATTATCTGGCTATCTTGAAATACACTGAGACCTAACGTTTTATGTATTGGTCAAATGGAGATGATCCCAAGAGAAAAAATGTTCTTAAGGACAATATGAACAACTTTCATGTTCATCAAAATTTTATTTGAAGCTTAGAAGATCATCATCCATTCCAAGACATTATAGGTCATTTTGACTGAAACCCTAATTTTTGGTCAACTTCCCAAGCACATAACTCATTCATTTTTCATGATTTTGAGGTGGGACCAAATTCATTGGAAATATTATTGTGTATTCTTCAAATGTTATGTTGAGAAACATTTCAAAATCTCAAATGAAATACATGTTATAATGCAAAACATTATAGGTCACTTTGGACCAAATGCATTGAAATGTGAAAAAGTCCAACTTCAAGTGCCCATAACTTCTTCATTAAAAATCCAAATGATGCAAAATTTAAGTCCAAATTGATTGTCTTGAAAATATCTACAACTTTCATGTTTAATATTTTATCAGTTGGAGCTTGCATCATTGAGACATAAGGGCTTGAACATTGGCCAAATTTGGAAACTTCACATATGCATGTTTTGCATCCTACACTTCAAGCTCAAATTTCACTAATTTCCAAGGCCCAATTGGAATTTTGATCAACATAGCATTTGTCCATTATTGCAACAAACTTTCTAACCATTACTCATAAGGTAGCATTTGGAGTTTGGAAGCACCATTTTCGAAGACATGAAGAATTAAGTGCATTTTGTGAAAGCTAACTCAATTGCCATGCATGAGCTGATTACACTTAATGTACACGTCCATTTGCATTTCACATGAACTCAGCAAGTTATTTCAGCCTTCATTGGGCCTTCCACATGCTCACACATGCCCATGCAATGCAAAATCCATTTGCCATGCACACGAGTTAGCTCATGCATTCAGGTCTCTCCATCTATAAATACCATGCCTTACCTTCACAATTCTCCAACCTGAAGGCGCCTGAAATGCTGCAAGATTGAATCCCTAGCCATACCTAAAGGAATAACTCCATTTTTCTCCAAAAATTCAGATCTGAAATTCAATTGCATTTGGTTGAATTTTAAGATCTAAAGTTCCTAGACCTTCATTATTTGATCCATTGAAGCTTCTGTTTGCAAAAGGAACCAAAGAGAGTGACTCAATTCTTCATAATCCAAAGGTTTTGCTCGACTGAAATTTGCTTCGAATCTCATTATACTTTGCTCCATTTGCCTGGATCTTGTGTTGTCTGAAGTCCTCCCTATAGAGGCATCATTATTGTGTGTTTAATTGTTGGAATCGAGCAAGTTCAGTTGAACACCACCAAACTCCCATCTCTGATTTCTCTCTTGATAGGAATCTAGAGTGGAAGTGAGTGGCATATGAGTGATGTACATCACCTCACCTTTCGAATGGTGTCTGGATCGTTCATTTTAGTTAGCATTTAAAACTCTGCATTTTCTGGTCTCCATCGGAGCTCACCGGAGAAGACGGTGGCGCTGGCCACCGTCTCATTGCAGATCAATTGTGAGCCATTGGATCTGATCTCCAGTTTATATCATAGCCATCAAATCTTATGACTTTATTTAATTCATTATGTTTCTCATTGACCTTGGACTATGGTACGCGCGCAGCTCATGGCCATTAGATCCTCCACGTCATTTAATGAGGATCAATCCAACGCGTGTGGATTTTTACTATTTCTGAATATTTTCATTTTATTTTTTTTAATTCCATTTTATTTCTAAAATCCATATCTCTTTTATTATTGGTCCAAAAAATATGGGACCAATTGCATTATTTCTCTTTTAATTTCTAGTTTCTAAAAATGATTTTTAATATTTTTTATTTTATCTTTTGCTATTTTTTAATAATTTTCTCTTTTCTGGTTATTTTTAATTTATTTTAAATAGTTTTTGATATTCAAAAAATACAAAAATATTTTTCTAACTTCTTTGAATGATGATGGATCTATGAAAAATATTCTCATCAATTTATTAACTGATTTGAGATTTATTTGAGATTTTAGTTCAATTAGGTTATTTTTCTTCATTTTTAATTGATTAAAAATAGTTTCTGACTTTTAAAAATGCTGAATTTTTTGTCAAACTTGGGATAATTCACTTTGACTTTTCAAAGTTGATTTGAAGCGAATTTGAAGTTTGACCTTTCTTTAATCTTTTAATTCAAGTTTATTCTCAAATATTAAAAATGCCAAATATATTTTGTTTATTTCTTGACTTCCAATCTTCATCTCACTTCTGTTTTTTTATGGTTTGACCTTGATCTTCCCTATCTTTGGTCAACATTGGTAGATTGGTATATTCCATTTCATCTAATGCACTTTATTTTCTTCATTCCCATTATCTTCTTCTTCTTCTTCTTCTTCTTTTCTCTTTGATCAATGAGTTAAAGGTTGATAAGTTAGCATTGATTAGGGAGGTTTAATCTTCCTTAATTCAAATCTAATTCATCTTGATCAAATGATCAAGTGAATGGCTTTGCATTAAGGATAGATTGCTTCTTAAATCATGCAAAGGACTTAAACCAATACAAGATCATTTCTCATCTTCTTTTTGGCATGGCAAGTTGTTGGAAGTTGGTTCATTAATCAAGACTTCTAACTTGTGTTGTTGCCTATATTATTATTGACCGACCTCAGATAGTTGTGACTTCTACATAAGTCCAATTACGATTGCTTAACATAGCGCTAAATTTTCCTTATGACACACTAACCACTAATACTAATCATTAACTATTAACATTTACTTTTTGCCCTTTACATTCATGCAATTTATTATTCTTGTACATATTATTCATTTGCTTTTTCCTTTGCTCATTTGAGCACATGTTTATGTTAATGCAATTTGCATTTTGCTCACTTGAGCACATAATTGTGTATATATCCTTGTGCTTGTGTTTTGTTTTATTTATTATGGACCAAATGCAAAGAAATGAACAATTGGATTTAGACTTTAGGACTTTCCATATGGAAATTTGGAGTCAAAGAGCAACTAGGCATTGAGCCTTTAGAGTGCTATAAAAGTCAAAGAGCAATTAGGCATGGGCCTTTAGAATGCTATAAATGTTGAAGAGGACTTTGAAAGGACCAATTTCTAAAGTCCTTCTTGTTCATTCTTTGTTTGTTGATAGAACTTTTTGATGTGTGTGTTCTTGTGCTAGGAATTCCAACATTGAGCCAAAATTGAGGAACCATTGCCATAAGCTTCTAAGAGAGAGAGATACAAGAGGCATTGAGGATGTCTTAAGAGACTTGTTTGATTGTTGCTTGAGCTTACTATTATCTTGCTTGCATATTCCAAAGGATGGGAGCTGTAACAACCCAATTTTAGTAATTATTTCTTATATTATTATTAATATATTTTATTTTATTTATTTAGAGTGTTAATTAATTAATTGGTTGTTAGGTAGAATAATAATTGATTATATTAATTAATTTGGTGTGTTAATTAATTATTTAGTTGATATAAGATATAATGAATAATTGAATTAATTAACTTGGTGTGCATATTGAGTTGGTTTAATTTATTTGAATTAAATAGAGATATTATAATACTAGGTCTTATTGGGCCTAATAATTAAATTAGAGATATCATTTTTTAAGCCCAAATATAATACTAGTATATAAGACGTGAGGAGAGTGAGAAGTAGGATTCATTTGATCATTTGACGGCAATAGAGAAAAAGAAGAGGAAAAGTAAGGAGAAGAGGGGAAGAACAAGAGAGGAGCTAGGGTTTCCAGAAAATTGAAGAGGTAAGGGGGAGAATCCTTATTATTATGGGTTAGTATGATTGGGTCAATGGGTAGAAGTATTTTTAGGTTAAAAATCCCTAATTTTGTATGGTTGTTTGAAATTGTTAGGTCTTGATGAGTATTCTCAATTTGTGGTGATTTGATTGTGTTAAAACTGCAAATTAATGTTATATACTTAGAGTATTGTATGAGTTATAATTTTCTGAACGTTTGGCTTTTTACGGAATCGAAATCGGAGGTCTGAAAGTCCTCCAACTATGAAAAATATAGAAAATTCTGCATTCTGTTTTATGTTAACCGATTACCCACCGAGCGTTAACCGGTTACTTGCTTAAAAATCTGCACAGGAAATTGATTCTGTTTTATGTTAACCGGTTACCCACCGAGCGTTAACCGGTTACTTACTTAAAAATCTGCGCAGGAAATTGATTCTGTTTTATGTTAACCGGTTACCCTCCGAGCGTTAACCGGTTACTTGCTTGAAAATCTGCGCAGGAAATTGATTTTGTTTTATGTTAACCGGTTAACCACCGAGCGTTGACCGGTTACTTGCTGTGAAAAATGAAAATTTGAGATTTTAAAAGTTGTATTCAATTTGGAATGAAATTTAAGTGTGTGTATTTGATAATTAGCCTATATTTGTGAATGATATATTGTTATGAATGTGTATATGTACCATTGGTGGATAATTCATAGAGTTGAATTATGGTGATATCTGGAATGTTAAGATGGTAGAGATGATCTTAATTGCATATGTGTTGGTATTTGTACATTCATTCATGGCATGGTCGGCTTCATGGTGGAAGCGGTGAAACTGTGGGTTCACATGGTAATAGACGTTGATCCTTGAATGGAAATAGGCGTAGCAGACGTTGATCCTTAATTGGAAATAGACATAGTGGCTTGGATTCTAGGTATTGAATCGGAAAACGGTGAAACTGTGGGTTCACATAGACGTTGATCCTTAATTGGAAATAGGCTTAGCAGACGTTGATCCTTAATTGGAAATAGACGTAGTGGCTTTGATCTTGTCCGGATCGGAAGCGTGGCTTGGATTCTAGATATTGAATCGGAAAGCGGTGAAACGTTGGGTTCACATTGCGGTACCACATGCATAGAGTCACATGTCTTGCATTGAGTCACATTAGAGTTATGTGATAATTGAATGTTTGCATTGATGTGATTGTGAGGTGTGTATGAGATATAGTAATTGATTTGGTGATGTTTGGATACATAATTTGGCAAAATATGTGATTACGTGATAATTGTAGTTATGTGTATAATTGGGAATATAGTATTGGATTGTAATATTATACTCCCTGAGTTTTTATGTGTGCTTGAAATATCTGAAATAAATGTTGGTTAATATTATTGACATGGTTATACAAGGTGTGATGAATTTCGTTCATTGTTGATTTAATCATTGTGCTTTATTATACTTCTTCATAATGATTTGAATTCCCACCCTTCTGTTGGAATGATGCTTTACATGGCATCGTGCAGATACTCCAGAGTAGTATTGCTGAAGTAAGTGGACGGTAGCTCACTCGAGATTAGCTGGAGAGCTTCGGTGCTTTGTTTTAGAGACTAAGTAGTGAGTCAATGCTCTGGTCATGTAACACGGGGTAGATTAGTAGTATTGAACTCATATCTTATTTTGGATATGCATTACGTTATTACTTGTGAACATGTTAATTGCATTTGCTGTTGAGAGGCCATAGTGCCAAATATTCTGAATATGGTTTTATTTTATCTTGAGGAGATTATTGAGGGACGATCATGGTATGGGACATGGATCATTTTATTAAATGCATGAGTACTCATTATTTTCCGTTGCGAACGCATATTCTTGAATATTCATGATAATTGAAATGTGTTATTTTAAATGACCAGGTATTGTATGTTGATGATGAATGATGTTGGTTTTTGAAAGCTTTTAGTTTTTGAAAACGTCGATGTGACGCCCTTTTGTTTATATACGTGCTTATTTACTCTGATTATATGTAAGTATTTTGGGTAGAAAAGGGGTGTTACATTAGTGGTATCAGAGCATGGTCGACCAGTTAGTCAATAGTCGTTAGGATTTTCCATCCCGTTGTATTTGATTTGTGTATCTGACACGATCAATACTGTTTGTCTGGTTGGTCCGTCCGGCCAGGTTATTTAATTATGGTTGTTCCCTAGTATGCGACATGTGTGTGAGAACACTGTCGAGACTTGTTTTATTTTCCATTGGCAGGTTGGGAATGAAATAAGTGGGGGAGAAGCGTATGCTTATCTTGGATGTTCCAATTGTATCGAGCTTGGACATTATGTTGTTACATGCAAGAGTGCAGTGTTGGCTAGTTAACCTGTTTTGAGAATGTTGTGCTTTTCCTGAACCCGAAGAGAGGTCGGATTCGAGGATGGAGTTGGTTAGGAGTTAATCAGGTGTATATCAACTGTTTTGAGAAGACGGTTATTTTCCTGAGGTTGGGGCTAAGGAAGATTGGTTTGTGTCTGCTAAGCAAGTTGATGAATCGATGCAAGATGGTGCCGAGTTGTTTATGTTGCTGGCAACTTTGGATATTCGTGAGAAGAGGACGATTGAAGAATTGCCAATAGTTTGTGGATTTGCGGAGGTATTTCCGGAAGATATAAGTGATTTACCGCCGGAACGTGAGGTTGAGTTTTCGATTGATTTAGTTTCTGGAACTAGTCCTGTATCGATGGCTCCCTATCGAATGTCTGCTTGTGAGTTGAAAGAGTTGAAGAGTCAACTTGAAGACTTGCTTCAGAAGAGGTTTATTCGTCATAGTGTGTTGCCGTGGGGTGCACCTGTTCTGTTGGTCAAGAAGAAAGAAGGTTCTATGAGATTATGTGTTTATTATAGACAACTGAATAAAGTGACGATTAAGAACAAGTATCCACTTCCGAGGATTGACGATCTGATGGATCAGCTGGTTGGAGCTTGTGGGTTTAGCAAAATTGATTTGAGGTCTGGGTATCATCAGATTCGTGTAAAGGCTGAGGATATTCAAAAGACTGCTTCTCGGACAAGGTATGGTCACTACGAGTACTCCGTGATGCCTTTTGGTGTGACTAATACACCTGGTGTATTTATGGAGAATATGAATAGAATTTTTCATGATTATCTGGATAAGTTTGTTGTTGTGTTCATCGACGATATATTGATTTATTCTAAGAGTGAAGAGGATCATGTCGAGCATTTGAAGGTTGCGTTATTGGTGTTGAAAGAGAGGAAGTTGTTTGCTAAACTCTCTAAATGTGAATTTTGGTTGAGTGAAGTAAGTTTTCTTGGACATGTGATTTCGAGTGGTGGTATTTCTGTGGATCCTACGAAGATTGAAGTTGTATCTCAGTGGTAAGCTCCTAAGTCTTCTGCTGAGATTAGAAGTTTCCTTGGTTTGGCTGGTTATTATAGGAAGTTCATTGAAGGATTTTCTAAGTTATCGTTACCATTGACGCAGTTGACTAGGAAAGGTCAAGCTTTCATTTGGACTTCGCAGTGTGAAGCGAATTTTCAAGAGCTTAAGAGAAGATTGACTACGGCTCCCATTTTGATTTTATCGCATCCGTTAGAACCTTTCGTTGTGTATTGTGATGCTTCTTTGTTGGGTTTGGGAGGTGTTCTGATGCAAAAAGGGCAAGTGGTAGCTTATGCTTCAAGGCAACTTAAAGTTCATGAGAGAAATTATCCGACGCATGATTTAGAGTTGGCCGCCGTTGTGTTTATGTTGAAGCTTTGGAGACATTATTTGTTTGGATCGAGATTTGATGTGTTTAGTGATCACAAGAGTTTGAAGTACTTGTTCGATCAGAAAGAATTGAATATGAGGCAAAGGAGATGGTTGGAATTCTTGAAAGATTATGATTTTGGTTTGAATTATCATCCTGGAAAGGCGAATGTTGTAGCCGATGCATTGAGTAGGAAGTCATTGCACATGTCTATGTTGATGATTCGAGAGTTTGAATTGTTGGAGCAATTTAGAGATTTGAGTTTGGTTTTTGAAGCGACGCCTTCGTGTGTTAAGCTTGGTATGTTGAAGCTTACGTGTGGCATTCTTGACGAGATTAGAGAAGGTCAGAAGTCAGATTTGAAATTAGTCGATGTTATGACATTGATTAATCAAGGCAAAGGTGGTGAATTTCGAATTGATGAGAATGGTATCATGAGGTTTCGTGATCGAGTTTGTGTTCCGGATGTTGTGGATTTGAGAAAGAGGATTCTTGAGGAAGAGCATAGAAGTGGTTTGAGTATTCATCCTGGTGCTACTAAAATGTATCAAGACTTGAGGAAGATGTTTTGGTGGCAAGGTATGAAGAAGGATGTAGCGGAATTTGCGTATTCATGTTTGACTTATCAAAAGTCAAAGATTGAACATCAAAGGCTGTCTGGTTTGATGCAACCGTTATCTATTCCCGAGTGGGAGTGGGATAGTATCTCTATGGATTTTGTTTCGGGTTTGCCGAGAACATTGTGTAATTGTGAGGCGATTTGGGTCGTTGTGGACAGGTTGACGAAATGTGCTCATTTTATTCCGATGAGGATGGATTATTCGATGGAGAGACTTGCTAAGTTGTACATCGAGAGGATTGTGTGTTTACATGTTATTCCGTCGAGCATTGTTTCAAATAGAGATCCGAGGTTCACTTCGAGATTTTGGGAAGGTTTGCAAAGTGCTTTGGGTACGAAGTTGCGTTTGAGTTCGGCATATCATCCGCAAACTGATGGTCAAACGGAGAGGACTATTCAGTCACTTGAAGATCTTTTGGGGTCTTGTGTTTTGGAACAAGGAGGAAATTGGGATAGTTTCTTGCCTTTGATCGAGTCTACGTATAACAACAGTTTCCATTCGAGTATTGGAATGGCACCTTTTGAGGCTCTTTGTGGTAGAAGGTGTAGAACTCCTTTATGTTGGTACGAATCGGGAGAGAGTGTTGTGGTTGGACCCGAGTTGATTCAAGAGACTACGGATAAGATTAAGATGATTCAAGAGAAGATGAAGGCTTCTCAGAGTCGTCAAAAGAGTTATCATGATAAGAGGAGGAAAGCTCTTGAGTTTGAGAAAGATGAGCATGTGTTTCTTCGAGTTACGCCAATAACGGGTGTTGGTAGAGCTTTGAAGTCGCGTAAGTTGACGCCGCATTTCATTGGTCCTTATCAAATTTCCGAGAGGGTAGGTGAAGTGGCATATCGGATTGCATTACCACCATCACTTTCTAATCTTCATGATGTGTTCCATGTGTCTCAATTGAGGAGGTACATTGCGAATCCATCGCATGTTGTTCCATTAGATGATGTTCACGTGAGGGATAATTTGACGGTTGATACATCACCTATGCGAATCAAAGAGCGAGAAGTGAAGAAGCTTCGTGGTAAGGAGATTGCTTTGGTGAAAGTGATATGGGACGGAGCCGCCAATGGCAATATTACTTGGGAACTCGAGGATAAGATGAAGGAATCGTATCCGGAGTTGTTCATTTGAGGTATTTTCGAGGCCGAAAATCTTTTAAGTGGGGGAGAGTTGTAACAACCCAATTTTAGTAATTATTTCTTATATTATTTTTATTATATTTTATTTTATTTATTTAGAGTGTTAATTAATTAATTGGTTGTTAGGTAGTATAATAATTGATTATATTAATTAATTTGGTGTGTTAATTAATTATTTAGTTGATATAAGATATAATGAATAATTGGATTAATTAACTTGGTGTGCATATTGAGT
Source organism: Lathyrus oleraceus (assembly GCF_024323335.1). NCBI lineage: Eukaryota > Viridiplantae > Streptophyta > Magnoliopsida > Fabales > Fabaceae > Lathyrus > Lathyrus oleraceus. The sequence continues at coordinate 115,633,994 of NC_066583.1, forward strand.
TGGTTTAATTTATTTGAATTAAATAGAGATATTATAATACTAGGTCTTATTGGGCCTAATAATTAAATTAGAGATATCATTCTTTAAGCCCAAATATAATACTAGTATATAAGAGGTGAGGAGAGTGAGAAGTAGGATTCATTTGATCATTTGACGGCAATAGAGAAAAAGAAGAGGAAAAGTAAGGAAAAGAGGGGAAGAACAAGAGAGGAGCTAGGGTTTCCAGAAAATTGAAGAGGTAAGGGGGAGAATCCTTATTATTATGGGTTAGTATGATTTGGTCAATGGGTAGAAGTATGTTTAGGTTAAAAACCCCTAATTTTGTATGGTTGTTTGAAATTGTTAGGTCTTGATGAGTATTCTCGATTTGTGGTGACTTGATTGTGTTAAAACTGCAAATTAACATTATATACTTAGAGTATTGTATGAGTTATAATTTTCTGAACGTTTGGCTTTTTACGGAATCGAAATCGGAGGTCCGAAAGTCCTCCAACGATGAAAAACGCAGAAAATTCTGCATTCTATTTTATGTTAACCGGTTACCCACCGAGCATTAACCGGTTACTTGCTTAAAAATATGCGTAGGAAATTGATTTTGTTTTATGTTAACCGATTACCCACCGAGCGTTAACCGGTTACTTGCTTAAAAATCTGCGCAGGAAATTGATTCTGTTTTATGTTAACCGGTTACCCTCCGAGCGTTAACCGGTTACTTGCTTGAAAATCTGCGCAGGAAATTGATTCTGTTTTATGTTAACCGGTTACCCATCGAGCGTTAACCGGTTACTTGCTGTGAAAAATGAAAAATTAAGATTTTAAAAGTTGTATTCAATTTGGAATGAAATCTAAGTGTGCGTATTTAATAATTAGCCTATATTTGTGAATGATATATTGTTATGAATGTGTATATGTATCATTGGTGGATAATTCATAGAGTTGAATTATGGTGATATGTGGAATGTTAAGATGGTAGAGATGATCTTAATTGCATATGTGTTGGTATTTGTACATTCATTCATGGCATGGTCGGTTTCATGGTGGAAGCGGTGAAACTGTGGGTTCACATGGTAATAAACGTTGATCCTTGAATGGAAATAGGCGTAGCAGACGTTGATCCTTAATTGGAAATAGATGTAGTGGCTTGGATTCTAGGTATTGAACCGGAAAGCGGTGAAACTGTGGGTTCACATAGACGTTGATCCTTAATTGGAAATAGGCGTAGCAGACGTTGATCCTTAATTGGAAATAGACGTAGTGGCTTTGATCTTGTCCGGATCGGAAGCGTGGCTTGGATTTTAGATATTGAATCGGAAAGCGGTGAAACGTTGGGTTCACATTGCGGTACTACATGCATAGAGTCACATGTCTTGCATTGAGTCACATTAGAGTTATGTGATAATTGAATGTTTGCATTGATGTGATTGTGAGGTGTGTATGAGATATAGTAATTGATTTGGTGATGTTTGGATACATAATTTGGCAAAATATGTGATTATGTGATAATTGTAGTTATGTGTATAATTGGGAATATAGTATTGGATTGTAATATTATACTCCCTGAGTTTTTATGTGTGGTTGAAACATGTGAAATAAATGTTGGTTAATATTATTGACATGGTTATACAAGGTGTGATGAATTCCGTTCATTGTTGATTTAATCATTGTGCTTTACTATACTTCTTCATAATGATTTGAATTCTCACCCTTTTGTTGGAATGATGCTTTACATGGCATCGTGCAGATACTCCAGAGTAGTATTGTTGAAGTAAGTGGACGGTAGCTCACTCGAGATTAGCTGGAGAGTTTCGGTGCTTTGTTTTAGAGACTAAGTAGTGAGTCAATGCTCTGGTCATGTAACACGGGGTAGATTAGTAGTATTGAACTGATATCTTATTTTGGATATGCATTACGTTATTACTTGTGAACATGTTAATTGCATTTGCTGTTATGAATATGGTTTTATTTTATCTTGAGGAGATTATTGAGGGATGATCATGGTATGGGACATGGATCATTTTATGAAATGCATGAGTATTCATTATTTTCTGCTGCGAACGCATATTCTTGAATATTCATGATAATTGAAATGTGTTATTTTAAATGACCAGGTGTATTGTATGTTGATGATGAATGATGTTGGTTTTTGAAAGCTTTTAGTTTTTGAAAACGTCGATGTGACGCCCTTTTGTTTATATGCGTGCTTATTTACTTTGATTATATGTAAGTATTCTGGGGTAGAAAAGGGGTGTTAAAGGAGCTACTTGAATCATCAATGTGATCTCAAGAGAGGAACTCCTTGTGTGATTTTGTTTCTTATCCTTTATCTCTTGTATGATTAGGACTTTAGCCATTCTTCTTCTTCCCTCCACTCTAACCCAAGCCAAAAATTTTGTGCAAACATTTAACACTTGTTTTCAAAGATTAGAAACCTAAGCCTTATGCTTTTGATTTTCAAACTTTCTTTTTATAACACTTATTTTGAATTGAACTTTTAAGTCAACTTTAACCATATTTTGTACATACTTTTATTTGGTAAATATAACTCATTCAAATGTCTCTTTGTGGTTTCAATGGCCACTTTCTTAATCAAATTTTTTATAACCTTTAGTTATTAGGTTTGAGTTATCCTTGAGGTAGATGTAATACTCACCTATATCCTTAGTGATGGACAATGAGTCTTCCATGCTTATTATAGGGTTAACCCCTCACTAGCATGTTGAAGTTATCCTCACATGGTGGATTTGTAGTTTTAGGTTGAGTTTTCTCCCTTGGATAACAAAAGACCTTAAGGCTTTTGGACCAATCAATTCACCAACTCATTTTGAAATTTTTACCCCGAACTATGAGGTTTTGATCCTAATTTTTTTTAAGATGGTACGTAGGCAATGGGTTTATCCATCCAAACACAAAATGTAAATAACTTGTATATTCTCTTCTCATCTCTTCAATCATGTTTGCACAAACAAATTTTTCACAAAATACCAACCTTACAACAAATATGAAAAGGGCTCCCTAGGAGTACCTAGGATGTTTTGGGTGCTTAAAACCTTCCCATTGCATAACCAACCCACTTACCCAGATCTCTGACATTTTTACTAGTTTTTGATTCGATAAAACTTTTAGGTTTTTGTTCGCTTTCTAACCATTCCTTTGGATAAATAGAAGTGTGGTGGCGACTTGACTTGTATGGTTTACCTTAGATTTAGTCAATATCTCTAACGGTAACGAATACCCCGCTACAGAAAAGTGGCGACTCTGCTGGGGATCATTTGCCTAGTGGGTTTTTCCTACTTTTCATATCGTGTTGTATTGTATTGTATATTGTTTTGTGACATATTTTTTTGTGCAATTTGGGATTACTGTATTGTATGTAATGATTGAATTGCTTGAATATTAATTCCTTGTATGCTTGGTGATCTTTGTGAGATGAGTTCTATACCCGAACTCGAATGCACTTAGGATAGAAGAATGGCATAGTCTTGTTGACTTGTGTGGAGTTATTCCTTAGCAAGTTGACTTGCAAGTCCATTCACTTGGTGGAGGTCATGTTGGGATCAATAATGTCACACAAGTAGTTGTGGTTAGGCATTACTCTTTCCAATATGAACCTTAGAAGCCAAGGACCTTAGTTTACCAAGCCCATCTTGGCCTATTCTTAGGATGTAGTGTGAAAGTCGTTTAAGTGTAAGATTTGATACGATTGTTACGCGATACTACACTCATAAGAGTCTCTCTTGAGAATATTTTTGGAATACGAGTAGTCGTTTCTCCAATAATATCTGAAAGATGGGATGATGACTATGGGAACCTCTTGTAGAACATGATTGGCAAGTTTAAACCCTAGTACACTCCCTTTGGGTGGTCCTTAACCGAGACTCCATGCTCGTGACTTGTAACAAACCCTTGATTCATGGTTGATCCGTTCATGTATCCTTAATATTAATGGAACTTGGATGTTGATAAGGTGTAAACCATAATCCACCAAAATGGATGATTGATATTAAGGATGACATGATCCATCCCATGACCTTTGTTTGGTGTGCTTTGCTTGACCCTTGAGTCTGATTGTTGCATTCATGCATTCATGCACCCATTTGCATCCATATCATCAACAATAAGAAAATTTTCAAGGAACTTAAGAGGTCTATTTGCACATTTTCAGGCATGGAAAGACAAAGAAGGAATACAAAGAAGTACAGTTTCAGACAACCAGACTTGAAAGAGCTAAGGAATTTGACATCCTATGTATTAGATCCTTTGGGTTTCAAAGCTCGTTTTGGGAAGCTTCTTTCTCTTCTGACTACTCAGGTGGACGAAGGATTGATGAGTGTATTGGTGCAGTTCTACGACCCTCTGTATAGGTGCTTCACTTTTCCGGATTTCCAGCTTTTGCCTACACTTGAGGAGTATGCCTACCTTGTGGGTATACCTATTCTAGACCAGTTGTCGTTCAGTGGCTTAGAGAGTGTTCCTACTTCTCAAGAGATAGCTGATATGTTGCATATGGATGAATCTCTGGTTGGTGCTCATATGACTACCAAAGGTGGAATTCAAGGTCTCCCTTTTGAGTTCCTCATCGCTCAAGCTACTATGTATGGGAAGGCCATGAGTGAGGACGCCTTTGAGGCCATATTTGTACTTCTCATCTATGGACTAGTGCTATTCCCTAACATCGACAAGTTTGTGGATGTGAATGCTATTAGGATTTTCTCTACTCTTAATCCCGTTCCGACTCTGTTGGGTGACACTTACTTCTCTTTGCATATGAGGAATGCAAAGGATGGTGGTACCATTGTGTGTTGTTTGCCTCTGTTGTACAAGTGGTTTATTTCTCACTTGCCTCAGACGCTCGCCTTCAAGGAGAACAAAGGATGTCTACGGTGGTCCACGAGACTTATGTCTCTCACTGATAACACGAAATTATATCATATTTTAGGACTTAATTCAATTAAATTTTATTATTATTTATTTCAGTTCACTTCATTTTATTAGATATTACGCGGTATTTTCTTCCTATTTGTCTCAGGTGGCTTATTTTGAAGCACAAGTAAAAATGGAAGAAAAGGAGGTGCAAAAAGGAGAGAAAATGAACCAAATGTCAAAGCCCAGCCCAAAGCACAAAACGCAGGTGCCGTGCATGTGACGGACGTCACAGAGGGCGTGACGAGCGTCACGCCTTGCACCCTCCTGTGACGGACGTCACACATGGTGTGACGAACGTCACACCATTCCCCTACATTTTTGGCGCAAGGAACGCCTCAGAGACGTTGAGCGTTGAGGGAGTGTTGAGCCCTATATCCACGCCATGCTTTTATGCACGTTGAAGACCTTTTTGGCAGCGGAAGCGGTTACTCAAGCATATATAAATAGCCACTTGCAAAACCAAAAAGGGGTCCGAAGCTTTTCCACATTTTTTCCTTTGCCGTTTTCACTTTTGCACATTTTCTTTTCCAGCAACTTAAGTAGTATTGTTTCTTTATTATTTTTACGAGTTCTACACTATCTCCCTTGCAATTTCTATTTTCCTTTTTCCTTTTTAGCATTTAGTTAATTCTTTTCGCACAATAGTTTCTACACCGGAAACTATTGTGCACCTTTTTACCGGATCTACCCTTACGTTAGAATCTAGCTTTATTTCCTTCGTTTTAATTTGTTGTTTAATTGAAGAATCCAAGAACAAACCCTACCGGCTTGTGGTGGAGTGTTCAAGACTATTGTTTAACTCATTCAGGTTCTTTAATTATTATTTAATGCTTTGTTTTATTATTTATTTATATTATCTGCCTGGGATGAGTCTGTTTATGCATGATAAGTATTTTAGTTTGTTTAGCATGTCTGGCTAATTCGCTTAGATATCGGTATGTAAAGTAAGCGGAATAAGGAATCAAGACTAAGTCGGTTAAATTAAGTTTAAAATTAAAATCACTCTTTTTACGGTCTCAATTTACAGGTTTAATAACAAAGGTTTTTACGAAAGTAAAAGACATAAAGAAGTTAAAATCATCAGAGCGAGAGTTTGAGGTTTTAACTGGACATTGTAAATTAGACATTAATTCTAGATTAGGGCGAGAGCAAGTTTTAGAGTTAATTAAATTCCGATCTTTTCCAAAAAGTATTTTTAAAGATTGAATGTGAGGACGAGAGTTAAGCATTCGAATTTAATTATATAACCTAAGTCAACAGAGCGAGAGTTTGAGATAAGGGTGTTTAAACGGTCAGTGTTTTCTTGAAAAGAGTTTCTATGGACTGTATTGCTTTCAAAAAATGGTTTTTTGACTTAATTATAAGTGACAGCTACATTAACATAAAATCATGGTTTATTCAACAGAGCGAGAGTTTGAGATAAAACTTTTAATCAATAAAGTCAACTGAAAAGATTTATTTTAAAACCAAGAGACCGACAAAGGATTGATTCCCTAATTACGACGAACTACATACCGATATCCGCTTTATTAATATTTAATCTAGATCTTAGTTTACTTTTTAGCTTTCCCCCAAACAATCAAACATTATTCACCTTAGCTTTACGAAGTAACCTTAGATAACGGTATATCGATTCATAAGTCCCTGTGGGATCGATATCTTTTAAAACTACGCGATAGAACTGTGCACTTGCAGTTTGTACCCTAAATTCGACTCATAAAGTCGTGATCAAGTTTTTGGCGCCGTTGCCGGGGACTTTTATTTAATCGATATCGTAACTCTTCCGTTACACTGTAGAGACTAAGGTTTCTTTTTCTTCTATTCTTTCTTTCGTTGATTTGTATGCCACGCACTCGCTCACAAGGCGAACCGCTCTATTTACGAATCAACGATATCGAACTATATCTCTGAGTCTTACGACAAATTCGGGAATATCGTGCTGCAAACAATCTCCCCCCTGTAGAACTTCCTGATTTCAAAAACCTTTTTCCTTCGACAACCGAGATGGCAGAACCAGCTCGTGCTCTTAGAGATTACGCCGCTCCATCGCAAGATGAACCGCATTCAAGTATTGCTCCGCCCGCAATCGAAGCAAACAACTTCAAACTTAAACCTTCGCTGTTGCAGGCTGTGCAACAGAACCAATTCTCTGGAAATCCTACCGAGGATCCAAACCTTCATTTATCCGTATTTGTCCAATACGCTGATACTGTTAAAGCTAATGGTGTCACTTCGGAGGCAATTCGACTTCGTCTTTTTCCTTTCTCATTAAGAGATAGCGCTAGAAGATGGCTTCAGTCTCTCCCTTCAAACTCTGTCACCACATGGAACGAGTTGAAGAAAGTTTTTCTTGCCCGATACTTTCCGCCAAGCAAAACAGCTATGTTAAGAGCCCAGATAAACGGATTTAAACAGAAAGACAACGAGTCTCTCTTCGAAGCATGGGAAAGATACAAAGACATGATGAGACTTTGCCCACACCATGGTTTGGAAGACTGGTTAGTAATTCACACATTTTATAATGGTCTCTTGTACAACACAAGGTTAACAATAGACGCCGCTGCAGATGGTGCACTAATGAACAAACCTTATGCTGATGCTTACCAGCTTATCGAAAGCATGGCCCAAAACCACTATCAGTGGGGAACCGAACGAACAATGGTGGAAAAACCTCAAACGAAAACTGGCATGTACGAGATAAGTAACCTTGATCACGTTAATGCAAAAGTGGATGCTTTGGTCCAGAAAATTGAAAGTTTAAATGTATCACCTCCTACCGCCGTGGTTGCTATAACTCAAAATTGCGAGGTCTGTGGAATCCAAGGTCACACTCCTACGGATTGTCAACTCTTGACAGGAATCCAAGCAGAGCAAGTAAACTATGCTCAAGGAAGCCCCTACTCGAATACCTATAACTCAAATTGGAAGAACCATCCAAACTTTTCATATAAGAGTAATAATGCTTTGTACGCACCTGGACAGTCTCCAAATCAAGCCCCAGCTATACCTCCGGGATATCAGAAACCGAACCCATCCATGCCTAACAATAACGCCCCTAGGAAATCCAACTTGGAAATCATGATGGAAAACTTTATAGCTTCCCAACAACAAACCAATAAAGATTTCTTAAACCAGAATGTACACACTGGCGAACAACTTAAACAACTAGCAAGCAAAGTAGATGCCCTGGCTACCCATAACAAAATGCTGGAAACACAAATATCACAAGTAGCTCAACAACAAGCACCTACTGCTGCCCCAACTGGTACATTCCCTGGACAGCCCCAACCTAATCCGAGAAGCCACGCTCATGCAATTATATTAAGAAGTGGAACGGAAGTGGAAGGACCGTCTGATCCAAGGATAGAAAACCAAAACCCTAAGAAATCAACTGAGGAAAGTGAACCTAAGGAAAAGGAAGAGAGTAATAAGGAAACCCTAGAAAAGAAGGAACCTTATGTACCTCCACCACCTTACAAACCACCTATCCCTTACCCTCAAAGGCTTGTTAAAACCAAAGATGCGAGCCAATTTAGAAAATTTGTTGATCTCCTTAAACAATTAAACGTTACAATTCCGTTCACCGAAGCTATTACGCAGATGCCCTCCTATGCTAAATTCTTAAAAGAAATTCTTTCTAATAAGAGGAAACTTGAAGATAGCGAAACCGTTACACTCCCTGCCGAATGTAGCGCTATAATCCAAAACATGCCTCCTAAACTCAAGGATCCGGGTAGTTTCTCTATACCCTGTCACATAGGAAAATTTGTCATCGACAAAGCCCTATGCGATTTAGGAGCCGGAATTAGCGTTATGCCTTTATCCATATGTAAGAAACTGGAAATGGGAGAATTAAGACCAACCAAAATGTCTGTGCAACTAGCAGATCGTTCCATCAAATATCCTGTAGGAATTCTTGAAAACGTTCCCGTACGCATAGGTCAATTCTACATTCCAACTGATTTTACAATTATGGACATTAGAGAAGATGATATTACTCCCATTATACTGGGAAGATCGTTTTTAGCAACTGCCGGTGCAATCATAGACGTAAAACGAGGACGACTCACCTTCGAAGTAGGTGAAGAGAAAATTGAGTTCATTCTTTCTCAATTCTTGAAAGCACCTGCAATAGAAGATACATGTTACTTCATGGATATCATCGATGAATGCATAAAAGAAGCAGAGCTAGGAGAAGACAAATCATCAGACTATCTTTTAAAAGACAAATCTAACCAATGTTTAGCGATAACACCGGACCCGACGCAATGTCTTAACAAACAAACCCTTGACCTGAAAACACTTCCCAAAAATCTGAGATATGAATTCCTAGACTTAGAACTTGAACGACCTGTGATAGTTAATGCAGACCTAGGAAGACTCGAAACAGAAAAACTCCTACATATCTTAAGAAAGTATCCAACCGCACTAGGTTACCACATCACCGATCTTAAAGGAATAAGTCCTTCTATTTGTATGCACCGCATCATGCTAGAAGAAGACTGTAAAACCTCTAGGGAACACCAGAGGAGACTAAATCCGATCCTGAGTGAGGTAGTAAAGAAGGAAATAACCAAGTTATTAGAAGCAGGTATTATATATCCTATATCTGATAGCAAATGGGTTAGTCCTGTACACGTAGTACCAAAGAAAGGAGGCATAACCGTTATTGAAAACGAAAAAGGGGAAACTATAACTAAACGAATCGAATCGGGATGGAGAATGTGCATTGACTATAGGAAACTAAACAAAGCAACCCGAAAAGATCATTTCCCTTTACCATTCATTGACCAGATGTTAGAACGATTAGCAAAACATTCGCATTTCTGTTATCTAGACGGTTATTCAGGCTTCTTTCAAATACCAATTCACCCTGATGACCAAGAAAAGACAACGTTTACGTGCCCTTTTGGTACCTTCGCTTATAGACGAATGCCGTTTGGCCTGTGTAATGCTCCCGCAACCTTTCAAAGATGCATGATGGCAATTTTCGCCGACTTTCTCGAAAACATCATGGAAGTATTTATGGATGACTTTTCCGTATACGGACAAAGTTTTGAAGAATGCCTTGAAAACCTAGAAAGAGTTCTTGAGCGATGTGTAAAAGTAAACTTAGTACTTAACTGGGAGAAGTGCCATTTTATGGTACAAGAAGGAATTGTTTTAGGACACATCATCTCGAACAGAGGAATTGAAGTAGACAAAGCCAAAATAGAGGTAATCGAAAACCTTCAACCCCCAAGAACCGTGAGAGAAGTACGAAGCTTCTTAGGACACGCCGGTTTTTACCGACGATTCATCAAAGACTTCTCTAAGATAACTAAACCTTTAACCGGACTATTGATGAAAGATGTTGATTTCATATTCGACGATAACTGTTTAAAAGCATTTCAAGCGCTTAAGCAAGCATTGATCTCCGCACCCATAATGCAGACACCCGACTGGAATGAACCATTCGAAATAATGTGTGATGCCAGCGATTATGCTGTAGGTGCTGTTTTAGGACAACGAAAGGATAAAAAGCTTCACGTTATATATTACGCAAGTAGAACCCTAGATGAAGCGCAAATGAATTACGCCACTACCGAGAAAGAACTCCTAGCAGTTGTATTTGCGCTAGATAAATTTCGTTCCTACTTGGTCGGAGCCAAAATAATAGTTTACACTGATCACGCTGCTATCAAGTACCTTTTAACAAAAAAGGATGCTAAACCTAGACTCCTAAGATGGATCTTGTTGCTACAAGAGTTCGATTTAGAAATCAAAGACAAGAAAGGAACTGAAAACGTAGTAGCAGACCACCTCTCTAGACTTGAGAACCTTGAACCGGAAAGAACCTCAATTAACGATGATTTCTCGTACGATAAACTTATAGCTACTTTGGAAGAGAACAACTCCGACAAACAAGTAGAAACCACCTTAGCTATATCTGTCACACCATGGTACGCTGATCTCGTCAATTATTTAGCTGCCGGAATAGTTCCACCTACCTTATCCTACCAGCAGAAGAAACGATTCTTCTACGATATAAAACACTATTACTGGGATGATCCCTTACTTTTCAAAAGGGGCCCCGATGGTATTTTCCGTCGATGTATACCCGAAGAAGAGGTGGAAAATATAATCCAACACTGCCACTCCGCTCCTTATGGTGGACACACAAGTACATCCAAGACTTGCTCTAAAATCCTACAAGCCGGCTTTTATTGGCCAACTATATGGAAGGACGTACATGCGGCTATTAAGGAATGTGACAGATGTCAACGCACAGGAAACATATCTAGACGTGACGAGATGCCACAAAAGGGTATTTTAGAAGTAGAGATCTTCGACATGTGGGGAATAGACTTCATGGGACCTTTTCCACCCTCTTTCGGTAACAAATACATACTCGTGGCAGTTGACTACGTATCAAAATGGATCGAAGCTATAGCTTCTCCAACAAATGACACCCGAGTAGTAACTAGACTCTTTAAGAATATAATATTTCCGAGATTTGGCATCCCAAGAATAGTAGTCAGTGATGGTGGATCGCACTTTATATCCAAGGTACTCGAAAAATTATTGTTTAAATATGGCGTGAGACATAGGATAGCGACACCTTACCACCCTCAGACCAGTGGACAAGTGGAAGTATCTAACAGAGAAATCAAGCAAATACTAGAAAAAACAGTCGCCACTTCAAGGAAAGATTGGTCATTGAAATTACCAGAAGCTTTGTGGGCATACCGAACTGCTTATAAAACCCCCATAGGGACGACCCCATTTAAGCTCATATATGGAAAATCCTGCCACCTCCCGGTAGAATTAGAACATAAAGCCTATTGGGCTATTAGAAATCTGAATCTAAACTATAAAGCCGCCGGTGAAAAGAGAATCCTTGACATAAACGAATTAGAGGAACTCAGAAGAGACGCCTATGAAAATGCCAGAATCTATAAAGAAAGAACAAAACAATGGCATGACAAGCGTATATCAAGGAAAATCTTCAAGCAAGGCGACTCAGTCCTTTTATTTAACTCTAGACTAAAGTTATTCCCGGGAAAACTACGATCCAGATGGTCAGGTCCTTTTCATATCACTAACATCTTTCCCAGTGGAGCGATAGAAATTAAAGGCAAATCCACAGAACCGTTCACCGTAAACGGGCAACGTCTAAAACACTATCACTATGCGGAAACCAATGGAGATTCGCAAATCCTACACTTAGACGAAATGCCTCCAGGATTAATAGATTATATTTAACAGTTTCTTTGTCGAGCTTGCGACATCTAAACAAAGCGCTTAGTGGGAGACAACCCACAATTATTTTATTATTTCCTTATATTATTATTATTATCTTCCTACTGCTTCCTTAATTATTCTTTTAATTTCTGTTTAGTATTCATTCCTAATTCATTTTAATTTAATAATAACTTTTTTCTTCTTTCGGCATTTGGCCAAATCCTGACTAAAACTCATGTTTTCTTTTCTCTAGCTAACACTAACCAGATGGGACATATTGATCGTATGGGTATCAAATTCAGAGGGATGGCTCAGAAACAAAAGTTTGAAGAACTAGCCACTAGAGAGATGCTACCTAGTTTATATGCTGATGATTGGGCTATGACTGCCCTTGGACTGAGACAAAGTGTCCTGTATTTGCTGAATCAGATAGGATGGGAGACATCCCCTATCCTAAGACATTTCACCACCTACCGGAGACTCACACTAGAATTCCTTAGCTCATTAATCTATCTACCCAGCCATGGAAAAGGAATTAGCAGAGGTTTTATCCAGTTCAGAATGTTCAACATGGAGTACCAATTTAATATTAGAGACTTTACCAACCTTTTGGGTTTTCCTACCTCCTTTGACACATTCACAGTAAGCCAGGAAGAACTTTTTGAATATAGAGAACTTGAACACTTTTGGGGTAAGTTGACTGGAAATGACGAGCCCGAGGAACATGAGTTTCTCTCTGGAAACATACACAACCCGACCTTTCGCTATTTCCATAAGATCCTGACCCACACTTTATTTGGGAAGAAGCCAAACAGTACTTCAGTTTCACGTGATGAACTCTTCATCATATTTTGTGCTTCCCAGAACCGTCCAGTAAACGGTGCCACTTTTATGTTAGCTAATTTGGACCACCTTATCCAAGATGAGCGAGCACCAATCCGAATAGGCGGTTTGATAACTATGATAGGTAATGCTATTGGATTACGTCAGCCTATGCTTGACCTAAGCCCTTTTTGTGGCATTACTACTATGAGTATACCCTTCCTCTTCAACACTATGTTTATAGCAAACCTAGGGTCTGACGAGTTTGAGCTTATTATTGATAACCAAGTTCTTTGCCTATTCACCATGCCCGATCCTAGGACTAGTGTTCATAACCGTAATAACTGGCTCTACAACCTGAACGAAACCCCCTCTCCTGCTAGATCCACTGAATCCATCCAGGACTATGAGATTTGTGATGACTATGAGACTTATGATGACCAGATCCCTTATGCTGAATCTGACCCTCAGACACCATCTGGCTATTATGATATTGACCCTCCTCCTCAGCCTGTTCAGACCGAAGAATCAGCAGTATCCGACCTCCGGCATCATATGCCCGGAACTGATTATAACACCGCCATTGAAGCTTTGATGTCAGAACAAGACGCCCTCAGAGAAGAATTTACTGACATGAGACACGAAGTTCTAGGGTACATGAGCAGTATGACAGATCAGTTTCACGAGTTGCTACATCGTGTTAACTCTTTTGCTCCTCCGGCCAGAGATCGTGCAGATGGATAGTATTTATTTGTTTTTCTTAGTTATTTAGTTTTAAGCTAGATTATTCATTAATGTTATTTGAATTCATGTTCGCATTTGTTTCCTTTTCGCATTTCTTTTGTTCTTCTTTCCAATATTACATTATGATCATTTTATTGAAGCTATTTATTTAATTTTATTATGCAATAGCTATTATGTTCTCTACTGTTGCTACCTATGATTTATTATTATACAAAGTAGAATAAGCATGCAGGAGAAATTAAATTGCAGAATAAATCAATCAGTAGAAAACAACCAAAAAAAAAAATAATAATATAATAATATATAATAACTTACCTGAAGGACGCTAGCTGAACATTAGCCAAACAGACAGTGTGACGAGCGTCACACATTCTGTCACGGGCGTCACGCTAAGATCCTGTTACGACCGTCACACCCCTGTAACGAGCGTAACGCCCTTCAGACTAGGTGAACGTTAAGGAGCCGTTGGAGACGAACGTTACACCCCTTCAACTTTTTACCTTCCCCATTTATTCACATTTACCCACATTCATTCACTTTTCAACCACCTCCTTTCCAACTTCCAAATTCTTTTCCTATAAATACCCACCAAACCTTCCTTCATTCACCACAAACCATTCTCTCCTATCAAATACATTTCTTTTCTTTCCAAATCACTCCTTCAAAATTCATTCATCACAATGGCAGGAAATCAGAATTTCGGAAATATCATCTTCCGATCCGAAGATGAAAATTATCAAAGGGAGCAATTCGAGCGTTTCCAACAGCGAGGCGTCGTTTCCACCAGGTATCCCGATTTAACTTGTTTACAACAATTAGGATTACTCCAAGGTATCGAATGGATGCTCCGCCTAGCCGACTTAACCTTCCTTTGCACTCATAATCAACCCACCTACCCATCCCTAACCTTAGAATTCTTAAGTTCATACGACTACACCACTCCCGCCGGTGAAGACGAATTTTAACCGGTACCGCAACGTTCCGTATGTTTAACACCGAGTACTCCTTAACCCAAAACCAATTGAGTACCATGCTACAATTTCCCATAGAAGGTCAGGTACACCCCAGAATCCCTCCAAACTCAAACTGGAACACAGTTGACGTTTTCGACCTTTTCAAGAAAATTTTCGGTATAGATGCCTACAACTGGGAAGAGCTCCTTCTTTCCCATATACATAACCCAACTATCCGGTACTTTATCCGCATCCTGCAAAACACAGTTTTTGGAAGACCAAACAACAGCAAGGTCAACTCAAAGGAGCTATTCTTCCTCCAATGCGTCTTCGAACCGGATACTAAGGTAAACGCCGCCTCCTTTCTATTTCATCATATCCGCACCTTATGTGCTAGAGGCCGGCAACCTTTTATAATTGGTGGATTAATCACCACCATAGCACTTGGCCTAAACCTAGGGGATAAACTCCAAACTTTAGAATCTCTACCTCCCCTATCTATGGATATCAGCTACTGTCGATCCAGCCGCCTGATTAAGAACAGAGTAGGCGGAGGATATTATCTTATGGTGAACAACCAGGCCGTCCCAAGCGTTGTTCTACCAAATATCGCCCTAACTGATGTCACAAACCCCGACCGCCACCTCTATGATTTAAACGCTCCCGAAGCCACCGAGCCTTCACAAACAAACCCGCCCACAGACGAGTTTGACGATATGGAGCAAGGTGATCATCCTCCTACACAACATTCAGTCCCGCTCAATCCTTCCGGTAATGCAACTGGCCCATCCTCCCAACGTCGTCGACGAAGAAGGCCTGCAACCAACGACGACATCATGGATGCTATTGATGGTATGCAAGCACAGAATGTCGAGATGATGCAAATGATGCGTCAAATGCAACAACAACAGGATGCTAGGAATGCCATAACCGACCAGCGGTTTACTGAGTTGTTCAGCAGGTTCGACAACTTAGACTTACGTCAGAGATCACCTGGCCCAAGAACCAGAGGCGGAAGGCAGCCTTAGTTGTAGTTTCTTTTTTTCCTTTCCATATTGTATTTCATTTCCTTAAAACATTGGGGACAATGTTTAATTTAAGTATGGGGGGAAACCATGTTCTTTCTATTTCCATTTCTTCAAGTATGTACCTTTCTTTTCATTGCTATTTTAATTATTATTTGTTTTAAAAAAAAAAAAAAAATTAAAAAAAAAAAAAAAAAAAAAATCTATTATTCTAAGTTAAGTCCCGAGTGTGAACAAATTTCTATTATCTATTCCCTTAAATTTTCATGAGCCACAACAAAAATTCAACACCCAATAAGTATAAAGGTTGCTCATCCTATCGATCTTGAGACGAATCAAGACAAAGACTACTACCGCCAAACACTCTAAACGAACCTCAACATGTTGGATCAGGGTAAGTACCTATTATACCAATCCCTTGAACTTTTAGTTTTATAGTAACCCCGAGTAGTTTATACGAGAAGTCAGCACCATCTTAATAGCAAACTACGTGGAGAGCCGATGAATATAAGTGAATGATTCCCAAAGTAACATAAAAAATATATATATATATCAGGAAATGCACTAATTAAGTTAGGTGATCCTTACCAGATCATTTAATCTAAAGGTTGCAGATCATACAAAAAAACATAATATGAAAGATCCATTACAAGTTGGTTCAGCAGGTTTCTGGTACTGAACTTGGTAGGGCGAACTACGGTTCGATCCCCCGCAATTTGCAATGGGATGAATAACGAAGTTATCCGACTTATGTACCAGAACTTCTAGCTAAAAGGGGATCATAATCACTAACCGGTTGCTCCACTATGTGCGCGAAAAGATAAAGGGCTTAATGTGATTTCGCTAGAATGAAAACGGGTGAAATAAGAGTAAAGGAACCAGGATAGCTATCATAGTGTACTTGAACTGATTTGCATAAGGCAGGGTTATCTAGGTTGTGACGGTGGTTGTTGATGCCAAGATTAAACTCAAGTTGCTTCTAAACTAAATCCACTTGCAACCTATTACGAATTGATGTGTGTTTTGAAATTTTACCTGGCTAAAACCTTTAACGAGTTCTATACTGAATTTTGCTTGAGGACAAGCAAAGATCTAAGTATGGGGGAGTTTGATAACACGAAATTATATCATATTTTAGGACTTAATTCAATTAAATTTTATTATTATTTATTTCAGTTCACTTCATTTTATTAGATATTACGTGGTATTTTCTTCCTATTTGTCTCAGGTGGCTTATTTTGAAGCACAAGTAAAAATGGAAGAAAAGGAGGTGCAAAAAGGAGAGAAAATGAACCAAATGTCAAAGCCCAGCCCAAAGCACAAAACGCAGGTGCCGTGCATGTGACGGACGTCACAAAGGGCGTGACGAGCGTCACGCCTTGCACCCTCCTGTGACGGACGTCACACATGGTGTGACGAACGTCACACCATTCCCCTACATTTTTGGCGCAAGGAACGCCTCAGAGACGTTGAGCGTTGAGGGAGTGTTGAGCCCTATATCCACGTCATGCTTTTATGCACGTTGAAGACCTTTTTGGCAGCGGAAGCGGTTACTCAAGCATATATAAATAGCCACTTGCAAAACCAAAAAGGGGTCCGAAGCTTTTCCATATTTTTTCCTTTGCCGTTTTCACTTTTGCACATTTTCTTTTCCAGCAACTTAAGTAGTATTGTTTCTTTATTATTTTTACGAGTTCTACACTATCTCCCTTGCAATTTCTATTTTCCTTTTTCCTTTTTAGCATTTAGTTAATTCTTTTCGCACAATAGTTTCTACACCGGAAACTATTGTGCACCTTTTTACCGGATCTAACCTTACGTTAGAATCTAGCTTTATTTCCTTCGTTTTAATTTGTTGTTTAATTGAAGAATCCAAGAACAAACCCTACCGGCTTGTGGTGGAGTGTTCAAGACTATTGTTTAACTCATTCAGGTTCTTTAATTATTATTTAATGCTTTGTTTTATTATTTATTTATATTATCTGCCTGGGATGAGTCTGTTTATGCATGATAAGTATTTTAGTTTGTTTAGCATGTCTGGCTAATTCGCTTAGATATCGGTATGTAAAGTAAGCGGAATAAGGAATCAAGACTAAGTCGGTTAAATTAAGTTTAAAATTAAAATCACTCTTTTTACGGTCTCAATTTACAGGTTTAATAACAAAGGTTTTTACGAAAGTAAAAGACATAAAGAAGTTAAAATCATCAGAGCGAGAGTTTGAGGTTTTAACTGGACATTGTAAATTAGACATTAATTCTAGATTAGGGCGAGAGCAAGTTTTAGAGTTAATTAAATTCCGATCTTTTCCAAAAAGTATTTTTAAAGATTGAATGTGAGGACGAGAGTTAAGCATTCGAATTTAATTATATAACCTAAGTCAACAGAGCGAGAGTTTGAGATAAGGGTGTTTAAACGGTCAGTGTTTTCTTGAAAAGAGTTTCTATGGACTGTATTGCTTTCAAAAAATGGTTTTTTGACTTAATTATAAGTGACAGCTACATTAACATAAAATCATGGTTTATTCAACAGAGCGAGAGTTTGAGATAAAACTTTTAATCAATAAAGTCAACTGAAAAGATTTATTTTAAAACCAAGAGACCGACAAAGGATTGATTCCCTAATTACGACGAACTACATACCGATATCCGCTTTATTAATATTTAATCTAGATCTTAGTTTACTTTTTAGCTTTCCCCCAAACAATCAAACATTATTCACCTTAGCTTTACGAAGTAACCTTAGATAACGGTATATCGATTCATAAGTCCCTGTGGGATCGATATCTTTTAAAACTACGCGATAGAACTGTGCACTTGCAGTTTGTACCCTAAATTCGACTCATAAAGTCGCGATCACTCACTAATGATGATATCTTTTGGTACAACCGTGTATACGATGGTGTGTAGATTATCGACTCTTGTGGTGAATTCTCCAATGTGCCTTTTCTATTGGGTGACACTTACTTCTCTTTGCATATGAGGAATGTAAAGGGTGGTGGTACCATTGTGTGTTGTTTGCCTCTGTTGTACAAGTGGTTTATTTCTCACTTGTCTCAGACGCTCGCCTTCAAGGAGAACAAAGGATGTCTACGGTGGTCCACGAGACTTATGTCTCTCACTAATGATGATATCTTTTGGTACAACCGTGTATACGATGGTGTGTAGATTATCGACTCTTGTGGTGAATTCTCCAATGTGCCTCTTCTTGGTACATGTGGTGGGATTAACTACAACCCTATTTTGGCACGTCGTCAGCTTGGGTTCCCCCTAAAGGATAAACCCAATAACATTCTGTTAGAGGGTGTGTTCTTTCAGGAGGGTAAAGATCCCCAAGGCTTGAAGGGCAGGATGGTCTGCGCTTGGCGCAAGATCCATAGGAAAGGAAGGAAGGAGTTGGGACCGAAGAACTGTATCGCTTTGGAGCCTTATACTTCTTGGGTTAGGAGGAGAGCTTCCGAGTACCTCATGCCTTAGGAGTATCCGAGACCTACACCTTTCGTTGCGGCTGGGCCTTCAACCCTCCCTGACCAAGGAGTAGAGGAGTTGAGAGATGAAGATCGTTCACGTGCTTGGATCCATGAACGAGAGGAGTTGCTTCAGCAGATCAAGGAGAAGGATGCTTTGATAGAGTTCCTCGAGCATCAGGTTATCGATGATCCTAATGATGCATGGACTTCTCTACTCCCTCAGTCTTCCAAATTTTGGAAGAGGAAGTACGATCGGCTCGCCAAAGAGAAGGCAGATATGGAGGTAGTCTATGAGGAGGAGGTGAAGAGGCTTCGTGCATCTTATCTTCCAATCTCTCGAGCTTTGGATGATTGTTTCTAGGGATCCATAGGATGATCATTTTCCTTCTCTCTTGTATTATATTTGGTTACCAATGTTGTACTTCTTTGGTGTAAAAACATTTTCCAGATATTATTGATGAGATATTTCCATATGTGATAAATGTTTAATATTTCCAATATTTGCAAATAGAACTCTAAAATTTCCTCTGATATAAAAACAAATCATATGCACAAGCATTGCATGCATCATGCGCATAAGCAGGTTTTGCTCCAGGCTTCTTGTCATATGGTCTAACTCTGTGTTCTTCATTTATTTTGAAGACAAGCTGACTCACCGGTACTACACCAGAGCCAACTCATCGAAACTGATGGATCATTTGGAACAAGAGAACCGCGAGCTGAAGGAGGAAGTAGCCAGATTGACTGCCCTGATGGAGTCATTCATGGCTTCCCAGAGCCAGTCTTCTCCGACACCCTCAACTCCTCCCCAGAGGACGTTCATTTCTGAGATCGCAACTTCTACTGTGCCTGCTGCAACAACCCACTTTGCGCCATCTATGTCGGCCGGGTCCCGTGGGGAATGCCCGCCAATTTTGTACCAGAGGGTTTTGCTCCTACTCTTGCTTCTTTGCCGGCATCTAGCCCGGTCTTTTCAGTGCCACCTCCCATTGTGCACACATTACCAAGAGTTGAAGATACCATCTACCATTCTGAATCATCTGAAGGTCCAGATGTTTATGAGAAGATGGATGACATAAAAGACCAATTCCTTGAGCTTCGTAAGGAACTGAAGACTCTGAGGGGGGAGGACCTTTTTGGTAAAACTGTCGCAAAGTTATGCCTTGTGCCCAACGTGAAGATCCCTATTAAATTCAAAGTACCGGACTTTGAGAAGTATAAGGGAAACACATGCCCTCTCAGCCATCTTGTGATGTATGCTCGCAAGATGTCGACGCAAACAAATAATGACCAATTGCTCATCCACTATTTCCAGGACAGTCTGTCCGGTGCCGCTCTCCGGTGGTACATGGGTCTGGAAAGTTCGAACATCCGCTCTTTCAACGATCTTGGCGAGGCCTTCGTCAAGCAATATAAATATAATGTGGATATGGCTCCTGATAGGGACCAGTTGAGGGCAATGTCCCAGAAGGAGAAGGAGACCTTCAAAGAATATGCCCAGAGGTGGCGCGAGTTGGCAGCTCAGATAGTGCCACCCCTTGAGGAGAAGGAGATGACCAAGATCTTTTTGAAGACCTTGAGTTCATTCTACTATGAGAAAATGATAGCCAGCGTTCCCTCAGACTTCACCGAGATGGTGAATATGGGAATGAGACTGGAAGAGGGGGTCCGTGAAGGACGTTTGACTCGAGATGAAGGCTCTTCAGCAAAGAGATATGGAAGCTTTGCAAAGAAGAAGGAGGGAGAGGCACATGTTGTGTCTTCCCATGTCAAGAGAAGACCCTCTGTGAAGAGGAAGATTGCCCACCCCCATTAATAACCAGCATCAGGTGGCTCATATAACACCTGTTTTCAGAGAAGCCCAACATTATCCACAACAACAATCTCAACAATATCAGCCACAACAGCAGGCCTACCAGCCTCGAAACAACAACAACAATACCAGCACCAGCTACGAGAGGAAGAGGGTCACCTTTGATCCAATTCCGATGACTTATGCTGAACTCTATCCATCTTTGATTGATAGAAAGTTAATTACTCCACGAGACCCTCCCGCTGTACCTACCAACCCCCAGTGGTGGTACAAGCCTGACCTTCACTGCTTATATCATTCTGGTGCTCCCGGACATGACGTGGAGAATTGTTATCCCTTGAAGACCAAGGTGCAAGACCTTGTGAGAAGCGGGATTTTGTTTTTCGAGGACGTAGGTCCGAATGTGAAGAAGAACCCATTGCTCGAGCATGGGAAATCTGTCAATATGGTCCAGGGCTGTCCTGGAAAGTACAAGGTCAAATACGTCAGTCATATTCGACAATCGCTGGTCGAGATGTATCATTTGTTGTGTGATTATAGCCATTATGAATATGACCACGATAGATGTTGAGTCTGTTCTGTTAATCAGAGGGGTTGTCGCCAGGTGCGCAAGGATGTTCAGGAAATGCTGGATGAGGGAGTCATTGAGATCCTTCAAAACAGAAATGTTGACGAAGATGCTATTGAAGTCAACATAATTTCTCCGATATTCCGGATACCTGAGCCTGTTGTCATCAAGTATGATGGTAGCAAGCAGAGGGTTTCTCCTGCTCTGACTATTAAGCCAGCTGGCCCTGTGCCATATTCTTCTGAGAAAGCGGTCCCTTATCGCTACAATGTTGTAGCAGTGGAAAATGGGAAAGAGGTGCCCCTACCCTCTTCATCTGTTGTTAATATTGCCGACGTCAGTGGCTTGACCCGCAGCGGTCGTGTTTTCTCGGCTCCGCCAAAGCCGCAAGTTGACGCTCGAAGGAATGACAATGCTGATTATGCTGAAAGCCCGATTGGGAATGCTGTGAATGCTCCGAATTCGGCACTTGTTGTTAAACCTGCCTCTATGTTGAGAACTCCTGCTTTTACTGGCCCGAGTGGAAATACGAAAGAGGACTGTGATGAGATGCTGAGGCTCATCAAGAGAAGTGAGTACAACGTGGTAGATCAGCTTCTACAAACGCCATCCAAAATCTTTGTATTATCCTTGTTGATGAATTCAGAACCACACCGAGAAGCTCTGCAAAAGGTGTTGGATGTGGCGTATGTGGATCACGACGTCACAATTGAACAATTCGACAGCATTGTTGCAAACATCACCGCTTGTAATAATTTAAGTTTTTGTGACTTTGATCTCCCCGAGGAGGGAAGAGACCACAACCTGGCATTACACATATTTATGAGTTGCAAAGATGATGCCATGTCCAATGTACTGGTAGACACTGGGTCATCATTGAATGTATTGCCAAAGTCCACTCTTGCAAAATTATCATATCAGGGGCCTCCCATGAGGCAGAGTGGAGTAGTTGTGAAGGCTTTTGATGGGTCACGTAAAACTGTGATTGGAGAGGTTGATCTCCTAGTCAAAATCGGACCAAGTGATTTCCAGATTACCTTCCAGGTTATGGATATTCACCCATCGTATAGCTGTCTCTTAGGCAGACCATGGATTCACGAGGCAGGCGCCGTGACATCCACCCTACATCAGAAACTGAAGTTTGTGAAGAACAGGAAGCTAGTGGTGGTAGGGGGAGAAAAGGCTCTCCTGGTTAGCCATTTGTCTTCCTTCTCTTATATAGATGTTGAGGATGAAGTTGGAACCCCGTTCCAAGCTTTATCTATTGCTGAACCTATTAAGAAGGGAACTCCTTCATTTGCTTCCTATAAAGATGCAAAGTTGGCCACTGAGCGTGGTGCAACTGCTGGTTTGGGGAAAATGATTGAGCTGGAAGACAACAAATCCCGGGCTGGCATAGGTTATTCTTCTGGGGTCTTCAACAAGCAAGGGTTGCTTAAGAGTGGTGGATTCATCAACATCGGTCAAGACGAAGAGGTTGCCGCCATTCTGGAAGAAGATGAAGAGGATTCTGGCAATTTCGTCATCCCTGGAGGAATCTGCAATAATTGGGTCGTTGTGGATATTCCGACAGTTATCCATAAGTCAAAGTAATGTTCATTGTGTTTGAAAACTCTTCTCCCATGCCAAAAGGAGAAGTGATGACATTGTTGGCGCATAAATACAATGATATTTTCATTCAATATATTCATGTTAAATGTTTGTTTTTCCAATTATTTTCCCTTTTCGCTTTTGCATGAAATTGGTGATCACATAAAACCCTAAAAATAAGAATAAAATCAATCTTTTCATCTGCATAATGATTTTCCTTGTTTGAATTCTAAAGTCTCTTTTATATCCAAAATCATTATGCAGGTTGATCAAACCCATTGAACATAATGATCCAACACCATCTCCCAACTTTGAATTCCCTGTATTTGAGGCGGAAGAAGATGATGTTGAAGAGATTCCTGACGAGATTACCCGTCTACTTGAGCATGAAGAAAAGATCATTCAGCCGCATCTTGAGAATCTAGAAACAATCAACTTGGGGTCTGAAGATTGTGTGCGAGAAGTGAAGATTGGGGCACTCCTGGAAGAATCTGTTAAGAAGGGGTTGATTGAGTTGCTACGAGTATATGTCGACGTATTTGCCTGGTCATATGAAGACATGCCTGGTCTAGATACAGATATTGTGCAACATTTCCTAACTTTGAAGCCTGAGTGCATGCCTGTGAAGCAGAAGCTCAGAAGAACTCATCCCGATATGGCAGTAAAGATCAAGGAAGAAGTTCAGAAACAAATTGATGCGGGGTTTCTGGTGACTTCTACATATCCTCAATGGGTGGCCAATATTATGCCCGTGCCTAAGAAAGATGGAAAAGTCCGAATGTGTGTGAACTACAGAGACTTGAATAAAGCTAGTCTGAAAGATGATTTCCCTTTACCACATATTGATATATCGGTAGACAATACAACTAAATTCAATGTTTTCTCATTTATGGATGGATTTTCCGGATATAATCAGATCAAGATGGCACCCGAGGATATGGAGAAGACAACATTATCACACCTTAGGGAACATTCTGTTATCGAGTGATGCCCTTCGGTTTGAAGAACGCTGGAGCCATGTATCAACGAGCTATGACTACCTTGTTTCACGATATGATGCACAAGGAGATTGAGGTATATGTTGATGATATGATTGCTAAGTCAAGAACGGAAGTTGAACATGTAGAGCACTTGTTGAAGCTTTTTCAGCGTTTGAGGGGGTATAAGCTTCGTCTGAATCCCAACAAGTGTACATTTGGAGTCCGTTCCGGCAAGTTATTAGGCTTTATTGTCAGTGAAAGAGGTATTGAGGTTGATCCTGCAAAGGTCAAAGCAATAAAAGAGATGCCTGCACCCAAAACCGAGAAGCAAGTCTGAGGTTTTCTTGGCCGCTTGAATTATATCTCCAGATTCATATCCCACATGACTGTCACATGTGCGCCCATATTCAAGCTCCTCCAGAAAGATCAATCTCATGATTGGACCGAGGATTGCCAAAAGGCCTTTGACAGTATTAAAGAGTATTTGTCTGAGCCTCCGATTCTGTCTCCGCCTGTGGAAGGGAGACCATTGATTATGTATCTGACAGTTCTTGAAGACTCAATGGGTTGTGTCCTTGGTCAGCAAGATGATTCAGGAAATAAAGAATATGTTATCTACTACCTGAGTAAGAAGTTCACTGATTGTGAGTCTCGATACTCAATGCTTGAGAAAACATGATGTGCTTTGGCTTGGGCTGCTAAGCGCTTACGCCAGTATATGTTGAATCATACGACTTGGTTGATATCCAAAATGGATCCAATCAAGTATATCTTTGAGAAGCCTACTTTAACTGGGAGGATTACCCGTTGGCAGATGTTGTTATCTGAGTATGATATCGAGTATCGAGCTCAGAAGGCTATAAAAGATAGTATTTTGGCTGACCACTTGGCACAATAACCGATCGAGGATTATTAGTCAGTTCAGTATGACTTCCCGGATGAAGAGATTCTGTATTTGAAAATGAAGGATTGCGATGAGCCTACACTTGATGAAGGGCCAGAACCTGGTTCCAAATGGGGTATGGTGTTTGATGGTGTTGTAAATCAATATGGAAATGGTATTGGGGCAGTGATTATTACTCCTCATGGCACACACTTTCCTTTTACAGCAAGGCTAACTTTCAAATGCACGAATAATATGGCTGAGTGCGAGGCATGTATCATGGGATTGGAAGAGTGCATTGATCTAAGGATCAAGCATCTTGATGTTTATGGTGATTCGGCCCTTGTTATTAATCAGATTAAGGGTGAATGGGAAACGAATCAGCCTGGCCTCATCCCGTATAGAGATTATGCGAGGAGGATTTCAACATTCTTTACTGAGGTTGACTTCCATCACATTCCTCGAGATGAGAATCGGATGGCAGATGCTCTTGCTACACTTGCTTCGATGATTGTGGTTAGACTTTGGAATGAAGTTCCCAATATTACTGTGATGCGTTTGGACAGACCAACTCATGTATTTGCTGTAGAGGAAGTGCAAGATGATAAATCGTGGTATTATGATATTAAGTGTTTTCTTCAGAGCCAGATTTACCCGCCTGGGGCATCTGTGAAAGATAGGAAGACTTTGAGGAGATTGTTAGGCAGTTTCTACCTCAATGGCGATGTGCTTTATAAAAGAAATTTTGACATGGTTCTGCTCAGATGCGTGGATAGACACGAAGCAGACCTGTTAATGACTGAAGTCCATGAGGGTTCATTTGGTACTCATTCCAATGGACATGCCATGGCTAGAAAGATGTGAGAGCAGGCTACTATTAGATGACAATGGAGTTTGACTGCTGCAAATATGTGAAGAAATGCCATAAGTGTCAGATTTATACGGATAAGATTCATATTCCCCTGACACTTCTGAATGTGATTTCATCACCATGGCCTTTCTCTATGTGGGGAATCGACATGATTGGCATGATAGAGCCGAAAGAGTCCAATGGTCACTGATTTATTCTCGTAGTAATTGATTACTTCACCAAGTGGGTTGAAGCGGCATCATATGCAAATGTAACTAGACAGGTGGTTGTGAAATTTATCAAGAATCAACTCATATGCCGTTATTGTGTGCCAGATAAGATCATGACTAATAATGGATCTAACTTGAACAACAAGATGATGAAAGAGCTGTGTAGTGAGTTCAAGATAGCACATCATAATTCTTCTCCTTACAGACCCAAGATGAATGGGGTTGTGGAAGCTGCTAATAAGAATATCAAGAAGATCATTCAGAAGATGGTTGTTATGTACAAAGATTGGCATGAGATGCTGCCATTTGCTTTGCATGGATATCGTACGTCTGTCCGCACTTCAACAGGGGCAACCCCTTTCTCTCTTGTTTATGGCATGGAGGTTGTGCTCCCAGTAGAGGTGGAGATCCCATAAATGAGTGTCTTGATGGAAGCCAAGTTTACTGATGCTAAATGGGTTCAGAGTCGTTATGACCAGTTGAATTTGATAGAAGAGAAGAGATTGACTGCCATGTGCCATGGTCAGTTATATCAGCAAAGGATGAAGAAAGCCTTTGATAAGAAGGTCAAACCTCGTGTGTTCCGAGAAGGTGACCTTGTGCTCAAGAAAGTCTTGTCTTTCGTGCCCGATTCCAGGGGCAAGTGGACTCCAAACTATGAAGGTCCATATGTTGTTAAGAAAGCCTTTTCAGGCGATGCATTGATACTTACAACTATGGATGGGGAGGATTTCACTCGTCCTGTGAATTCAGATGCAGTCAAGAAATACTTCGCCTAAAAATAAAAACAGAATAGCTCGCTAAGTTGAAAACCCGAAAGGGCGGCTTAGGCAAAAATGAGCGTCTCGGTGGATTGAAAACCCGAAAGGGCGATCTAGGAAAAAGTTAGAGACATAAAAAATGAATATGTATCCCGCTAGATTGAGTACCTCATCCTGGGGAAATCTAGGCAAAAATTAGGGATTTGGCAAGTAACTGCATCCTGACAAGATTGTGTTCTACAAACTGTCATCCATCAGAGATTCTCGCTCAGTCATCGTCAACCAAAGCTTCAAATACATCGGATTCAGAATTGGTGGAAAAATGGTCATTATGTTCAATGTAGCCCCTTTTCCAATATATATCACCAATTTCAAATTTGTAAAGATCTATGGAGTCTTGTCATTGGCAGACTACCATTCCATCAAATAAATTTGAGCCGTTATCCAATTATTTACCCTCTTATTTGTTTCTATTCAACAAACATTTTGCATGTTTTAATTGAGGAATATCATTGTTTTTAAATAATTAAACTTTTCATAACTTGTTTTTAAACAAAGTGAACATTCACAATGATGAAAGGATACTGGGGATGTCTTCAGTGCTCTCCCAAAGATGGTATAATTCTTAACAGGGTAAGACATTTGTTCATATTCCCGGCATGTTTGTATCCTTTTCCTCCTGAGCCTTTTGTGGTTTTCCCTCCCGAGCAGAGTGTGTGGTAAAGATATTCAGCCTCCTTCCTCCTTAGCAGATGTGAGCTCTTGGTTAGGTGACCTTGAAAGTTTTTGATTGGTGGTTGTTCACCAGAGATCCACCCCCCTCCTATGATATTTTCCCCGGTAGAGTTGCTTCTACGGCGGAGTTCATCTATGCGATGATCCTGTCCCCAGTTGGAATGACTGACGTGCATTCCCCTGCAGAGATCTTTGTTTTCCTGGTACCCCTGATCCCCAGCAGATGGGATGTTCTCCACTGGGCCTGGCTTTCTCTCATGAGATGTAGTACCGGATGTTTATTCAATCGATCAGTGGACTCGTTTGTGTTAGATATGTCTGTTCTGTCAGCATTCATCATACATAAACCACGCATATATGCATAGTTTTAACATTCAAGTATTCATGTTGCATCCTTTGCCATAGATCTTTGTTTGTTATCTCCTGCTAGTCGGTAATATATTCCCTGAGCAGGTTGTTTGTGTCTGATCTCCCCATGAAGAGTCAACCCCATAAGTAGAAAATGTTTATCCTTTCTTCCATATTCCCCACCGAGTTATGTCCTCGTGGATGATGGTTGTTTCTGTTTCCCCCCAATACACATATTGGGATGGAACCCCCCATTAAGTTATATCCTCATAGGGATGAGTCTTGTTTCATTATGCATCTCTAGTTTGTTCCTAGATTTGGCTTCTGGAGATTATCCTTGCATTTCCCCGTAGTTCGGATGAATGATTATTCAGTAACCAGTAATTATCCATCTTTTCCACGGCGGAGTCTGTGGTTTTCTACCTTTATACCGGTAGTTGTAAACCCTATTTTTATCCCCTTGGCAGAGTTAACCTTTTATTCATCCTAACCGATGACGGTTACTTTTCCGTGGTTTTCTACCCAGTATCTGATAGATGTAATCCCCTCCTTGACGGTTATCATTATCCAATATTCGGTATTGATAGTCCTTCACCCTTTTTGAGTATATCTCCCGGATCATTGCCTTTGTCAATGTATCCCCAGCGAGTCATCTTTCATTTGCCGCTTGTCGGTAATGATCGTTTCTCCCCTTGATTGGTCATTATTTTATACCTGGTTTTCGGTATCCCCAATGTCCTTTCTTTTCAGTCGATTTATCCTTTATTAACCCAGTGATCGGTTGCGGATAATCTTTCATGCGAGTATGTTATCTACATTCTGAAGGTAATAGATAATATATCTCATGCGCTCTTCAGTCGAAGTCTTTGTTCTTCCCCAGTCGAGTAAGATTCGTACCCCCTTGTTGCGGAGTTGAATGTCCATCCTGTAATCGAGTTTGCTTTTCGGCCCTCTTTCGGATGATGAGTGTCTTGAGAATATTCCCCAATTCACGCCTTGGTTGGCCACCTATTATATGCCTAGTAACCGGTATCCCTGGTGTTCCTTCCCTTCTGCTCCCTATTATGACCTTTGTCCCCTGTGGAGTCAGATTTTCCTGAGTTAAAATATACCTTTTTAGGTTTTCCTTAGATGATTTCAGATGTTTGATATCTCTCACCTATATACTGGTCTTAGATATTCATTCTCCTCGAGCATGTTGTTATCTCACCCTTATACCGGTGTTCGGATCACATGTCTCTTTGAGCTTATTACCCAGTAACCAGTAATACCTCATCCTGGTGTTTCCTCAGAGGAGTCCTGTTTGGATGTCCCCCAGCGAGGTCCCTTAGTGGGTTCTCCCCATCTGAGTCCGGATTTTCATCTGAAGTATCCTTTGTGGATAATTCCGCTGTATTGGCATATTCCCTAATACATGCGCCTTTGAGTCAGCGCGGGTCTTTCCATCGATTTATTCTTTTGGAATTCTACTCCCCAAGCTTTGAGTCGTGCCCTGCTCACGCAATTTATCCCCTTTTCTATCCCCCTAAGAGTCCCAGAGTCTCTGTCCCATTGAGCGTGTTACTCATATGGATTGTCAGTTTCTCCTGATTTCTTTTCTCTTTGTGGACACATATCCCCACGAAGTATTGCCCTTTTTGCAAACATACATCTGCATCATGAGGTCTCTTAGGGACCAAAATGTGTCTCTTTATTATTATTTAAGCCCATTCTACCCCGTCGAGACGAAGATTTTAACCTTCACTTCTCCGGCTAGAATGACCTTAAATAGGGGCATCTGTAAGACCCCAATTTTGGCCCTAAGATCCCTCATGGCATCATAACATTGCATTTGCAAAGCCTCAAGGATCATGAGCATCTTGGTTCCCTTTGCCTTTGGGTGGGACCTCTTGTGGGTGGTTTGAGATCACCAAGCATGCTTGAATTGTATATCATTGCTTTTCTTATTTTATTTACTAACCAAAAGCGCAAAAATATGTCACTAACATTTCTTGTTTGTAGCTTGAGCAATCACAAGGTCTAAAAGCTTCTAGGAGATCGTTTGTGCAATGAAAAGGTCAAGAGGAGATGAAAGCAAGCATGGTAATGGTTCCCAAAGCTCACATCCATCAAATATGCCTCCCAAGTATCTCAATTCATCATTTTGATCAAATCAAGTCAAGGGATTTGAGGTTTGTTTCCCAAGGAAACCCTAATTCATATGTTCATCAAATGTGCCTTGCTCTTGAAGCAACCAAACCCATGGTCAAACACAATCAAGGGGAGTTTCTTTAATTCATCATTTCATGTATATTTGAACTTATTTGAGTGCCCTCAATCATCAATTCATCAAGGTATGAGTTGTGGACTGAAAAGTTGATCAGTCAAATCATCTAGCTATCTTGAAATACACTGAGACCTACCTTTTAATGTGTTGGTCAAATGGAGATGATCCCAAGAGAAAAAATGTTCTTAAGGACAATATTAACAACTTTCATGTTCATCAAAATTTGATTTGAAGCTTGGAAGATCATCATCCATTCCAAGACATTATAGGTCATTTTGACTGAAACCCTAATTTTGGGTCAACTTCCCAAGCACATAACTCATTCATTTTCATGATTTTGAGTTGGGAAAAAATGTATTGGAAATCTTATTGTGTCTACTTAAAATTTTATGTTGAGAAAAATTTCAAAATCTCAAAAGAAATACATGTGATAATGCAAAACATTATAGGTCACCTTGTTGAACTTGGGATAATTCACTTCGACTTTTCAAAGTTGATTTGAAGCGAATTTGAAGTTTGACCTTTCTTTAATCTTTTAATTCAAGTTTATTCTCAAATATTAAAAATGCCAAAAATATTTTGTTTATTTCTTGACTTCCAATCTTCATCTCATTTCTATTTTTTTATGGTTTGACCTTGATCTTCCCTATCTTTGGTCAACATTGGTAGATTGGTACGTTCCATTTCATCTAATGCACTTTATTTTCTTCATTCCCATTATCTTCTTCTTCTTCTTCTTTTCTCTTTGATCAATGAGTTAAAGGTTGATAAGTTAGCATTGATTAGGGAGGTTTAATCTTCCTTAATTCAAATCTAATTCATCTTGATCAAATGATCAAGTGAATGGCTTTGCATTAAGGATAGATTGCTTCTTAAATCATGCAAAGGACTTAAACCAATACAAGATCATTTCTCATCTTCTTTTTGGCATGGCAAGTTGTTGGAACTTGGTTCACTAATCAAGACTTCTAACTTGTGTTGTTGCCTACATTATTATTGACCGACCTCAGATAGTTGTGACTTCTACATAAGTCCAATTACGATTGCTTAACATAGCGCTAAATTTTCCTTATGACACACTAACCACTAATACTAATCATTAACTATTAACATTTACTTTTTGCCCTTTACATTCATGCAATTTATTATTCTTGTACATATTATTCATTTGCTTTTTCCTTTGCTCATTTGAGCACATGTTTATGTTAATGCAATTTGCATTTTGCTCACTTGAGCACATAATTGTGTATATATCCTTGTGCTTGTGTTTTGTTTTATTTATTGTGGACCAAATGCAAAGAAATGAACAATTGGATTTAGACTTTAGGACTTTCCCTATGCAAATTTGGAGTCAAAGAGCAACTAGGCATTGAGCCTTTAGAATCCTATAAAAGTCAAAGAGCAACTAGGCATGGGCCTTTAGAATGCTATAAATGTTTAAGAGGACTTTGAAAGGACCAATTTCTAAACTCCTTCTTGTTCATTCTTTGTTTGTTGATAGAACTTTTGGATGTGGGTGTTCTTGTGCTAGGAATTCCAACATTGAGCCAAAATTGAGGAACCATTGCCATAAGCTTCTAAGAGAGAGAGATATAAGAGGCATTGAGGATGTCTTAAGAGACTTGTTTGATTGTTGCTTGAGCTTACTATTATCTTGCTTGCATATTCCAAAGGATGGGAGTTGTAACAACCCAATTTTAGTAATTATTTCTTATATTATTATTATTATATTTTATTTTATTTATTTAGAGTGTTAATTAATTAATTGGTTGTTAGGTAGTATAATAATTGATTATATTAATTAATTTGGTGTGTTAATTAATTATTTAGTTGATATAAGATATAATGAATAATTGAATTAATTAACTTGGTGTGCATATTGAGTTGGTTTAATTTATTTGAATTAAATAGAGATATTATAATATTAGGTCTTATTGGGCCTAATAATTAAATTAGAGATATCATTTTTTAAGCCCAAATATAATACTAGTATATAAGAGGTGAGGAGAGTGAGAAGTAGGATTCATTTGATCATTTGACGGCAATAGAGAAAAAGAAGAGGAAAAGTAAGGAGAAGAGGGGAAGAACAAGAGAGGAGCTAGGGTTTCCAGAAAATTGAAGAGGTAAGGGGGAGAATCCTTATTATTATGGGTTAGTATGATTGGGTCAATGGGTAGAAGTATGTTTAGGTTAAAAATCCCTAATTTTGTATGGTTGTTTGAAATTGTTAGGTCTTGATGAGTATTCTCAATTTGTGGTGATTTGATTGTGTTAAAACTGTAAATTAACGTTATATACTTAGAGTATTGTATGAGTTATAATTTTCTGAACGTTTGGCTTTTTACGGAATCGAAATCGGAGGTCTGAAAGTCCTCCAACGATGAAAAATATAGAAAATTCTGCATTTTGTTTTATGTTAACCGGTTACCCACCGAGCGTTAACCGGTTACTTGCTTAAAAATTTGCGCAGGAAATTGATTCTGTTTTATGTTAACCGGTTACCTACCGAGCGTTAACCGGTTACTTACTTAAAAATCTGCGCAGGAAATTGATTCTGTTTTATGTTAACCGGTTACCCTCTGAGCGTTAACCGGTTACTTGCTTAAAAATCTGCGCAGGAAATTGATTCTGTTTTATGTTAACCGGTTACCCACCGAGCGTTGACCGGTTACTTGCTGTGAAAAATGAAAAATTGAGATTTTAAAAGTTGTATTCAATTTGGAATGAAATATAAGTGTGTGTATTTGATAATTAGCCTATATTTGTGAATGATATATTGTTATGAATGTGTATATGTATCATTGGTGGATAATTCATAGAGTTGAATTATGGTGATATGTGGAATGTTAAGATGGTAGAGATGATCTTAATTGCATATGTGTTGGTATTTGTACATTCATTTATGGCATGGTCGGCTTCATGGTGGAAGCGGTGAAACTATGGGTTCACATGGTAATAGATGTTGATCCTTGAATGGAAACAGGCGTAGCAGACGTTGATCCTTAATTGGAAATAGACGTAATGGCTTGGATTTTAGGTATTGAATCGGAAAGCGGTGAAACTGTGGGTTCACATAGACGTTGATCCTTAATTGGAAATAGGCGTAGCAGACGTTGATCCTTAATTGGAAATAGACGTAGTGGCTTTGATCTTGTCCGGATCGGAAGCGTGGCTTAGATTCTAGATATTGAATCGGAAAGCGGTGAAACGTTGGGTTCACATTGCGGTACCACATGCATAGAGTCACATGTCTTGCATTGAGTCACATTAGAGTTATGTGATAATTGAATGTTTGCATTGATGTGATTGTGAGGTGTGTATGAGATATAGTAATTGATTTGGTGATGTTTGGATACATAATTTGGCAAAATATGTGATTACGTGATAATTGTAGTTATGTGTATAATTGGGAATATAGTATTGGATTGTAATATTATACTCCCTGAGTTTTTATGTGTGGTTGAAACATGTGAAATAAATGTTGGTTAATATTATTGACATGGTTATACAAGGTGTGATGAATTCCGTTCATTGTTGATTTAATCATTGTGTTTTATTATACTTCTTCATAATGATTTGAATTCCCACCCTTCTGTTGGAATGATACTTTACATGGCATCGTGCAGATACTCCAAAGTAGTATTGCTGAAGTAAGTGGACGGTAGCTCACTCGAGATTAGCTGGAGAGCTTCAGTGCTTTGTTTTAGAGACTAAGTAGTGAGTCAATGCTCTGGTCATGTAACACGGGGTAGATTATTAGTATTGAACTCATATATTATTTTGGATATGCATTACGTTATTACTTGTGAACATGTTGATTGCATTTGTTGTTGAGAGGCCATAGTGCCAAATATTCTGAATATGGTTTTATTTTATCTTGAGGAGATTATTGAGGGACGATCATGGTATGGGACATGGATCATTTTATAAAATGCATGAGTACTCATTATTTTCCGCTGTGAACGCATATTCTTGAATATTCATGATAATTGAAATGTGTTATTTTAAATGACCAGGTGTATTGTATGTTGATGATGAATGATGTTGGTTTTTGAAAGCTTTTAGTTTTTGAAAACGTCGATGTGACGCCCTTTTGTTTATATGCGTGCTTATTTACTCTGATTATATGTAAGTATTTTGGGGTAGAAAAGGGGTGTTACATTAGTGGTATCAGAGCATGGTCGACCAGTTGGTCAATAGTCGTTAGGATTTTCCATCCCGTTGTATTTGATTTGTGTATCTAACACGATCGATACTGTTTGTCTGGTTGGTCCTTCCGGCCAGGTTGTTTAATTATGGTTGTTCCCTAGTATGCGACATGTGTGTGAGAACACTGTCGAGGCTTGTTTTATTTCCATTGGCAGGTTGGGAATGAAATAAGTGGGGGAGAAGCGTCTGCTTATCTTGGATATTCCAATTGTATCGAGCTTGGACATTATGTTGTTACATGCAAGAGTGCAGTGTTGGCTAGTTAACCTGTTTTGAGAATGTTGTGCTTTTCCTGAACCCGAAGAGAGGTCGGATTCGAGGATGGAGTTGGTTAGGAGTTAATCGGGTGTATATCAACTGTTTTGAGAAGACGGTTATTTTCCTGAGGTTGGTGCTAAGGAAGATTGGTTTGTGTCTGCTAAGCAAGTTGATGAATCGATGCAAGATGGTGCCGAGTTGTTTATGTTGTTGGCAACTTTGGATATTCATGAGAAGAGGACGATTGAAGAATTGCCAATAGTTTGTGGATTTGAGGAGGTATTTCCGGAAGATATAAGTGATTTACCGTCGGAACGTGAGGTTGAGTTTTCGATTGATTTAGTTTCTGGAACTAGTCCTGTATCGATGGCTCCCTATCGAATGTCTACTTGTGAGTTGAAAGAGTTGAAGAGTCAACTTGAAGACTTGCTTGAGAAGAGGTTTATTCGTCCTAGTGTGTCGTCGTGGGGTGCACCTGTTCTGTTGGTCAAGAAGAAAGAAGGTTCTATGAGATTATGTGTTGATTATAGACAACTTAATAAAGTGACGATTAAGAACAAGTATCCACTTCCGAGGATTGACGATCTGATGGATCAGCTGGTTGGATCTTGTGTGTTTAGCAAAATTGATTTGAGGTCTGGGTATCATCAGATTCGTGTAAAGGTCGAGGATATTCAAAAGACTGCTTCTCGGATAAGGTATGGTCACTACGAGTACTCCGTGATGCCTTTTGGTGTGACTAATGCACCTGGTGTATTTATGGAGTATATGAATAGAATTTTTCATGATTATCTGGATAAGTTTGTTGTTGTGTTCATCGACGATATATTGATTTATTCTAAGAGTGAAGAGGATCATGTCGAGCATTTAAAGGTTGCGTTATCGGTGTTGAAAGAGAGGAAGTTGTTTGCTAAACTCTCTAAATGTGAATTTTGGTTGAGTGAAGTAAGTTTTCTTGGACATGTGATTTCGAGTGGTGGTATTTCTGTGGATCCTACGGAGATTGAAGTTGTATCTCAGTGGGAAGCTCCTAAGTCTGTGTTAGTTGTAAATTTACGTGTCGGGTTTTTGTTATCGTATCCACAGGGATTGTAAGATATCACCGCCGTTCGATGGTTGTATTAATTCTAACTCAATGTAACAATAAGGTTTTGGTTGGTTGTCACGTTATCTTGCATAAAAAGGTAATAAATTGCGGTAAAAGTTATGGTTTGAATAAATGAGAAATATTGCCAAAGTTAGGGTTCGATGATCACTTTGCATGTATTTGTTCGGTCAACAATCTTATAAACTCCTTTAGATGATAAATCATTTCACAAAGTCCTCCCAATATGTTTCTCTCGAACACACATTGTGAGTTTTCCCATTTTGATCCATTGTTTCTCTCGAACACAATCTATCAAAATGACAACTTTTTGGTTCAACCTTATAGTGAACAAAATCATTCATTACTATCTCTAGCTAACAAACAAGATTGGATGAAAACCTAGGTCAAGAGTTGGTAAACATCTCTCGATCATAAACCAACACAAAGAGTTTTAAATAGAAACAAAGTTTTCATCATATATTCACCATTAAAGAGTTTACACATGAAGATCCTTACATTTACACACAAAGCTAGTAATCACCTACATCTAACCTTGACAAATGGAGGACTTAGCTACTCATTTTCATGGTAGCTTGGTCGGCAAGTTTCGGAAGAAGGTTGATCAACATCCAAGTCGGATAATCGATATTGGATGGGAATCCACCTTCTTTTTGTGGAAGATGGTTACAAGATGAAGAGAAATGAAATCTAGGGCATAAAAGATCCCAAAAACAATGCTGGAAAATATCTCTAAGAAAGTACAAAAGTGGAAAAATGTTGTAAAAACTACGTATGGCACTCAAAAGTGGCACCTGCTACTTATAGAGTAGTACTGGGCTGTCATGCTCGCTAGGCGAGCAGAAAGGCTCGCCTAGCGAGGGTCTAATTGTGGCACCAAAGGCACCTGCGCCCAGAGAAAACAGACTAACTCAAACTGTCATGTTCGCCTAGCGAACAAACCTTCGCCTAGCGAAGGACACGCTTCAACCTTCGCCCCAGCGAGGTTGAGAGGTTTTGCTACTGGAATGCTCGCTGGGGAGTCGCTAGAGCTTCGCCTAGCGAGTGAGTGCTGGCTGCGCTTTTCACCAAAACTGAACGAACTCGCTACCACCTTCGCTATCAGCTCGCCTGGCGAATTTATTGACATTTTACTGGAGCTTTTCGCTGGGCGCTCGCCTAGCGAGCAGGCTTCGCCACAGCCTTCGCCTAGCGAGCATGCTGATGAATGCTTGTTTTCTTTGGTTCCTTTGCCAACTTTCTTGTGTCTTAAATTTCAATTATTTCATGCCTTCTTCCTGCACAATAACACACAAATCAAAGGCACCAAGCTTGTTTATCAATGTAATGCATTTCATCTAAAATAAAGGTGATTTTGACAATTTAGCAAGGAAATAGAGTGAAAGATACCCTTAATTGATGGCTCAAATAAGCACTTTTGGGTATCTAACAACTCTCCCCAACTAGATTCTTGCTTGTCCTCAAGCAAAGTATGCCTCTTGAAGGACAAGAGGATTTGCTTTAAGAAAATGGTTTCTCCGAAGTTGGATAAACGGCTCAAACACAAGCGAAATCAGCATATACAAGTTTCCAACGGTTCGAATAAAATAATACACAAGAACTAAAACTTAAATAGCAATGCAAAATATTTATCTATCTACAACAATACTATTCTGAATGAATCATCCTATCTCTCCTCTTCGAATAAGGAATGAAGATTTTACGCGTTTGCAACCGCGGGAATAATCTCACTCTCTAACAAACAATGAAGAAATCAAATAGATTCATACAATGTCTAACAATTATAAATGGTACTGTGGAAGCATAAAGATCAATAAGGGCTTTTCGGTTGAAGCTTGGTTAGGTTAACAAACAAGGGTCATTTCTAAGGCCATTGAAACGAAAGTGCTGATGCAAAAGAGACATTCACAGTATTATTCACACATCTCGACTTTGTTTCATTTGTTTCTTATTTGAAACCTTCACAACACATATTCCACAACTCAATTTTTATTTTTCACTATTTTTCTTCCAAGCAAGCATTCATTTTCATTCTTTCTATTTTGTTCTTTTCTTTCACATCATATTTACAAAACAGATGTTTCTTTTATATATTTTCTATATACATATATTTTTTATGCTTGCTCGGTTTTTCTTTTCTTTTTCAAGAGTTGTGGTACTTACCGATTCTTTTTCGTTCTCCCCAACTTATTTCTTCCTCACCCTAAGTGAATGCTCTTAACTTTTTACGGCAAAAGAACAATAATCAAGATTTTCCGGGTTGTAAAAAAAAAGATTTTTGAGATCTC
Organism: Lathyrus oleraceus; assembly: GCF_024323335.1. Taxonomy (NCBI): domain Eukaryota; kingdom Viridiplantae; phylum Streptophyta; class Magnoliopsida; order Fabales; family Fabaceae; genus Lathyrus; species Lathyrus oleraceus. The sequence continues at coordinate 115,672,036 of NC_066583.1, forward strand.
GCTTTATTTCAAGCCGAGATTCAACTGTTTAAGCTCAAAGGGGTTAACAAATACTCTCTCTGCTCACAGGTAAGTTGTTTTTGGATGTAGTTGTGCTCGAAAGAAAACAAGTGCCTTGATCATTTCTAATTGCTTCCACAATTTCACAATAATAAAAGACAAAGCATGAATCACATGAATCAACAAAATTTATGAGAATCCAGCATTTACATGTACAATGGAGGTTTCCTCACAATTTGTGGTTTAAAGTTCTAGATGAAACATTCATTCAATCATGTTGCAAAAAGACAATATTCAATTTACCAAAAAGAGTAAAGTTCCTAATGCATTCTATCATTCTAGCCGAAGGTAACCATGTACCTTAGCCTCATTCACTTGTTTATTCTTATCATTGCCATCCAAGCTCGGATGCACCTTCATTGGGTACTTCTTTGAGGAGCAACCAATCTAGAAGGTTTGCCACTTAATCAACCAAAAATTTATTAAACAAACAAAATTAAAAACATAAATAAATAACATTACTGAAAATTTAAATTGTTCATGGGGGACAAAACACCCCAACAGTACAAAATACAGAATCCGAAACTACAAAAGAAATAAACATAAAAATGAAAAATACAAAAACTCAACCCTCTAAGGGCTCAGAATCCTCCTCGCTACCGGCTTCAGAACCATCATCAACATCATCATCATCATCATCAGCTGCAGCACCTGAAGCGCCCGCCCCCTCACCATAGACAGGCCTGTCCACAGGCCAGTTGTGAGAGAGATGAAAATGAGAGAGTGTGGAGAGTGCACGGTTAAATTGCCTCAGCAGAGTTGCAAAAACAGAAAAGTTGTGTTTGGGCCAATTGAGTGCCCTGCTGAGGTTTTAAATAAGTGTTGTCATGCAGCGCTCGCTGCTGCTTCGCCTAGCGAGCAGCTAGCGAGTTTGCTCGCTACTGCCTCGCCTAGCGAGCATCTGGCGAGCATGACAGCAAATGCCTTTTCAAAGGCAGCAGTTCATGTTCATATAGCATGGTTAGCACTAGGAAACCCAACACACACAACACAAAAAACAGTAAATACTTACAATGTTGGGGTGCCTCCCAACTAGCGCTTGTTTAACGTCGGCTAAGCTCGACGGTGCGATGCTCACAGAGGAGCATCAAGCGGTATTGTGCAGCTTCCGCTGGCCACTTTGTTTGTAGAGCTTCCGGGATCCATTTTGTTGTGCAACCTCCTCAAGGGATTTGTTGTCTTCAAGAGGTTCTTGATGAACCTTCGGTAAAATCTAATACCACCCTTTTTCGGAACTATTTGCACAACGCTCACCCATTCACCGTCGGCTATAGAACAATTCATCCCGGCCTCCACTAATTTGACAACCTCCTTCTTTTTTAGCACCCGCATCAATTGATTCTCTTCGTTTGTGGACAAATTATTGCTAATGATCACGGGTTTAGCACAGTTATCATCAAGGTACACATATTTCAAATGTGGCTCTAGTTTCGGCTCCTCCACTATATTTGTCATATCCACGCTTTCCCTTGTCTCTTTATGATAGACAAGTTCTCCACAAGCTTCTAATTCATTCAACCATGCTTCCATCTTTTTTTCTTTAGTTTTGGTCGAAAGTTGGTAGACTCCGATAAGAGGTCTTTCGGAAGGATTAGAAATATGGACCTGGTTTGCGACCTCCACTAGCTTCTCCTCTGTGGCATCGATTCGGAAAGAATCATGTTTATCATTGAGATGCTTTTTGGCTTCAAAAAGATGGAAGGCTACCTCTTCATTTTGGACCCTTACTTTCATCAAACCGTTATCTACGTCTATCATCATGCGCGCGGTTTTCATGAATGGTCGGCCCAGGATGAGCGGAGCATCATCATCCTCTTCCATATCAATAATAATAAAATCAACCGGGAAGAAGAATTTATCAACTTTGACTAACATGTCTTGAGCCACTCCATATGGTGCAGTGGTAGATTTATCAGCAAGTTGCAAAATCATCTTCGCAGGCTTGATATCAACATTTCCCAATCTTTTGATAATGGACAGTGGAATTAAATTGATGCTAGATCCCAAATCAATCAAGCCATTACCCATGTAGGTGTCTCCGATGGTTACCGGTAGAGCGACTCGTCCCGGATCGGATTCCTTCCTGGGGAGGGTTTTTTGAATGATGGCACTACATCGTGCATCAAGCAAGATTGTCTCAGGTTCCGTGTACCTCCGTTTTTTTGTAAGTATGTCCTTCATGAATTTGGCATACTTTGGCATTTGCTCCAAGGCTTCAGCAAACGGAATGTTCACTTTCAATTGTTTAGAAATATCCATGAACCGGGCGTAATGCCGTTCATTCTCCCTTTTGGACGGAGCATGAGGATAAGGAAGGTTTTGGATTGGAGTAGCGCTCACTACCTCCTTTCCTTTTGCAATTCTCGAACTCCTCCATCTAGGTTTTTTCACTGGCTCCCTTATTACCTCATCACTTGTATTTTTCCCCATCTCCACACCTTTTTCTTTTTCAACTTCACCATTATTTTTATTCTTTTCAACTTCTTCACCCTCACTCCACTCTCCTACTTCACCATCAACATTTTCCTCCAATATTTCCTCCTCAATTTCTTTCTCTTTCTCTCTTTGTTCACTCTCAACTCCTTTTTTATTCTCACTACCCAACTCCCTCCCACTTCTCGTCATGATCGCCTTACAATGCTCCTTAGGATTTGTTTGCGTGTTTGCCGAAAAGGAAGGACCGGTTTGTTGTTCCGCGAGTTGCTTGGCAAGTTGCCCAACTTGAGTCTCAAGATTTTTTATAGCCGCGTCATTGCTCTTTTGATTGGCCATTGACATTTGCATGAATTGCGTCAATGTCTCTTCCAATTTAGAATTTACGACCGGCGGTTGTTGAGATTGATACGGATTTTGTGGAGGGTTTTGACGGCTAGAAGAACCACCTCCATAACCTTGGTTATGGTAATAGTTACTCCTAGGTTGGAACCCTTGGTTCCCTTGGAATTGTTGTTGTTGATTTTGAGGGTGCGGTTGATAAGGTTGTTGTTGTTGTTGTTGTTGTCTCGGTTGATAGTCCCGTTGATTGGCCATGTAGTTTACTTCATCAAAACCGGGAGGTGGACAAAATCCGGTGTCATGTTCACCTTTACAAAGTTCACAACAAGCTATTTGTTTAGCTTTTGACGGTTCTCTTAACTCTTTGATTTGTTGCGTTAAGAGTTTCACTTGTTGTGAGATGAGCTTGTTTTGGGCAAGGATGGCATCGTTCGTCCCTAGCTCAAGCACTCCCGCCTTCTTCAAAGAATTTCCTCGACTTTGACTCTGAAGATCATTTAGAGCCATTCGATTGATAATGTTTGTAGCTTCTTCGGCACTTTTTGACAATAAAGAACCACCCGAGGTCGCATCCAACAACGTCTTGCAGTTTGGTTGAAGTCCATTTTTGAAGATATGGATTTGAGTCAATTCATCAAATCCATGCCCTTTACATTTCCGAAGCATGGACTTGAATCTTTCCCACGCTTCATTTAATGATTCACTGGTTCCTTGTGAAAACACCGAGATGGCCGTCTTGGATTCCATGAATCGGTTATGGGAGAAAAATCTTTCGATGAATTTCTCTTCTAACACGTTCCAGTCTGTCATTACGGCTGGTGTTTGATCTAGGTACCAATCCTTTGCTTTACCGAGCAAAGCGTGGGGGAATAATCGTCTGAACAACGGAAGCTCCTGAGCCTGATCCACTCCGGCAGCCAATGCTATCTCATAAAATTTTGTGAGAAAAGCAAATGGGTCTTCATGGTCCATTCCGGTGAATGGACTTCCATATAAAAGATTTAGAGTTCCCGTTTTCATCTCAGCTTGCCTTCCGGTGTGGTTGGCAAACTGAGCGGTGTTCCTTGGACTGTTTATGCATGGAGTAGAAATAGGTGGTGGTGGTGGTTGCTCCATGTTTGGTATGAATGGTGGTGGATTTGTGGTCGAAGAACTTTCTCCTTGCTCTTGGCGTTGTCTAGCCTGTTGCCTCCTACGTCTCGTTTTGCTATTGAGCCTCCTTGCGGTTCTCTCGATCTCAGGATCAAAAAGAAGTTCGTCCACAGGGATTTGCCCTCGCATAAAACGTAAGCTGCACACTAAACCAAACAGATTACAAGCACAAGTCAAAAATTCACAAGCTAAAACTTAAACAACCATTGCGATGCTCGCAATATCAATTTACAATCCCCGGCAACGGCGCCATTTTGTTAGTTGTAAATTTACGTGTCGGGTTTTTGTTATCGTATCCACAGGGATTGTAAGATATCACCGCCGTTCGATGGTTGTATTAATTCTAACTCAATGTAACAATAAGGTTTTGGTTGGTTGTCACGTTATCTTGCATAAAAAGGTAATAAATTGCGGTAAAAGTTATGGTTTGAATAAATGAGAAATATTGCCAAAGTTAGGGTTCGATGATCACTTTGCATGTATTTGTTCGGTCAACAATCTTATAAACTCCTTTAGATGATAAATCATTTCACAAAGTCCTCCCAATATGTTTCTCTCGAACACACATTGTGAGTTTTCCCATTTTGATCCATTGTTTCTCTCGAACACAATCTATCAAAATGACAACTTTTTGGTTCAACCTTATAGTGAACAAAATCATTCATTACTATCTCTAGCTAACAAACAAGATTGGATGAAAACCTAGGTCAAGAGTTGGTAAACATCTCTCGATCATAAACCAACACAAAGAGTTTTAAATAGAAACAAAGTTTTCATCATATATTCACCATTAAAGAGTTTACACATGAAGATCCTTACATTTACACACAAAGCTAGTAATCACCTACATCTAACCTTGACAAATGGAGGACTTAGCTACTCATTTTCATGGTAGCTTGGTCGGCAAGTTTCGGAAGAAGGTTGATCAACATCCAAGTCGGATAATCGATATTGGATGGGAATCTACCTTATTTTTGTGGAAGATGGTTACAAGATGAAGAGAAATGAAATCTAGGGCATAAAAGATCCCAAAAACAATGCTGGAAAATATCTCTAAGAAAGTACAAAAGTGGAAAAATGCTGTAAAAACTACGTATGGCACTCAAAAGTGGCACCTGCTACTTATAGAGTAGTACTGGGCTGTCATGCTCGCTAGGCGAGCAGAAAGGCTCGCCTAGCGAGGGTCTAATTGTGGCACCAAAGGCACCTGCGCCCAGAGAAAACAGACTAACTCAAACTGTCATGTTCGCCTAGCGAACAAACCTTCGCCTAGCGAAGGACACGCTTCAACCTTCGCCCCAGCGAGGTTGAGAGGTTTTGCTACTGGAATGCTCGCTGGGGAGTCGCTAGAGCTTCGCCTAGCGAGTGAGTGCTGGCTGCGCTTTTCACCAAAACTGAACGAACTCGCTACCACCTTCGCTATCAGCTCGCCTGGCGAATTTATTGACATTTTACTGGAGCTTTTCGCTGGGCGCTCGCCTAGCGAGCAGGCTTCGCCACAGCCTTCGCCTAGCGAGCATGCTGATGAATGCTTGTTTTCTTTGGTTCCTTTGCCAACTTTCTTGTGTCTTAAATTTCAATTATTTCATGCCTTCTTCCTGCACAATAACACACAAATCAAAGGCACCAAGCTTGTTTATCAATGTAATGCATTTCATCTAAAACAAAGGTGATTTTGACAATTTAGCAAGGAAATAGAGTGAAAGATACCCTTAATTGATGGCTCAAATAAGCACTTTTGGGTATCTAACAGTCTGCTGCTGAGATTAGAAGTTTCCTTGGTTTGGCTGGTTATTATAGGAAGTTCATTGAAGGATTTTCTAAGTTGTCGTTACCATTGACGCAGTTGACTAGGAAAGGTCAAGCTTTCATTTGAACTTCGCAGTGTGAAGCGAATTTTCAAGAGCTTAAGAGAAGATTGACTACGGCTCCCATTTTGATTTTATCGGATCCGTTAGAACCTTTCGTTGTGTATTGTGATGCTTCTTTGTTGGGTTTGGGAGGTGTTCTAATGCAAAAAGGGCAAGTGGTAGCTTATGCTTCAAGGTAACTTAAAGTTCATGAGAGGAATTATCCGACGCATGATTTAGAGTTGGCCGCCGTTGTGTTTATGTTGAAGCTTTGGAGACATTATTTGTTTGGATCGAGATTTGATGTGTTTAGTGATCATAAGAGTTTGAAGTACTTGTTCGATCAGAAAGAATTGAATATGAGGCAAAGGAGATGGTTGGAATTCTTGAAAGATTATGATTTTGGTTTGAATTATCATCCTGGAAAGGCGAATGTTGTAGCCGATGCATTGAGTAGGAAGTTATTGCACATGTCTATGTTGATGATTCGAGAGTTTGAATTGTTGGAGCAATTTAGAGATTTGAGTTTGGTTTGTGAAGCGACGCCTTCGTGTGTTAAGCTTGGTATGTTGAAGCTTACGTGTGGCATTCTTGACGAGATTAGAGAAGGTCAGAAGTCAGATTTGAAATTAGTCGATGTTATGACATTGATTAATCAAGGCAAAGGTGGTGAATTTCGGATTGATGAGAATGGTATCATGAGGTGTCGTGATCGAGTTTGTGTTCCGGATGTTGCGGATTTGAGAAAGAGGATTCTTGAGGAAGGGCATAGAAGTGGTTTTAGTATTCATCCTGGTGCTACTAAAATGTATCAAGACTTGAGGAAGATGTTTTGGTGGCAAGGTATGAAGAAGGATGTAGCGGAATTTGTGTATTCATGTTTGACTTATCAAAAGTCAAAGATTGAACATCAAAAGTCGCCTGGTTTGATGCAACCGTTATCTATTCCCGAGTGGGAGTGGGATAGTATCTCTATGGATTTTGTTTCGGGTTTGCCGAGAACATTGAGTAATTGTGAGGCGATTTGGGTCGTTGTGGACAGGTTGACGAAATGTGCTCATTTTATTCCGTTGAGGATGGATTATTCAATGGAGAGACTTGCTAAGTTATACATCGAGAGGATTGTGTGTTTACATGGTATTCCGTCGAGCATTGTTTCAAATAGAGATCTGAGGTTCACTTCGAGATTTTGGGAAGGTTTGCAAAGTGCTTTGGGTACGAAGTTGCGTTTGAGTTCGGCATATCATCCGCAAACTGATGGTCAAACGGAGAGGACTATTCAGTCACTTGAAGATCTGTTGGGGTCTTGTGTTTTGGAACAAGGAGGAAATTGGGATAGTTTCTTGCCTTTGATCGAGTCTACGTATAACAACAGTTTCCATTCGAGTATTGGAATGGCACCTTTTGAGGCTCTTTATGGTAGAAGGTGTAGAACTCCTTTATGTTGGTACGAATCGGGAGAGAGTGTTGTGGTTGGACCCGAGTTGATTCAAGAGACTACGGATAAGATTAAGATGATTCAAGAGAAGATGAAGGCTTCTCAGAGTCGTCAAAAGAGTTATCATGATAAGAGGAGGAAAGCTCTTGAGTTTGAGAAAGATGAGCATGTGTTTCTTCGAGTTACGCCAATAACGGGTGTTGGTAGAGCTTTGAAATCGCGTAAGTTGACGCCGCATTTCATTGGTCCTTATCAAATTTCCGAGAGGGTAGGTGAAGTGGCATATCGGATTGCATTACCACCATCACTTTCTAATCTTCATGATGTGTTCCATGTGTCTCAATTGAGGAGGTGCATTGCGGATCCATCGCATGTTGTTCCATTAGATGATGTTCACGTGAGGGATAATTTGACGGTTGATACATCACCTATGCAAATCGAAGAGCGAGAAGTAAAGAAGCTTCGTGGTAAGGAGATTGCTTTGGTGAAAGTGATATGGGGCGGAGCCGCCAATGGCAATATTACTTGGGAACTCGAGGATAAGATGAAGGAATCGTATCCGGAGTTGTTCGTTTGAGGTATTTTCGAGGCCGAAAATCTTTTAAGTAGGGGAGAGTTGTAACAACCCAATTTTAGTAATTATTTCTTATATTATTTTTATTATATTTTATTTTATTTATTTAGAGTGTTAATTAATTAATTGGTTGTTAGGTAGTATAATAATTAATTATATTAATTAATTTGGTGTGTTAATTAATTATTTAGTTGATATAAGATGTAATGAATAATTGGATTAATTAACTTGGTGTGCATATTGAGTTGGTTTAATTTATTTGAATTAAATAGAGATATTATAATACTAGGTCTTATTGGGCCTAATAATTAAATTAGAGATATAATTCTTTAAGCCCAAATATAATACTAGTATATAAGAGGTGTGGAGAGTGAGAAGTAGGATTCATTTGATCATTTGACGGCAATAGAGAAAAAGAAGAGGAAAAGTAAGGAGAAGAGGGGAAGAACAAGAGAGGAGCTAGGGTTTCCAGAAAATTGAAGAGGTAAGGGGGAGAATCCTTATTATTATGGGTTAGTATGATTGGGTCAATGGGTAGAAGTATGTTTAGGTTAAAAACCCCTAATTTTGTATGGTTGTTTGAAATTGTTAGGTCTTGATGAGTATTCTCGATTTGTGGTGACTTGATTGTGTTAAAACTGCAAATTAACGTTATATACTTAGAGTATTGTATGAGTTATAATTTTCTGAACGTTTGACTTTTTACGGAATCGAAATCGGAGGTCCGAAAGTCCTCCAACGATGAAAAACGCAGAAAATTCTGCATTCTGTTTTATGTTAACCGGTTACCCACCGAGCGTTAACCGGTTACTTGCTTAAAAATCTGCGTAGGAAATTGATTTTGTTTTATGTTAACCGATTACCCACCGAGCGTTAACCGGTTACTTGCTTAAAAATCTGCGCAGGAAATTGATTTTGTTTTATGTTAACTGGTTACCCTCCGAGCGTTAACCGGTTACTTGCTTGAAAATCTGCGCAGGAAATTGATTCTGTTTTATGTTAACCGGTTACCCATCGAGCATTAACCGGTTACTTGCTGTGAAAAATGAAAAATTAAGATTTTAAAAGTTGTATTCAATTTGGAATGAAATCTAAGTGTGCGTATTTGATAATTAGCCTATATTTGTGAATGATATATTGTTATGAATGTGTATATGTACCATTGGTGGATAATTCATAGAGTTGAATTATAGTGATATGTGGAATGTTAAGATGGTAGAGATGATCTTAATTGCATATGTGTTGGTATTTGTACATTCATTCATGGCATGGTCGAATTCATGGTGGAAGCGGTGAAATTGTGGGTTCACATGGTAATAAACGTTGATCCTTGAATGGAAATAGGCGTAGCAAACGTTGATCCTTAATTGGAAATAGATGTAGTGGCTTAGGTTCTAGGTATTGAATCAGAAAGCGGTGAAACTGTGGGTTCACATAGACGTTGATCCTTAATTGGAAATAGGCGTAGCAGACGTTGATCCTTAATTGGAAATAGACGTAGTGGCTTTGATCTTGTCCGGATCGGAAGCGTGGCTTGGATTTTAGATATTGAATCGGAAAGCGGTGAAACGTTGGGTTCACATTGCGGTACCACATGCATAGAGTCACATGTCTCGCATTGAGTCACATTAGAGTTATGTGATAATTGAATGTTTGCATTGATGTGATTGTGAGGTGTGTATGAGATATAGTAATTGATTTTGTGATGTTTGGATACATAATTTGGCAAAATATGTGATTATGTGATAATTGTAGTTATGTGTATAATTGGGAATATAGTATTGGATTGTAATATTATACTCCCTGAGTTTTTATGTGTGCTTGAAACATGTGACATAAATGTTGGTTAATATTATTGACATGGTTATACAAGGTGTGATGAATTCCGTTCATTGTTGATTTAATCATTGTGCTTTATTATACTTCTTCATAATGATTTGAATTCTCACCCTTTTGTTGGAGTGATGCTTTACATGGCATCGTGCAGATACTCCAGAGTAGTATTGTTGAAGTAAGTGGACGGTAGCTCACTCGAGATTAGCTGGAGAGCTTCGGTGCTTTGTTTTAGAGACTAAGTAGTGAGTCAATGCTCTGGTCATGTAACACGGGGTAGATTAGTAGTATTGAACTCGTATCTTATTTTGGATATGCATTACGTTATTACTTGTGAACATGTTAATTGCATTTGCTGTTATGAATATGGTTTTATTTTATCTTGAGGAGATTATTGAGGGATGATCATGGTATGGGACATGGATCATTTTATGAAATGCATGAGTATTCATTATTTTCCGCTGCGAACGTATATTCTTGAATATTCATGATAATTGAAATGTGTTATTTTAAATGACCAGGTGTATTGTATGTTGATGATGAATGATGTTGGTTTTTGAAAGCTTTTAGTTTTTGAAAACGTCGATGTGACGCCCTTTTGTTTATATGCGTGCTTATTTACTTTGATTATATGTAAGTATTCTGGGGTAGAAAAGGGGTGTTAAAGGAGCTACTTGAATCATCAATATGATCTCAAGAGAGGAACTCCTTGTGTGATTTTGTTTCTTATCCTTTATCTCTTGTATGATTAGGACTTTAGCCATTCTTCTTCTTCCCTCCACTCTAACCCAAGCCAAAACTTTTGTGCAAACATTTAACACTTGTTTTCAAAGATTAGAAACCTAAGCCTTATGCTTTTGATTTTCAAACTTTCTTTTTATAACACTTATTTTGAATTGAACTTTTAAGTCAACTTTAACCATATTTTGTACATACTTTTATTTGGTAAATATAACTCATTCAAATGTCTCTTTGTGGTTTTAATGGCCACTTTCTTAATCAAATTTTTTATAACCTTTAGCTATTAGGTTTGAGTTATCCTTGAGGTAGATGTAATACTCACCTATATCCTTAGTGATGGACAATGAGTCTTCCATGCTTATTATAGGGTTAACCCCTCACTAGCATGTTGAAGCTATCCTCACATGATGGATTTGTGGTTTTAGGTTGAGTTTTCTCCCTTGGATAACAAAAGACCTTAAGGCTTTTGGACCAATCAATTCACCGACTCATTTTGAAATTTTTACCCCGAACTATGCGATTTTGATCCTAATCTTTTTTAAGATGGTACGTAGGCAATGGGTTTATCCATCCAAACACAAAATGTAAATAACTTGTATATTCTCTTCTCATATCTTCAATCATGTTTGCACAAACAAATTTTTCACAAAATACCAACCTTACAACAAATATGAAAAGGGCTCCCTAGGAGTACCTAGGATGTTTTGGGTGCTTAAAACCTTCCCATTGCATAACCAACCCACTTACCCAGATCTCTGACATTTTTACTAGTTTTTGATTCGATAAAACTTTTAGGTTTTTGTTCGCTTTCTAACCATTCCTTTGGATAAATAGAAGTGTGGTGGCGACTCGACTTATATGGTTTATCTTAGATTTAGTCAATATCTCTAACGGTAACGAATACCCCGCTACAGAAAAGTGGCGACTCTGTTGGGGATCATTTGCCTAGTGGGTTTTTCCTACTTTTCATATCGTGTTGTATTGTAATGTATATTGTTTTGTGACATATTTTTTTGTGCAATTTGGGATTACTGTATTGTATGTAATGATTGAATTGCTTGAATATTAATTCCTTGTATGCTTGGTGATCTTTGTGAGATGAGTTCTATACCCGAACTCGAGTGCACTTAGGATAGGAGAATGGCATAGTCTTGTTGACTTGTGTGGAGTTATTCCTTAGCAAGTTGACTTGCAAGTCCATTCACTTGGTGGAGGTCATGTTGGGATCAATAATGGCACACAAGTAGTTGTGTTTAGGCATTACTCTTTCCAATATGAACCTTAGAAGCCAAGGACCTTAGTTTACCAAGCCCATCTTGGCCTATTCTTAGGATGTAGTGTGAAAGTCGTTTAAGTATAAGATTTGATACGATTGTTACGCGATACTACACTCATAAGAGTCTCTCTTGAGAATATTTTTGGAATACGAGTAGTCGTTTCTCCGATAATATCCGAAAGATGGGATGATGACTATGGGAACCTCTTGTAGAACATGATTGGCAGGTTTAAACCCTAGTACACTCCCTTTGGGTGGTCCTTAACCGAGACTCCATGCTCGTGACTTGCAACAAACCCTTGATTCAGGTTGATCCGTTCATGTATCCTTAATATCAATGGAACTTGGGTGTTGATAAGGTGTAAACCATAATCCACCAAAATGGATGATTGATATTAAGGATGACATGATCCATCCCATGACCTTTGTTTGGTGTGCTTTGCTTGATCATTGAGTCTGATTGTTGCATTCATGCATTCATGCACCCATTTACATCCATATCATCAACAATAAGAAAATTTTCAAGGAACTTAAGAGGTTTATTTGGACATTTTCAGGCATGGAAAGACAAAGAAGGAATACAAAGAAGTACAGTTTCAGACAACCAGACTTGAAAGAGCTAAGGAATTTGACATCCTATGTATTAGATCCTTTGGGTTTCAAAGCTCATTTTGGGAAGCTTCTTTCTCTTCTGACTACTCAGGTGGACGAAGGATTCATGAGTGTATTGGTGCAGTTCTACGACCCTCTGTATAGGTGCTTCACTTTTCCGGATTTCCAGCTTTTGCCTACACTTGAGGAGTATGCCTACCTTGTGGGTATACCTATTCTAGACCAGTTGTCGTTCAGTGGCTTAGAGAGTATTCCTACTTCTCAAGAGATAGCTGATATGTTGCATATGGATGCATCTCTGGTTGGTGCTCATATGACTACCAAAGGTGGAATTCAAGGTCTCCCTTTTGAGTTCCTCATCGCTCAAGCTACTATGTATGGGAAGGCCATGAGTGAGGACGCCTTTGAGGCCATATTTGTACTTCTCATCTATGGACTAGTGCTATTCCCCAACATCGACAAGTTTGTGGATGTGAACGCTATTAGGATTTTCTCTACTCTTAATCCTGTTCCGACTCTGTTGGGTGACACTTACTTCTCTTTGCATATGAGGAATGCAAAGGGTGGTGGTACCATTGTGTGTTGTTTGCCTCTGTTGTACAAGTGGTTTATTTCTCACTTGTCTCAGACGCTCGCCTTCAAGGAGAACAAAGGATGTCTACGGTGGTCCACGAGACTTATGTCTCTCACTAATGATGATATCTTTTGGTACAACCGTGTATACGATGGTGTGTAGATTATCGACTCTTGTGGTGAATTCTCCAATGTGCCTCTTCTTGGTACATGTGGTGGGATTAACTACAACCCTATTTTGGCACGTCGTCAGCTTGGGTTCCCCCTAAAGGATAAACCCAATAACATTCTGTTAGAGGGTGTGTTCTTTCAGGAGGGTAAAGATCCCCAAGGCTTGAAGGGCAGGATGGTCTGCGCTTGGCGCAAGATCCATAGGAAAGGAAGGAAGGAGTTGGGACCGAAGAACTGTATCGCTTTGGAGCCTTATACTTCTTGGGTTAGGAGGAGAGCTTCCGAGTACCTCATGCCTTAGGAGTATCCGAGACCTACACCTTTCGTTGCGGCTGGGCCTTCAACCCTCCCTGACCAAGGAGTAGAGGAGTTGAGAGATGAAGATCGTTCACGTGCTTGGATCCATGAACGAGAGGAGTTGCTTCAGCAGATCAAGGAGAAGGATGCTTTGATAGAGTTCCTCGAGCATCAGGTTATCGATGATCCTAATGATGCATGGACTTCTCTACTCCCTCAGTCTTCCAAATTTTGGAAGAGGAAGTACGATCGGCTCGCCAAAGAGAAGGCAGATATGGAGGCAGTCTATGAGGAGGAGGTGAAGAGGCTTCGTGCATCTTATCTTCCAGTCTCTCGAGCTTTGGATGATTGTTTCTAGGGATCCATAGGATGATCATTTTCCTTCTCTCTTGTATTATATTTGGTTACCAATGTTGTACTTCTTTTTTGGTGTAAAAATATTTTCCAGATATTATTGATGAGATATTTCCATATGTGATAAATGTTTAATATTTCCAATATTTGCAAATAGAACTCTAAAATTTCCTCTGATATAAAAACAAATCATATGCACAAGCATTGCATGCATCATGCGCATAAGCAGGTTTTGCTCCAGGCTTCTTGTCATATGGTCTAACTCTGTGTTCTTCATTTATTTTGAAGACAAGCTGACTCACCGGTACTACACCAGAGCCAACTCATCGAAACTTATGGATCATTTGGAACAAGAGAACCGCGAGCTGAAGGAGGAAGTAGCCAGATTGATTGCCCTGATGGAGTCATTCATGGCTGCCCAGAGCCAGTCTTCTCCGACACCCTCAACTCCTCCCCAGAGGACGTTCATTTCTGATATCGCAACTTCTACTGTGCCTGCTACAACAACCCACTTTGCGCCATCTATGTCGGCCGGGTCCCGTGGGGAATGCCTGCCAATTTTGTACCAGAGGGTTTTGCTCCTACTCTTGCTTCTTTGCCGGCATCTAGCCTGGTCCTTTCAGTGCCACCTCCCGTTGTGCACACATTACCAAGAGTTGAAGATACCATCTACCATTCTGAACCATCTGAAGGTCCAGATGTTTATGAGAAGATGGATGACATGAAAGACCAATTCCTTGAGCTTCGCAAGGAACTGGAGACTCTGAGGGGGGGGACCTTTTTGGTAAAACTGTCGCAAAGTTATGCCTTGTGCCCAACGTGAAGATCCCTATTAAATTCAAAGTACCGGACTTGTGATGTATGCTCGTAAGATATCGACGCAAACTAATAATGACCAATTGCTCATCCACTATTTCCAGGACAGTCTGTCCGGTGCCGCTCTCCGGTGGTACATGGGTCTGGAAAGTTCGAACATCCGCTCTTTCAACGATCTTGGCGAGGCCTTCGTCAAGAAATATAAATATAATGTGGATATGGCTTCTGATAGGGACCAGTTGAGGGCAATGTCCCAGAAGGAGAAGGAGACCTTCAAAGAATATGCCCAGAGGTGGCGCGAGTTGGCAGCTCAGATAGTGTCACCCCTTGAGGAGAAGGAGATGACCAAGATCTTTTTGAATACCTTGAGTTCATTCTACTATGAGAAAATGATAGCCAGTGCTCCCTCAGACTTCACCGAGATGGTGAATATGGGAATGAGACTGGAAGAGGGGGTCCGTGAAGGACGTTTGACTCGAGATGAAGGCTCTTCAACAAAGAGATATGGAAGCTTTGCAAAGAAGAAGGAGGGAGAGGCACATGTTGTGTCTTCCCATGTCAAGAGAAGACCCTCTGTGAAGAGGAAGATTGCCCACCCCATTAATAACCAGCATCAGGTGGCTCATATAGCACATGTTTTCAGAGAAGCCTAACATTATCCACAACAACAATCTCAATAATATCAGCCACAACAGCAGGCCTACAAGCCTCGAAACAACAACAACAATACCAGCACCAGCTACGAGAGGAAGAGGGTCACCTTTGATCCAATTCCGATGACTTAAGTTGAACTTTATCCATCTTTGATTGATAGAAAGTTAATTACTCCACGAGACCCTCCCGCTGTACCTACCAACCCCCAGTGGTGGTACAAGCCTGACCTTCACTGCTTATATCATTCTGGTGCTCCCGGACATGACGTGGAGAATTGTTATCCCTTGAAGACCAAGGTGCAAGACCTTGTGAGAAGCGGGATTTTGTTTTTCGAGGACGTAGGTCTGAATGTGAAGAAGAACCCATTGCTCGAGCATGGGAAATCTGTCAATATGGTCCAGGGCTGTCCTTGCAAGTACAAGGTCAAACACGTCAGTCATATTCGACAATCGTGGGTCGAGATGCATCGTTTGCTGTGTGATTATAGCCATTATGAACATGACCACGATAGATGTTGAGTCTGTTCTGTTAATCAGAGGGGTTGTCGCCAGGTGCGCAAGGATGTTCAGGAAATGCTGGATGAGGGAGTCATTGAGATCCTTCAAAACAGAAATGTTGACGAAGATGCTGTTGAAGTCAACATAATTTCTCCGGTATTCCGGATACCTGAGCCTGTTGTCATCAAGTATGATGGTAGCAAGCAGAGGGTTTCTCCTGCTCTGACTATTAAGCCCGTTGGCCCTGTGCCATATTCTTCTGAGAAAGCGGTCCCTTATCGCTACAATGTTGTAGCAGTGGAAAATGGGAAAGAGGTTCCCCTACCCTCTTCATTTGTTGTTAATATTACCGACGTCAGTGGCTTGACCCGCAGCGGTCGTGTTTTCTCGGCTCCGCCAAAGCCGCAAGCTGACGCTCGAAGGAATGACAGTGCTGATTATGCTGAAAGCCCGATTGGGAATGCTGTGAATGCTCCGAATCCGGCACTTGTTGTTAAACCTGCCTCTATGTTGAGAACTCCTGCTTTTGCTGGCCCGAGTGGAAATACGAAAGAGGACTGTGATGAGATGTTGAGGCTCCTCAAGAGAAGTGAGTACAACGTGGTAGATCAGCTTCTACAAACGCCATCCAAAATCTTTGTATTATCCTTGTTGATGAATTCAGAACCACACCGAGAAGCTCTGCAAAAGGTGTTGGATGTGGCGTATGTGGATCACGACGTCACAATTGAACAATTCGACAGCATTGTTGCAAACATCACCGCTTGTAACAATTTAAGTTTTTGTGACGTTGATCTCCCCGAGGAGGGAAGAGACCACAACCTGGCATTACACATATCTATGAGTTGCAAAGATGATGCCATGTCCAATGTACTGGTAGACACTGGGTCATCATTGAATGTATTACCAAAGTCCACTCTTGCAAAATTATCATATCAGGGGCCTCCCATGAGGCAGAGTGGAGTAGTTGTGAAGGCTTTTGATGGGTCACGTAAAACTGTGATTGGAGAGGTTGATCTCCCAGTCAAAATCGGACCAAGTGATTTCCAGATTACCTTCCAGGTTATGGATATTCACCCATCGTATAGCTGTCTCTTAGGCAGACCATGGATTCACGAGGCAGGCGCCGTGACATCCACCCTACATCAGAAACTGAAGTTTGTGAAGAACAGGAAGCTAGTGGTGGTAGGGGGAGAAAAGGCTCTCCTGGTTAGCCATTTGTCTTCCTTCTCTTATATAGATGCTGAGGATGAAGTTGGAACCCTGTTCCAAGCTTTATCTATTGTTGAACCTATTAAGAAGGGAACTCCTTCATTTGCTTCCTATAAAGATGCAAAGTTGGCCAGTGAGCATGGTGCAACTGCTGGTTTGGGGCAAATGGTTGAGCTGGAAGACAACAAATCCCGGGCTGGCATAGGTTATTCTTCTGGGGTCTTCAACAAGCAAGGGTTGCTTAAGAGTGGTGGATTCATCAACATCGGTCAAGATGAAGAGGTTGCCGCCATTCTGGAAGAAGATGAAGAGGATTCTGGCAATTTTGTCATCCCTGGAGGAATCTGCAATAATTGGGTCGCTGTGGATATTCCGACAGTTATCCATAAGTCAAAGTAATGTTCATTGTGTTTGAAAACCCTTCTCCCATGCCAAAAGGAGAAGTGATGACATTGTTGGCGCATAAATACAATGATATTTTCATTCAATAAATTCATGTTAAATGTTTGTTTTTCCAATTATTTTCCCTTTTCGCTTTTGCATGAAATTGGTGATCACATAAAACCCTAAAAATAAGAATAAAATCAATCTTTTCATCTGCATAATGATTTGCCTTGTTTGAATTCTAAAGTCTCTTTTATATCCAAAATCATTATGCAGGTTGATCAAACCCATTGAACATAATGATCCAACACCATCTACCAACTTTGAATTCCCTGTATTTGAGGCGGAAGATGATGTTGAAGAGATTCCTGACGAGATTACCCGTCTACTTGAGCATGAAGAAAAGATCATTCAGCCGCATCTTGAGAATCTAGAAACAATCAACTTGGGGTCTGAAGATTGTGTGCGAGAAGTGAAGATTGGGGCACTCCTGGAAGAATCTGTTAAGAAGGGGTTGATTGAGTTGCTACGAGTATATATCGACGTATTTGCCTGGTCATATGAAGACATGCCTGGTCTGGATACAGATATTGTGCAACATTTCCTACCTTTGAAGCCTGAGTGCGTGCCTGTGAAGCAGAAGCTCAGAAGAACTCATCCCGATATGGCAGTAAAGGTCAAGGAAGAAGTTCAGAAACAAATTGATGCGGGGTTTCTGGTGACTTCTACATATCCTCAATGGGTGGCCAATATTATGCCCGTGCCTAAGAAAGATGGAAAAGTCCGAATGTGTGTGAACTACAGAGACTTGAATAAAGCTAGTCCGAAAGATGATTTCCCTTTACCACATATTGATATATTGGTAGACAATACAACTAAATTCAATGTTTTCACATTTATGGATGGATTTTCCGGATATAATCAGATCAAGATGGCACCCGAGGATATGGAGAAGACAACATTCATCACACCTTGGGGAACATTCTGTTATCGAGTGATGCCCTTCGGTTTGAAGAACGCCGGAGCCACATATCAACGAGCTATGACTACCTTGTTTCATGATATGATGCACAAGGAGATTGAGGTATATCTTGATGATATGATTGCTAAGTCAAGAACGGAAGTTGAACATGTAGAGCACTTGTTGAAGCTTTTTCAGCGTTTGAGGAGGTATAAGCTTCGTCTGAATCCCAACAAGTGTATATTTGGAGTCCGTTCCGGCAAGTTATTGGGCTTTATTGTCAGTGAAAGAGGTATTGAGGTTGATCCTGCAAAGGTCAAAGCAATAAAAGAGATGCCTGCGCCCAAAACCGAGAAGCAAGTCTGAGGTTTTCTTGGCTGCTTGAATTATATCTCCAGATTCATATCCCACATGACTGCCACATGTGCGCCCATATTCAAGCTCCTCCGGAAAGATCAATCTCATGATTGGACCGAGGATTGCCAAAAGGCCTTTGACAGTATTAAAGAGTATTTGTCTGAGCCTCCGATTCTGTCTCCGCCTGTGGAAGGGAGACCATTGATTATGTATCTGACAGTTCTTGAAGACTCAATGGGTTGTGTCCTTGGTCAGCAAGATGATTCAGGAAAGAAAGAATATGTTATCTACTACCTGAGTAAGAAGTTCACTGATTGTGAGTCTCGATACTCAATGCTTGAGAAAACATGTTGTGCTTTGGCTTGGGCTGCTAAGCGCTTACGCCAGTATATGTTGAATCATACGACTTGGTTGATATCCAAAATGGATCCAATCAAGTATATCTTTGAGAAGCCTACTTTAACTAGGAGGATTGCCCGTTGGCAAATGTTGTTATCTGAGTATGATATCGAGTATCGAGCTCAGAAGGCTATAAAAGATAGTATTTTGGCTGACCACTTGGCACAATAACCGATCGAGGATTATTAGTCAGTTCAGTATGAATTCCCGGATGAAGAGATTCTGTATTTGAAAATGAAGGATTGCGATGAGCCTACACTTGATGAAGGGCCAGAACCTGGTTCCAAATGGGGTATGGTGTTTGATGGTGCTGTAAATCAATATGGAAATGGTATTGGGGCAGTGATTATTACTCCTCATGGCACACACTTTCCTTTTACAGCAAGGCTAACTTTCAAATGCACGAATAATATGGCTGAGTACGAGGCATGTATCATGAGATTGGAAGAGTGCATTGATCTAAGGATCAAGCATCTTGATGTTTATGGTGATTCGACCCTTGTTATTAATCAGATTAAGGGTGAATGGGAAACGAATCAGCCTGGCCTCATCCCGTATAGAGATTATGCGAGGAGGATTTCAACATTCTTTACTGAGGTTGACTTCCATCATATTCCTCGAGATGAGAATCGGATGGCAGATGCTCTTGCTACACTTGCTTCGATGATTGTGGTTAGACTTTGGAATGAAGTTCCCAATATCATTGTGATGCGTTTGGATAGACCAGCTCATGTATTTGCTGTAGAGGAAGTGCAAGATGATAAACCGTGGTATTATGATATTAAGTGTTTTCTTCATAGCCAGATTTACCCGCCTAAGGCATCTGTGAAAGATAGGAAGACTTTGAGGAGATTGTTAGGCAGTTTCTACCTCAATGGCGATGTGCTTTATAAAAGAAATTTTGACATGGTTCTGCTCAGATGCATGGATAGACACGAAGCAGACCTGTTAATGACTGAAGTCCATGAGGGTTCATTTGGTACTCATTCCAATGGACATGCCATGGCTAGAAAGATGTGAGAGCAGGCTACTATTGGCTGACAATGGAGTCTGACTGCTACAAATATGTGAAGAAATGCCATAAGTGTCAGATTTATGCGGATAAGATTCATATTCCCCTGACACTTCTGAATGTGATTTCATCACCATGGCCTTTCTCTATGTGGGGAATCGACATGATTGGCATGATAGAGCCGAAAGCGTCCAATGGTCACTGATTTATTCTCGTAGCAATTGATTACTTCACCAAGTGGGTTGAAGCGGCATCGTATGCAAATGTAACCAGACAGGTGGTTGTGAAATTTATCAAGAATCAACTCATATGCCGTTATGGTGTGCCAGATAAGATCATGACTAAATAATGGATCTAACTTGAACAACAAGATGATGAAAGAGATGTGTAGTGAGTTCAAGATAGCACATCATAATTCTTCTCCTTACAGACCCAAGATGAATGGGGTTGTGGAAGCTGATAATAAGAATATCAAGAAGATCATTCAGAAGATGGTTGTTACGTACAAAGATTGGCATGAGATGCTGCCATTTTCTTTGCATGGATATCGTACGTCTGTCCGCACTTCAACAGGGAGGCTGTGCTCCCAGTAGAGGTGGAGATCCCATCAATGAGAGTCTTGATGGAAGCCAAGTTGACTGATGTTGAATGGGTTCAGAGTCGTTATGACCAGTTGAATTTGATAGAAGAGAAGAGATTGACTGCCATGTGCCATGGTCAGTTATATCGACAAAGGATGAAGAAAGCCTTTGATAAGAAGGTCAAACCTCGTGTGTTCCGAGAAGGTGACCTTGTGCTCAAGAAAGTCTTGTCTTTCGTGCCCGATTCCAGGGGCAAGTGGACTCCAAACTATGAAGGTCCATATGTTGTTAAGAAAGCCTTTTCAGGCGGTGCATTGATACTTACAACTATGGATGGGGAGGATTTCACTCGTCCTGTGAATTCAGATGCAGTCAAGAAATACTTCGCCTAAAAATAAAAACAGAATAGCTCGCTAAGTTGAAAACCCGAAAGGGCGGCTTAGGAAAAAATTAGCGTCTCGGTGGATTGAAAACTCGAAAGGGCGATCTAGGAAAAAGTTAGAGACATAAAAAATGAATATGTATCCCGTTAGATTGAGTACCTCATCCTGGGGCAATCTAGGCAAAAATTAGGAATTTGGTAAGTAACTGCATCCTAACAAGATTGTGTTCTACAAACTGTCATCCGTCAGAGATTCTCTCTCAGTCATCGTCAACCAAAGCTTCAAATACATCGGATTCAGAATTGGTGGAAAAATGGTCATTATGTTCAATGTAGCCCCTTTTCCAATATATATCACCAATTTCAAATTTGTAAAGATCTATGGAGTCTTGTCATTGGCAGACTACCATTCCATCAAATAAATTTGAGCCGTTATCCAATTATTTACACTCTTATTTGTTTCTATTCAAAAAACGTTTTGCATGTTTTAATTGAGGAATATCATTGTTTTTAAATAATTAAACTTTTCATAACTTGTTTTTAAACAAAGTGAACATTCACAATGATGAAAGGATACTAGGGATGTCTTCAGTGCTCTCCCAAATATGGTATGATTCTTAACAGGGTAAGACATTTGTTCATATTCCCGGCATGTTTGTATCCTTTTCCTCCTGAGCCTTTTGTGGTTTTCCCTCCCGAGCAGAGTGTGTGGTAAAGATATTCAGCCTCCTTCCTCCTTAGTAGATGTGAGCTCTTGGTTAGGTGACCTTGAAAGTTTCTGATTGGTGGTTGTTCACCAGAGATCCACCCCCCTCCTATGATATTTTCCCTGGTAGAGTTGCTTCTATGACGGATTTCATCTATATGATGATCCTGTCCCCAATTGGAATGACTGACATGCATTCCCCTGCAGAGATCTTTGTTTTCCTGGTACCCCTGATCCCCAGCAGATGGGATGTTCTCCACTGGGCCTGGCTTTCTCTCATGAGATGTAATACCGGATGTTTATTCAATCGATCAGTGGACTCATTTGTGTTAGATATGTTTGTTCTGTCAGCATTCATCATACATAAACCACGCATATATGCATAGTTTTAACATTCAGGTATTCATGTTGCATCCTTTGCCATAGATCTTTGTTTGTTATCTCGTACTAGTCGGTAATATATTCCCCGAGCAGGTTGTTTGTGTCTGATCTCCCCATGAAGAGTCAGCCCCATAAGAAGAAAATGTTTATCCTTTCTTCCATATTCCCCACTGAGTTATGTCCTCGTGGATGATGGTTGTTTCTGTTTCCCCCCAATACACATATTGGGATGGAACCCCCCATTGAGTTATATCCTCATAGGGATGAATCTTGTTTCGTTGTGCATCTCTAGTTTGTTCCTAGATTTGGCTTCTGGAGATTATCCTTGCATTTCCCCGTAGTTCAGATGAATGATTGTTCAGTAACCAGTAATTATCCATCTTTTCCACGGAGGAGTCTGTGGTTTTCTACCTTTATACCGGTAGTTGTAAACCCTATTTTTATCCCCTTGGCAGAGTTAACCTTTTATTCATCCTAACCGATGACGGTTACTTTTCCGTGGTTTTCTACCCAGTATCTGATAGATGTAATCCCCTCCTTGACGGTTATCATTATCCAATATTCGGTATTGATAGTCCTTCACCCTTTTTGAGTATATCTCCCGGATCATTACCTTTGTCAATGTATCCCTAGCGAGTCATCTTTCATTTGCCGCTTGTCGGTAATGATCGTTTCTCCCCTTGATTGGTCATTATTTTATACCTGGTTTTCGGTATCCCCGATGTCCTTTCTTTTCAGTCGATTTATCCTTTATTAACCCAGTGACCGGTTGCGGATAATCTTCCATGCGAGTATGTTATCTACATTCTGACGGTAATAGATAATATATCTCATGCGCTCTTCAGTCGAAGTCTTTGTTCTTCCCCAGTCGAGTAAGATTCGTACCCCCTTGTTGCGGAGTTGAATGTCCATCCTGTAATCGAGTTTGCTTTTCGGCCCTCTTTCGGATAATGAGTGTCTTGAGAATATTCCCAAATTCACGCCTTGGTTGGCCACCTGTTATATGCCTAGTAACCGGTATCCCTGGTGTTCCTTCCCTTCTACTCCCTATTATGACCTTTGTCCCTTGTGGAGTCAGATTTTCCTGAGTTAAAATATACCTTTTTAGGTTTTCCTTAGATGATTTCATATGTTTGATATCTCTCACCTATATACTGGTCTTAGATATTCATTCTCCTCGAGCATGTTGTTCTCTCACCCTTATACCGGTGTTCGGATCACATGTCTCTTTGAGCTTATTACCCAGTAACCGGTAATACCTCATCCTGGTGTTTCCTCAGAGGAGTCCTGTTTGGATGTCCCCCAGCGAGGTCCCTTAGTGGGTTCTCCCCATCCGAGTCCGGATTTTCATCTGAAGTATCCTTTGTGGATAATTCCGTTGTATTGGCATATTCCCTAATACATGCGCCTTTGAGTCAGCGCGGGTCTTTCCATCGATTTATTCTTTTGGAATTCTACTCCCCAAGCTTTGAGTTGTGCCCTGCTCACGCAATTTATCCCCTTTTCTCCCCCTAAGAGTCCCAGAGTCTCTGTCCCATTGAGTGTGTTACTCATATGGATTGTCAGTTTCTCCTGATTTCTTTTCTCTTTGTGGACACATATCCCCACGAAGTATTGCCCTTTTTGCATACATACATCTGCATCATGAGGTCTCTTAGGGACCAAAATTTGTCTCTTTATTATTATTTAAGCCCATTCTACCCCGTCGAGACGAAGATTTTAACCTTCACTTCTCCGGATAGAATGACCTTAAATAGGGGCATCTGTAAGACCCCAACTTTGGCCCTAAGATCCCTCATGGCATCATAACATTGCATTTGCAAAGCCTCAAGGATCATGAGCATCTTGGTTCCCTTTGCCTTTGGGTGGGACCTCTTGTGGGTGGTTTGAGATCACCAAGCATGCTTGAATTGTATATCATTGCTTTTCTCATTTTATTTACTAACCAAAAGCACAAAAATATGTCACTAACATTTCTTGTTTGTAGCTTGAGCAATCACAAGGTCTAAAAGCTTCTAGGAGATCGTTTGTGCAATGAAAAGGTCAAGAGGAGATGAAAGCAAGCATGGTAATGGTTCCCAAAGCTCTCATCCATCAAATATGCCTCCCAAGTATCTCAATTCATCATTTTTGATCAAATCAAGTCAAGGGATTTGAGGTTTGTTTCCCAAGGAAACCCTAATTCATTTGTTCATCAAATGTGCCTTGCTCTTGAAGCAACCTCAACCCATGGTCAAACACAATCAAGGGGAGTTTCTTTAATTCATCATTTCATGAATATTTGAACTTATTTGAGTGCCCTCAATCATCAATTCATCAAGGTATGAGTTGTGGACTTGAAAAGTTGATCAGTCAAATCATCTAGCTATCTTGAAATACACTGAGACCTACCTTTTAATGTGTTGGTCAAATGGAGATGATCCCAAGAGAAAAAATGTTCTTAAGGACAATATTAACAACTTTCATGTTCATCAAAATTTGATTTGAAGCTTGGAAGATCATCATCCATTCCAAGACATTATAGGTCATTTTGACTGAAACCCTAATTTTGGGTCAACTTCCCAAGCACATAACTCATTCATTTTTCATGATTTTGAGTTGGGAAAAAATGTATTGGAAATCTTATTGTGTCTACTTAAAATTTTATGTTGAGAAAAATTTCAAAATCTCAAAAGAAATACATGTGATAATGCAAAACATTATAGGTCACTTTGGACCAAATGCATTGAAATGTGAAAAAGTCCAACTTCAAGTGCCCATAACTTCTTCATTAAAAATCCAAATGATGCAAAATTTAAGTCCAAATTTATTGTCTTGAAAATATCTACAACTTTCATGTTGAAGATTTTATCATTTGGAGCTTGCATCATTGAGACATAAGGGCTTGAACATTGGCCAAATTTGGAAACTTCACATATGCATGTTTTGCATCCTACACTTCAAGCTCAAATTTCACTAATTTCCAAGGCCCAATTGGAATTTTTATCAACATATCATTTGTTCCTTATGCAACAAACTTTCTAACCATTACTCATAAGGTAGCATTTGGAGTTTGGAAGCACCATTTTCGAAGACATGAAGAATTAAGTGCATTTTGTGAAAGCTATCTCAATTTCCATGCATGAGTTGATTACACTTAATGTACGTGTCCATTTGCCTTTCACATGAACTCAGCAAGTTATTTCAGCCTTCATTGGGCCTTCCACATGCTCACACAGGCCCATGCAATGCAAAATCCATTTGCCATGCACACGAGTTAGCTCATGCATTCAGCTCTCTCCATCTATAAATACCATACCTTACCTTCAAAATTCTCCAACCTGAAGGTGCCTGAAATGCTGCAAGATTGAATCCCTAGCCATACCTAAAGGAACAACTCCATTTTTCTCCAAAAATTCAGATCTGAAATTCAATTGCATTTGGTTGAATTTTAAGATCTAAAGTTCCTAGACCTTCATCATTTGATCCATTGAAGCTTCTGTTTGCAAAAGGAACCAAAGAGAGTGACTCAATTCTTCATAATCCAAAGGTTTTGCTCGACTAAAAGTTGCTTCGAATCTCATTATACTTTGCTCCATTTGCCTGGATCTTGTGTTGTCTGAAGTCCTCCCTATAGAGGCATCATTATTGTGTGTTTAATTGTTGGAATCGAGCAAGTTCAGTTGAACACCACCAAACTTCCATCTCTGATTTCTCTCTTAATAGGAATCTAGAGTGGAAGTGAGTGGCATAGGAGTGATGTACATCACTTCACCTTTCGAATGGTGCCTGGATCGTTCATTTTAGTTAGCATTTGAAACTCTGCATTTTTTGGTCTCCACCGGAGCTCACCGAAGAAGACGGTGGCGATGGCCACCGTCTCATTGCCAGATCAATTGTGAGCCCTTGGATCTGATCTCCAGTTTATATCATAGCTATCAGATCTTATGACTTTATTTAATTCATTATGTTTCTCATTGACCTTGGACTATGGTACGCGCGCAGCTCATGGCCATTAGATCCTCCACGTCATTTAATGAGGATCCATCCAACGCGTGTGGATTTTTACTATTTCTGAATATTTTCATTTTATTTTTTTTAA
Source organism: Lathyrus oleraceus (assembly GCF_024323335.1). Classification (NCBI taxonomy): domain Eukaryota; kingdom Viridiplantae; phylum Streptophyta; class Magnoliopsida; order Fabales; family Fabaceae; genus Lathyrus; species Lathyrus oleraceus. The sequence goes on from NC_066583.1 coordinate 115,698,165, forward strand.
TTCCATTTTATTTCTAAAATCCATATCTCTTTTATTATTGGTCCAAAAAATATGGGACCAATTGCATTATTTCTCTTTTAATTTCTAGTTTCTAAAAATGATTTTTAATATTTTTTATTTTATCTTTTCCTATTTTTTAATAATTTTCTCTTTTATGGTTATTTTTAATTCATTTTAAATAGTTTTTGATATTCAAAAAATACAAAAATATGTTTCTAACTTCTTTGAATGATGATGGATCTATGAAAAATATTCTCATCAATTTATTAACTGATTTGAGATTTATTTGAGATTTTAGTTCAATTAGGTTATTTTTCTTCATTTTTAATTGATTAAAAATAGTTTCTGACTTTTAAAAATGCTGAATTTTTTTGTCAAACTTTGTTTGACCTTGTTGAACTTGGGATAATTCACTTCGACTTTTCAAAGTTGATTTGAAGCAAATTTGAAGTTTGACCTTTCTTTAATCTTTTAATTCAAGTTTATTCTCAAATATTAAAAATGCCAAAAATATTTTGTTTATTTCTTGACTTCCAATCTTCATCTCACTTCTATTTTTTTATGGTTTGACCTTGATCTTCCCTATCTTTGGTCAACATTGGTAGATTGGTACGTTCCATTTCATCTAATGCACTTTATTTTCTTCATTCCCATTATCTTCTTCTTCTTCTTCTTCTTTTCTCTTTGATCAATGAGTTAAAGGTTGATAAGTTAGCATTGATTAGGGAGGTTTAATCTTCCTTAATTCAAATCTAATTCATCTTGATCAAATGATCAAGTGAATGGCTTTGCATTAAGGATAGATTGCTTCTTAAATCATGCAAAGGACTTAAACCAATACAAGATCATTTCTCATCTTCTTTTTGGCATGGCAAGTTGTTGGAACTTGGTTCACTAATCAAGACTTCTAACTTGTGTTGTTGCCTACATTATTATTGACCGACCTCAGATAGTTGTGACTTCTACATAAGTCCAATTACGATTGCTTAACATAGCGCTAAATTTTCCTTATGACACACTAACCACTAATACTAATCATTAACTATTAACATTTACTTTTTGCCCTTTACATTCATGCAATTTATTATTCTTGTACATATTATTCATTTGCTTTTTCCTTTGCTCATTTGAGCACATGTTTATGTTAATGCAATTTGCATTTTGCTCACTTGAGCACATAATTGTGTATATATCCTTGTGCTTGTGTTTTGTTTTATTTATTGTGGACCAAATGCAAAGAAATGAACAATTGGATTTAGACTTTAGGACTTTCCCTATGCAAATTTGGAGTCAAAGAGCAACTAGGCATTGAGCCTTTAGAGTCCTATAAAAGTCAAAGAGCAACTAGGCATGGGCCTTTAGAATGCTATAAATGTTTAAGAGGACTTTGAAAGGACCAATTTCTAAACTCCTTCTTGTTCATTCTTTGTTTGTTGATAGAACTTTTTGATGTGTGTGTTCTTGTGCTAGGAATTCCAACATTGAGCCAAAATTGAGGAACCATTGCCATAAGCTTCTAAGAGAGAGAGATACAAGAGGCATTGAGGATGTCTTAAGAGACTTGTTTGATTGTTGCTTGAGCTTACTATTATCTTGCTTGCATATTCCAAAGGATGGAAGTTGTAACAACCCAATTTTAGTAATTATTTCTTATATTATTATTATTATATTTTATTTTATTTATTTAGAGTGTTAATTAATTAATTGGTTGTTAGGTAGTATAATAATTGATTATATTAATTAATTTGGTGTGTTAATTAATTATTTAGTTGATATAAGATATAATGAATAATTGAATTAATTAACTTGGTGTGCATATTGAGTTGGTTTAATTTATTTGAATTAAATAGAGATAGTATAATATTAGGTCTTATTGGGCCTAATAATTAAATTAGAGATATCATTTTTTAAGCCCAAATATAATACTAGTATATAAGAGGTGAGGAGAGTGAGAAGTAGGATTCATTTGATCATTTGACGGCAATAGAGAAAAAGAAGAGGAAAAGTAAGGAGAAGAGGGGAAGAACAAGAGAGGAGCTAGGGTTTCCAGAAAATTGAAGAGGTAAGGGGGAGAATCCTTATTATTATGGGTTAGTATGATTGGGTCAATGGGTAGAAGTATGTTTAGGTTAAAAATCCTTAATTTTGTATGGTTGTTTGAAATTGTTAGGTCTTGATGAGTATTCTCGATTTGTGGTGATTTGATTGTGTTAAAACTGCAAATTAACGTTATATACGTAGAGTATTGTATGAGTTATAATTTTCTGAACGTTTGGCTTTTTACGGAATCGAAATCGGAGGTCTGAAAGTCATCCAACGATGAAAAATATAGAAAATTCTGCATTCTGTTTTATGTTAACCGGTTACCCACCGAGCGTTAACCGGTTACTTGCTTAAAAATCTGCGCAGGAAATTGATTCTGTTTTATGTTAACCGGTTACCCACCGAGCGTTAACCGGTTACTTACTTAAAAATCTGCGCAGGAAATTGATTCTGTTTTATGTTAACCGGTTACCCTCTGAGCGTTAACCGGTTACTTGCTTAAAAATCTGCGCAGGAAATTGATTATGTTTTATGTTAACCGGTTACCCACCGAGCGTTGACCGGTTACTTGCTGTGAAAAATGAAAATTTGAGATTTTAAAAGTTGTATTCAATTTGGAATGAAATATAAGTGTGTGTATTTGATAATTAGCCTATATTTGTGAATGATATATTGTTATGAATGTGTATATGTATCATTGGTGGATAATTCATAGAGTTGAATTATGGTGATATGTGGAATGTTAAGATGGTAGAGATGATCTTAATTGCATATGTGTTGGTATTTGTACATTCATTTATGGCATGGTCGGCTTCATGGTGGAAGCGGTGAAACTATGGGTTCACATGGTAATAGACGTTGATCCTTGAATGGAAATAGGCGTAGCAGACGTTGATCCTTAATTGGAAATAGACGTAATGGCTTGGATTTTAGGTATTGAATCGGAAAGCGGTGAAACTGTGGGTTCACATAGACGTTGATCCTTAATTGGAAATAGGCGTAGCAGACGTTGATCCTTAATTGGAAATAGACGTAGTGGCTTTGATCTTGTCCGGATCGGAAGCGTGGCTTGGATTCTAGATATTAAATCGGAAAGCGGTGAAACGTTGGGTTCACATTGCGGTACCACATGCATAGAGTCACATGTCTTGCATTGAGTCACATTAGAGTTATGTGATAATTGAATGTTTGCATTGATGTGATTGTGAGGTGTGTATGAGATATAGTAATTGATTTGGTGATGTTTGGATACATAATTTGGCAAAATATGTGATTACGTGATAATTGTAGTTATGTGTATAATTGGGAATATAGTATTGGATTGTAATATTATACTCCCTGAGTTTTTATGTGTGCTTGAAACATGTGAAATAAATGTTGGTTAATATTATTGACATGGTTATACAAGGTGTGATGAATTCCGTTCATTGTTGATTTAATCATTGTGTTTTATTATACTTCTTCATAATGATTTGAATTCCCACCCTTCTGTTGGAATGATACTTTACATGGCATCGTGCAGATACTCCAAAGTAGTATTGCTGAAGTAAGTGGACGGTAGCTCACTCGAGATTAGCTGGAGAGCTTCGGTGCTTTGTTTTAGAGACTAAGTAGTGAGTCAATGCTCTGGTCATGTAACACGGGGTAGATTATTAGTATTGAACTCATATATTATTTTGGATATGCATTACGTTATTACTTGTGAACATGTTGATTGCATTTGTTGTTGGGAGGCCATAGTGCCAAATATTCTGAATATGGTTTTATTTTATCTTGAGGAGATTATTGAGGGACGATCATGGTATGGGACATGGATCATTTTATAAAATGCATGAGTACTCATTATTTTCCGCTGTGAACGCATATTCTTGAATATTCATGATAATTGAAATGTGTTATTTTAAATGACCAGGTGTATTGTATGTTGATGATGAATGATGTTGGTTTTTGAAAGCTTTTAGTTTTTGAAAACGTCGACGTGACGCCCTTTTGTTTATATGCGTGCTTATTTACTCTGATTATATGTAAGTATTTTGGGGTAGAAAAGGGGTGTTACATTAGTGGTATCAGAGCATGGTCGACCAGTTGGTCAATAGTCGTTAGGATTTTCCATCCCGTTGTATTTGATTTGTGTATCTGACACGATCGATACTGTTTGTCTGGTTGGTCCTTCCGGCCAGGTTGTTTAATTATGGTTGTTCCCTAGTATGCGACATGTGTGTGAGAACACTGTCGAGGCTTGTTTTATTTTCCATTGGCAGGTTGGGAATGAAATAAGTGGGGGAGAAGCGTCTGCTTATCTTGGATATTCCAATTGTATCGAGCTTGGACATTATGTTGTTACATGCAAGAGTGCAGTGTTGGCTAGTTAACCTGTTTTGAGAATGTTGTGCTTTTCCTGAACCCGAAGAGAGGTCGGATTCGAGGATGGAGTTGGTTAGGAGTTAATCGGGTGTATATCAACTGTTTTGAGAAGACGGTTATTTTCCTGAGGTTGGTGCTAAGGAAGATTGGTTTGTGTCTGCTAAGCAAGTTGATGAATCGATGCAAGATGGTGCCGAGTTGTTTATGTTGTTGGCAACTTTGGATATTCATGAGAAGAGGACGATTGAAGAATTGCCAATAGTTTGTGGATTTGCGGAGGTATTTCCGGAAGATATAAGTGATTTACCGTCGGAACGTGAGGTTGAGTTTTCGATTGATTTAGTTTCTGGAACTAGTCCTGTATCGATGGCTCCCTATCGAATGTCTACTTGTGAGTTGAAAGAGTTGAAGAGTCAACTTGAAGACTTGCTTGAGAAGAGGTTTATTCGTCCTAGTGTGTCGTCGTGGGGTGCATCTGTTCTGTTGGTCAAGAAGAAAGAAGGTTCTATGAGATTATGTGTTGATTATAGACAACTTAATAAAGTGACGATTAAGAACAAGTATCCACTTCCGAGGATTGACGATCTGATGGATCAGCTGGTTGGATCTTGTGTGTTTAGAAAAATTGATTTGAGGTCTGGGTATCATCAGATTCGTGTAAAGGCCGAGGATATTCAAAAGACTGCTTCTCGGATAAGGTATGGTCACTACGAGTACTCCGTGATGCCTTTTGGTGTGACTAATGCACCTGGTGTATTTATGGAGTATATGAATAGAATTTTTCATGATTATCTGGATAAGTTTGTTGTTGTGTTCATCGACGATATATTGATTTATTCTAAGAGTGAAGAGGATCATGTCAAGCATTTAAAGGTTGCGTTATCGGTGTTGAAAGAGAGGAAGTTGTTTGCTAAACTCTCTAAATGTGAATTTTGGTTGAGTGAAGTAAGTTTTCTTGGACATGTGATTTCGAGTGGTGGTATTTCTGTGGATCCTACAGAGATTGAAGTTGTATCTCAGTGGGAAGCTCCTAAGCCTGCTGCTGAGATTAGAAGTTTCCTTGGTTTGGCTGGTTATTATAGGAAGTTCATTGAAGGATTTTCTAAGTTGTCGTTACCATTGATGCAGTTGACTAGGAAAGGTCAAGCTTTCATTTGGACTTCGCAGTGTGAAGCGAATTTTCAAGAGCTTAAGAGAAGATTGACTACGGCTCCCATTTTGATTTTATCGGATCCGTTAGAACCTTTCGTTGTGTATTGTGATGCTTCTTTGTTGGGTTTGGGAGGTGTTCTAATGCAAAAAGGGCAAGTGGTAGCTTATGCTTCAAGGTAACTTAAAGTTCATGAGAGGAATTATCCGACGCATGATTTAGAGTTGGCCGCCGTTGTGTTTATGTTGAAGCTTTGGAGACATTATTTGTTTGGATCGAGATTCGATGTGTTTAGTGATCATAAGAGTTTGAAGTACTTGTTCGATCAGAAAGAATTGAATATGAGGCAAAGGAGATGGTTGGAATTCTTGAAAGATTATGATTTTGGTTTGAATTATCATCCTGGAAAGGCGAATGTTGTAGCCGATGCATTGAGTAGGAAGTTATTGCACATGTCTATGTTGATGATTCGAGAGTTTGAATTGTTGGAGCAATTTAGAGATTTGAGTTTGGTTTGTGAAGCGACGCCTTCGTGTGTTAAGCTTGGTATGTTGAAGCTTACGTGTGGCATTCTTGACGAGATTAGAGAAGGTCAGAAGTCAGATTTGAAATTAGTCGATGTTATGACATTGATTAATCAAGGCAAAGGTGGTGAATTTCAGATTGATGAGAATGGTATCATGAGGTGTCGTGATCGAGTTTGTGTTCCGGATGTTGCGGATTTGAGAAAGAGGATTCTTGAGGAAGGGCATAGAAGTGGTTTTAGTATTCATCCTGGTGCTACTAAAATGTATCAAGACTTGAGGAAGATGTTTTGGTGGCAAGGTATGAAGAAGGATGTAGCGGAATTTGTGTATTCATGTTTGACTTATCAAAAGTCAAAGATTGAACATCAAAAGCCGTCTGGTTTGATGCAACCGTTATCTATTCCCGAGTGGGAGTGGGATAGTATCTCTATGGATTTTGTTTCGGGTTTGCCGAGAACATTGAGTAATTGTGAGGCGATTTGGGTCGTTGTGGACAGGTTGACGAAATGTGCTCATTTTATTCCGTTGAGGATGGATTATTCAATGGAGAGACTTGCTAAGTTATACATCGAGAGGATTGTGTGTTTACATGGTATTCTGTCGAGCATTGTTTCAAATAGAGATCCGAGGTTCACTTCGAGATTTTGGGAAGGTTTGCAAAGTGCTTTGGGTACGAAGTTGCGTTTGAGTTCGGCATATCATCCGCAAACTGATGGTCAAACGGAGAGGACTATTCAGTCACTTGAAGATCTGTTGGGGTCTTGTGTTTTGGAACAAGGAGGAAATTGGGATAGTTTCTTGCCTTTGATCGAGTCTACGTATAACAACAGTTTCCATTCGAGTATTGGAATGGCACCTTTTGAGGCTCTTTATGGTAGAAGGTGTAGAACTCCTTTATGTTGGTACGAATCGGGAGAGAGTGTTGTGGTTGGACCCGAGTTGATTCAAGAGACTACGGATAAGATTAAGATGATTCAAGAGAAGATGAAGGCTTCTCAGAGTCGTCAAAAGAGTTATCATGATAAGAGGAGGAAAGCTCTTGAGTTTGAGAAAGATGAGCATGTGTTTCTTCGAGTTACGCCAATAACGGGTGTTGGTAGAGCTTTGAAATCGCGTAAGTTGACGCCGCATTTCATTGGTCCTTATCAAATTTCCGAGAGGGTAGGTGAAGTGGCATATCGGATTGCATTACCACCATCACTTTCTAATCTTCATGATGTGTTCCATGTGTCTCAATTGAGGAGGTGCATTGCGGATCCATCGCATGTTGTTCCATTAGATGATGTTCACGTGAGGGATAATTTGACGGTTGATACATCACCTATGCAAATCGAAGAGCGAGAAGTAAAGAAGCTTCGTGGTAAGGAGATTGCTTTGGTGAAAGTGATATGGGGCGGAGCCGCCAATGGCAATATTACTTGGGAACTCGAGGATAAGATGAAGGAATCGTATCCGGAGTTGTTCGTTTGAGGTATTTTCGAGGCCGAAAATCTTTTAAGTAGGGGAGAGTTGTAACAACCCAATTTTAGTAATTATTTCTTATATTATTTTTATTATATTTTATTTTATTTATTTAGAGTGTTAATTAATTAATTGGTTGTTAGGTAGTATAATAATTAATTATATTAATTAATTTGGTGTGTTAATTAATTATTTAGTTGATATAAGAAATAATGAATAATTGGATTAATTAACTTGGTGTGCATATTGAGTTGGTTTAATTTATTTGAATTAAATAGAGATATTATAATACTAGGTCTTATTGGGCCTAATAATTAAATTAGAGATATAATTCTTTAAGCCCAAATATAATACTAGTATATAAGAGGTGTGGAGAGTGAGAAGTAGGATTCATTTGATCATTTGACGGCAATAGAGAAAAAGAAGAGGAAAAGTAAGGAGAAGAGGGGAAGAACAAGAGAGGAGCTAGGGTTTCCAGAAAATTGAAGAGGTAAGGGGGAGAATCCTTATTATTATGGGTTAGTATGATTGGGTCAATGGGTAGAAGTATGTTTAGGTTAAAAACCCCTAATTTTGTATGGTTGTTTGAAATTGTTAGGTCTTGATGAGTATTCTCGACTTGTGGTGATTTGATTGTGTTAAAACTGCAAATTAACGTTATATACTTAGAGTATTGTATGAGTTATAATTTTCTGAACGTTTGGCTTTTTACGGAATCGAAATCGGAGGTCCGAAAGTCCTCCAACGATGAAAAACGCAGAAATTTCTGCATTCTGTTTTATGTTAACCGGTTACCCACCGAGCGTTAACCGGTTACTTGCTTAAAAATCTGCGTAGGAAATTGATTTTGTTTTATGTTAACCGATTACCCACCGAGCGTTAACCGGTTACTTGCTTAAAAATCTGCGCAGGAAATTGATTATGTTTTATGTTAACCGGTTACCCTCTGAGCGTTAACCGGTTACTTGCTTGAAAATCTGTGCAGGAAATTGATTCTGTTTTATGTTAACCAGTTACCCATCGAGCATTAACCGGTTACTTGCTGTGAAAAATGAAAAATTAAGATTTTAAAAGTTGTATTCAATTTGGAATGAAATCTAAGTATGCGTATTTGATAATTAGCCTATATTTCTGAATGATATATTGTTATGAATGTGTATATGTACCATTGGTGGATAATTCATAGAGTTGAATTATAGTGATATGTGGAATGTTAAGATGGTAGAGATGATCTTAATTGCATATGTGTTGGTATTTGTACATTCATTCATGGCATGGTCGAATTCATGGTGGAAGCGGTGAAATTGTGGGTTCACATGGTAATAAACGTTGATCCTTGAATGGAAATAGGCGTAGCAGACGTTGATCCTTAATTGGAAATAGATGTAGTGGCTTAGGTTCTAGGTATTGAATCAGAAAGCGGTGAAACTGTGGGTTCACATAGACGTTGATCCTTAATTGGAAATAGGCGTAGCAGACGTTGATCCTTAATTGGAAATAGACGTAGTGGCTTTGATCTTGTCCGGATCGGAAGCGTGGCTTGGATTTTAGATATTGAATCGGAAAGCGGTGAAACGTTGGGTTCACATTGCGGTACCACATGCATAGAGTCACATGTCTCGCATTGAGTCACATTAGAGTTATGTGATAATTGAATGTTTGCATTGATGTGATTGTGAGGTGTGTATGAGATATAGTAATTGATTTTGTGATGTTTGGATACATAATTTGGCAAAATATGTGATTATGTGATAATTGTAGTTATGTGTATAATTGGGAATATAGTATTGGATTGTAATATTATACTCCCTGAGTTTTTATGTGTGCTTGAAACATGTGACATAAATGTTGGTTAATATTATTGACATGGTTATACAAGGTGTGATGAATTCCGTTCATTGTTGATTTAATCATTGTGCTTTATTATACTTCTTCATAATGATTTGAATTCTCACCCTTTTGTTGGAGTGATGCTTTACATGGCATCGTGCAGATACTCCAGAGTAGTATTGTTGAAGTAAGTGGACGGTAGCTCACTCGAGATTAGCTGGAGAGCTTCGGTGCTTTGTTTTAGAGACTAAGTAGTGAGTCAATGCTCTGGTCATGTAACACGGGGTAGATTAGTAGTATTGAACTCGTATCTTATTTTGGATATGCATTACGTTATTACTTGTGAACATGTTAATTGCATTTGCTGTTATGAATATGGTTTTATTTTATCTTGAGGAGATTATTGAGGGATGATCATGGTATGGGACATGGATCATTTTATGAAATGCATGAGTATTCATTATTTTCCGCTGCGAACGTATATTCTTGAATATTCATGATAATTGAAATGTGTTATTTTAAATGACCAGGTGTATTGTATGTTGATGATGAATGATGTTGGTTTTTGAAAGCTTTTAGTTTTTGAAAACGTCGATGTGACGCCCTTTTGTTTATATGCGTGCTTATTTACTTTGATTATATGTAAGTATTCTGGGGTAGAAAAGGGGTGTTAAAGGAGCTACTTGAATCATCAATATGATCTCAAGAGAGGAACTCCTTGTGTGATTTTGTTTCTTATCCTTTATCTCTTGTATGATTAGGACTTTAGCCATTCTTCTTCTTCCCTCCACTCTAACCCAAGCCAAAACTTTTGTGCAAACATTTAACACTTGTTTTCAAAGATTAGAAACCTAAGCCTTATGCTTTTGATTTTCAAACTTTCTTTTTATAACACTTATTTTGAATTGAACTTTTAAGTCAACTTTAACCATATTTTGTACATACTTTTATTTGGTAAATATAACTCATTCAAATGTCTCTTTGTGGTTTTAATGGCCACTTTCTTAATCAAATTTTTTATAACCTTTAGCTATTAGGTTTGAGTTATCCTTGAGGTAGATGTAATACTCACCTATATCCTTAGTGATGGACAATGAGTCTTCCATGCTTATTATAGGGTTAACCCCTCACTAGCATGTTGAAGATATCCTCACATGATGGATTTGTGGTTTTAGGTTGAGTTTTCTCCCTTGGATAACAAAAGACCTTAAGGCTTTTGGACCAATCAATTCACCGACTCATTTTAAAAATTTTACCCCGAACTATGCGATTTTGATCCTAATCTTTTTTAAGATGGTACGTAGGCAATGGGTTTATCCATCCAAACACAAAATGTAAATAACTTGTATATTCTCTTCTCATATCTTCAATCATGTTTGCACAAACAAATTTTTCACAAAATACCAACCTTACAACAAATATGAAAAGGGCTCCCTAGGAGTACCTAGGATGTTTTGGGTGCTTAAAACCTTCCCATTGCATAACCAACCCACTTACCCAGATCTCTGACATTTTTACTAGTTTTTTATTCGATAAAACTTTTAGGTTTTTGTTCGCTTTCTAACCATTCTTTTGGATAAATAGAAGTGTGGTGGTGACTCGACTTATATGGTTTACCTTAGATTTAGTCAATATCTCTAACGGTAACGAATACCCCGCTACAGAAAAGTGGCGACTCTGCTGGGGATCATTTGCCTAGTGGATTTTTCCTACTTTTCATATCGTGTTGTATTGTAATGTATATTGTTTTGTGACATATTTTTTTGTGCAATTTGGGATTACTGTATTGTATGTAATGATTGAATTGCTTGAATATTAATTCCTTGTATGCTTGGTGATCTTTGTGAGATGAGTTCTATACCCGAACTCGAGTGCACTTAGGATAGGAGAATGGCATAGTCTTGTTGACTTGTGTGGAGTTATTCCTTAGCAAGTTGACTTGCAAGTCCATTCACTTGGTGGAGGTCATGTTGGGATCAATAATGGCACACAAGTAGTTGTGTTTAGGCATTACTCTTTCCAATATGAACCTTAGAAGCCAAGGACCTTATTTTACCAAGCCCATCTTGGCCTATTCTTAGGATGTAGTGTGAAAGTCGTTTAAGTATAAGATTTGATACGATTGTTACGCGATACTACACTCATAAGAGTCTCTCTTGAGAATATTTTTGGAATACGAGTAGTCGTTTCTCCGATAATATCCGAAAGATGGGATGATGACTATGGGAACCTCTTGTAGAACATGATTGGCAGGTTTAAACCCTAGTACACTCCCTTTGGGTGGTCCTTAACCGAGACTCCATGCTCGTGACTTGCAACAAACCCTTGATTCAGGTTGATCCGTTCATGTATCCTTAATATCAATGGAACTTGGGTGTTGATAAGGTGTAAACCATAATCCACCAAAATGGATGATTGATATTAAGGATGACATGATCCATCCCATGACCTTTGTTTGGTGTGCTTTGCTTGATCATTGAGTCTGATTGTTGCATTCATGCATTCATGCACCCATTTACATACATATCATCAACAATAAGAAAATTTTCAAGGAACTTAAGAGGTTTATTTGCACATTTTCAGGCATGGAAAGACAAAGAAGGAATACAAAGAAGTACAGTTTCAGACAACCAGACTTGAAAGAGCTAAGGAATTTGACATCCTATGTATTAGATCCTTTGGGTTTCAAAGCTCATTTTGGGAAGCTTCTTTCTCTTCTGACTACTCAGGTGGACGAAGGATTGATGAGTGTATTGGTGCAGTTCTACGACCCTCTGTATAGGTGCTTCACTTTTCCGGATTTCCAGCTTTTGCCTACACTTGAGGAGTATGCCTACCTTGTGGGTATACCTATTCTAGACCAGTTGTCGTTCAGTGGCTTAGAGAGTGTTCCTACTTCTCAAGAGATAGCTGATATGTTGCATATGGATGAATCTTTGGTTGGTGCTCATATGACTACCAAAGGTGGAATTCAAGGTCTCCCTTTTGAGTTCCTCATCGCTCAAGCTACTATGTATGGGAAGGCCATGAGTGAGGACACCTTTGAGGCCATATTTGTACTTCTCATCTATGGACTAGTGCTATTCCCCAACATCGACAAGTTTGTGGATGTGAACGCTATTAGGATTTTCTCTACTCTTAATCCTGTTCCGACTCTATTGGGTGACACTTACTTCTCTTTGCATATGAGGAATGTAAAGGGTGGTGGTACCATTGTGTGTTGTTTGCCTCTGTTGTACAAGTGGTTTATTTCTCACTTGTCTCAGACGCTCGCCTTCAAGGAGAACAAAGGATGTCTACGGTGGTCCACGAGACTTATGTCTCTCACTAATGATGATATCTTTTGGTACAACCGTGTATACGATGGTGTGTAGATTATCGACTCTTGTGGTGAATTCTCCAATGTGCCTCTTCTTGGTACATGTGGTGGGATTAACTACAACCCTATTTTGGCACGTCGTCAGCTTGGGTTCCCCCTAAAGGATAAACCCAATAACATTCTGTTAGAGGGTGTGTTCTTTCAGGAGGGTAAAGATCCCCAAGGCTTGAAGGGCAGGATGGTCTGCGCTTGGCGCAAGATCCATAGGAAAGGAAGGAAGGAGTTGGGACCGAAGAACTGTATCGCTTTGGAGCCTTATACTTCTTGGGTTAGGAGGAGAGCTTCCGAGTACCTCATGCCTTAGGAGTATCCGAGACCTACACCTTTCGTTGCGGCTGGGCCTTCAACCCTCCCTGACCAAGGAGTAGAGGAGTTGAGAGATGAAGATCGTTCACGTGCTTGGATCCATGAACGAGAGGAGTTGCTTCAGCAGATCAAGGAGAAGGATGCTTTGATAGAGTTCCTCGAGCATCAGGTTATCGATGATCCTAATGATGCATGGACTTCTCTACTCCCTCAGTCTTCCAAATTTTGGAAGAGGAAGTACGATCGGCTCGCCAAAGAGAAGGCAGATATGGAGGCAGTCTATGAGGAGGAGGTGAAGAGGCTTCGTGCATCTTATCTTCCAGTCTCTCGAGCTTTGGATGATTGTTTCTAGGGATCCATAGGATGATCATTTTCCTTCTCTCTTGTATTATATTTGGTTACCAATGTTGTACTTCTTTGGTGTAAAAATATTTTCCAGATATTATTGATGAGATATTTCCATATGTGATAAATGTTTAATATTTCCAATATTTGCAAATAGAACTCTAAAATTTCCTCTGATATAAAAACAAATCATATGCACAAGCATTGCATGCATCATGCGCATAAGCAGGTTTTGCTCCAGGCTTCTTGTCATATGGTCTAACTCTGTGTTCTTCATTTATTTTGAAGACAAGCTGACTCACCGGTACTACACCAGAGCCAACTCATCGAAACTTATGGATCATTTGGAACAAGAGAACCGCGAGCTGAAGGAGGAAGTAGCCAGATTGATTGCCCTGATGGAGTCATTCATGGCTGCCCAGAGCCAGTCTTCTCCGACACCCTCAACTCCTCCCCAGAGGACGTTCATTTCTGATATCGCAACTTCTACTGTGCCTGCTGCAACAACCCACTTTGCGCCATCTATGTCGGCCGGGTCCCGTGGGGAATGCCCGCCAATTTTGTACCAGAGGGTTTTGCTCCTACTCTTGCTTCTTTGCCGGCATCTAGCCTGGTCCTTTCAGTGCCACCTCCCGTTGTGCACACATTACCAAGAGTTGAAGATACCATCTACCATTCTGAACCATCTGAAGGTCCAGATGTTTATGAGAAGATGGATGACATGAAAGACCAATTCCTTGAGCTTCGCAAGGAACTGGAGACTCTGAGGGGGGGGACCTTTTTGGTAAAACTGTCGCAAAGTTATGCCTTGTGCCCAACGTGAAGATCCCTATTAAATTCAAAGTACCGGACTTGTGATGTATGCTCGTAAGATATCGACGCAAACTAATAATGACCAATTGCTCATCCACTATTTCCAGGACAGTCTGTCCGGTGCCGCTCTCCGGTGGTACATGGGTCTGGAAAGTTCGAACATCCGCTCTTTCAACGATCTTGGCGAGGCCTTCGTCAAGAAATATAAATATAATATGGATATGGCTCCTGATAGGGACCAGTTGAGGGCAATGTCCCAGAAGGAGAAGGAGACCTTCAAAGAATATGCCCAGAGGTGGCGCGAGTTGGCAGCTCAGATAGTGCCACCCCTTGAGGAGAAGGAGATGACCAAGATCTTTTTGAATACCTTGAGTTCATTCTACTATGAGAAAATGATAGCCAGTGCTCCCTCAGACTTCACCGAGATGGTGAATATGGGAATGAGACTGGAAGAGGGGGTCCGTGAAGGACGTTTGACTTGAGATGAAGGCTCTTCAACAAAGAGATATGGAAGCTTTGCAAAGAAGAAGGAGGGAGAGGCACATGTTGTGTCTTCCCATGTCAAGAGAAGACCCTCTGTGAAGAGGAAGATTGCCCACCCCATTAATAACCAGCATCAGGTGGCTCATATAGCACCTGTTTTCAGAGAAGCCCAACATTATCCACAACAACAATCTCAATAATATCAGCCACAACAGCAGGCCTACAAGCCTCGAAACAACAACAACAATACCAGCACCAGCTACGAGAGGAAGAGGGTCACCTTTGATCCAATTCCGATGACTTAAGTTGAACTTTATCCATCTTTGATTGATAGAAAGTTAATTACTCCACGAGACCCTCCCGTTGTACCTACCAACCCCCAGTGGTGGTACAAGCCTGACCTTCACTGCTTATATCATTCCGGTGCTCCCGGACATGACGTGGAGAATTGTTATCCCTTGAAGACCAAGGTGCAAGACCTTGTGAGAAGCGGGATTTTGTTTTTCGAGGACGTAGGTCCGAATGTGAAGAAGAACCCATTGCTCGAGCATGGGAAATCTGTCAATATGGTCCAGGGCTGTCCTTGCAAGTACAAGGTCAAACACGTCAGTCATATTCGACAATCGTGGGTCGAGATGCATCGTTTGCTGTGTGATTATAGCCATTATGAACATGACCACGATAGATGTTGAGTCTGTTCTGTTAATCAGAGGGGTTGTCGCCAGGTGCGCAAGGATGTTCAGGAAATGCTGGATGAGGGAGTCATTGAGATCCTTCAAAACAGAAATGTTGACGAAGATGCTGTTGAAGTCAACATAATTTCTCCGATATTCCGGATACCTGAGCCTGTTGTCATCAAGTATGATGGTAGCAAGAAGAGGGTTTCTCCTGCTCTGACTATTAAGCCAGTTGGCCCTGTGCCATATTCTTCTGAGAAAGCGGTCCCTTATCGCTACAATGTTGTAGCAGTGGAAAATGGGAAAGAGGTTCCCCTACCCTCTTCATTTGTTGTTAATATTGCCGACGTCAGTGGCTTGACCCGCAGCGGTCGTGTTTTCTCGGCTCCGCCAAAGCCGCAAGCTGACGCTCGAAGGAATGACAGTGCTGATTATGCTGAAGGCCCGATTGGGAATGCTGTGAATGCTCCGAATCCGGCACTTGTTGTTAAACCTGCCTCTATGTTGAGAACTCCTGCTTTTGCTGGCCCGAGTGGAAATACGAAAGAGGACTGTGATGAGATGTTGAGGCTCCTCAAGAGAAGTGAGTACAACGTGGTAGATCAGCTTCTACAAACGCCATCTAAAATCTTTGTATTATCCTTGTTGATGAATTCAGAACCACACCGAGAAGCTCTGCAAAAGGTTTTGGATGTGGCGTATGTGGATCACGACGTCACAATTGAACAATTCGACAGCATTGTTGCAAACATCACCGCTTGTAACAATTTAAGTTTTTGTGACGTTGATCTCCCCGAGGAGGGAAGAGACCACAACCTGGCATTACACATATCTATGAGTTGCAAAGATGATGCCATGTCCAATGTACTGGTAGACACTGGGTCATCATTGAATGTATTACCAAAGTCCACTCTTGCAAAATTATCATATCAGGGGCCTCCCATGAGGCAGAGTGGAGTAGTTGTGAAAGCTTTTGATGGGTCACGTAAAACTGTGATTGGAGAGGTTGATCTCCCAGTCAAAATCGGACCAAGTGATTTCCAGATTACCTTCCAGGTTATGGATATTCACCCGTCGTATAGCTGTCTCTTAGGCAGACCATGGATTCACGAGGCAGGCACCGTGACATCCACCCTACATCAGAAACTGAAGTTTGTGAAGAACAGGAAGCTAGTGGTGGTAGGGGGAGAAAAGGCTCTCCTGGTTAGCCATTTGTCTTCCTTCTCTTATATAGATGCTGAGGATGAAGTTGGAACCCCGTTCCAAGCTTTATCTATTGCTGAACCTATTAAGAAGGGAACTCCTTCATTTGCTTCCTATAAAGATGCAAAGTTGGCCACTGAGCATGGTGCAACTGCTGGTTTGGGGCAAATGGTTGAGCTGGAAGACAACAAATCCCGGGCTGGCATAGGCTATTCTTCTGGGGTCTTCAACAAGCAAGGGTTGCTTAAGAGTGGTGGATTCATCAACATCGGTCAAGATGAAGAGGCTTCCGCCATTCTGGAAGAAGATGAAGAGGATTCTGGCAATTTTGTCATCCCTGGAGGAATCTGCAATAATTGGGTCGCTGTGGATATTCCGACAGTTATCCATAAGTCAAAGTAATGTTCATTGTGTTTGAAAACCCTTCTCCCATGCCAAAAGGAGAAGTGATGACATTGTTGGCGCATAAATACAATGATATTTTCATTCAATAAATTCATGTTAAATGTTTGTTTTTCCAATTATTTTCCCTTTTCGCTTTTGCATGAAATTGGTGATCACATAAAACCCTAAAAATAAGAATAAAACCAATCTTTTCATCTGCATAATGATTTGCCTTGTTTGAATTCTAAAGTCTCTTTTATATCCAAAATCATTATGCAGGTTGATCAAACCCATTGAACATAATGATCCAACACCATCTACCAACTTTGAATTCCCTGTATTTGAGGCGGAAGAAGATGATGTTGAAGAGATTCCTGACGAGATTACCCGTCTACTTGAGCATGAAGAAAAGATCATTCAGCCGCATCTTGAGAATCTAGAAACAATCAACTTGGGGTCTGAAGATTGTGTGCGAGAAGTGAAGATTGGGGCACTCCTGGAAGAATCTGTTAAGAAGGGGTTGATTGAGTTGCTACGAGTATATATCGACGTATTTGCCTGGTCATATGAAGACATGCCTGGTCTGGATACAGATATTGTGCAACATTTCCTACCTTTGAAGCCTGAGTGCGTGCCTGTGAAGCAGAAGCTCAGAAGAACTCATCCCGATATGGCAGTAAAGGTCAAGGAAGAAGTTCATAAACAAATTGATGCGGGGTTTCTGGTGACTTCTACATATCCTCAATGGGTGGCCAATATTATGCCCGTGCCTAAGAAAGATGGAAAAGTCCGAATGTGTGTGAACTACAGAGACTTGAATAAAGCTAGTCCGAAAGATGATTTCCCTTTACCACATATTGATATATTGGTAGACAATACAACTAAATTCAATGTTTTCACATTTATGGATGGATTTTCCGGATATAATCAGATCAAGATGGCACCCGAGGATATGGAGAAGACAACATTCATCACACCTTGGGGAACATTCTGTTATCGAGTGATGCCCTTCGGTTTGAAGAACGCCGGAGCCACATATCAACGAGCTATGACTACCTTGTTTCACGATATGATGCACAAGGAGATTGAGGTATATCTTGATGATATGATTGCTAAGTCAAGAACGGAAGTTGAACATGTAGAGCACTTGTTGAAGCTTTTTCAGCGTTTGAGGAGGTATAAGCTTCGTCTGAATCCCAACAAGTGTACATTTGGAGTCCGTTCCGGCAAGTTATTGGGCTTTATTGTCAGTGAAAGAGGTATTGAGGTTGATCCTGCAAAGGTCAAAGCAATAAAAGAGATGCCTGCGCCCAAAACCGAGAAGCAAGTCTGAGGTTTTCTTGGCCGCTTGAATTATATCTCCAGATTCATATCCCACATGACTGCCACATGTGCGCCCATATTCAAGCTCCTCCGGAAAGATCAATCTCATGATTGGACCGAGGATTGCCAAAAGGCCTTTGACAGTATTAAAGAGTATTTGTCTGAGCCTCCGATTCTGTCTCCGCCTGTGGAAGGGAGACCATTGATTATGTATCTGACAGTTCTTGAAGACTCAATGGGTTGTGTCCTTGGTCAGCAAGATGATTCAGGAAAGAAAGAATATGTTATCTACTACCTGAGTAAGAAGTTCACTGATTGTGAGTCTCGATACTCAATGCTTGAGAAAACATGTTGTGCTTTGGCTTGGGCTGCTAAGCGCTTACGCCAGTATATGTTGAATCATACGACTTGGTTGATATCCAAAATGGATCCAATCAAGTATATCTTTGAGAAGCCTACTTTAACTAGGAGGATTGCCCGTTGGCAGATGTTGTTATCTGAGTATGATATCGAGTATCGAGCTCAGAAGGCTATAAAAGATAGTATTTTGGCCGACCACTTGGCACAATAACCGATCGAGGATTATTAGTCAGTTCAGTATGAATTCCCGGATGAAGAGATTCTGTATTTGAAAATGAAGGATTGCGATGAGCCTACACTTGATGAAGGGCCAGAACCTGGTTCCAAATGGGGTATGGTGTTTGATGGTGCTGTAAATCAATATGGAAATGGTATTGGGGCAGTGATTATTACTCCTCAGGGCACACACTTTCCTTTTACAGCAAGGCTAACTTTCAAATGCACGAATAATATGGCTGAGTACGAGGCATGTATCATGAGATTGGAAGAGTGCATTGATCTAAGGATCAAGCATCTTGATGTTTATGGTGATTCGACCCTTGTTATTAATCAGATTAAGGGTGAATGGGAAACGAATCAGCCTGGCCTCATCCCGTATAGAGATTATGCGAGGAGGATTTCAACATTCTTTACTGAGGTTGACTTCCATCATATTCCTCGAGATGAGAATCGGATGGCAGATGCTCTTGCTACACTTGCTTCGATGATTGTGGTTAGACTTTGGAATGAAGTTCCCAATATCATTGTGATGCGTTTGGATAGACCAGCTCATGTATTTGCTGTAGAGGAAGTGGAAGATGATAAACCGTGGTATTATGATATTAAGTGTTTTCTTCATAGCCAGATTTACCCGCCTAAGGCATCTGTGAAAGATAGGAAGACTTTGAGGAGATTGTTAGGCAGTTTCTACCTCAATGGCGATGTGCTTTATAAAAGAAATTTTGACATGGTTCTGCTCAGATGCGTGGATAGACACGAAGCAGACCTGTTAATGACTGAAGTCCATGAGGGTTCATTTGGTACTCATTCCAATGGACATGCCATGGCTAGAAAGATGTGAGAGCAGGCTACTATTGGCTGACGATGGAGTCTGACTGCTGCAAATATGTGAAGAAATGCCATAAGTGTCAGATTTATGCGGATAAGATTCATATTCCCCTGACACTTCTGAATGTGATTTCATCACCATGGCCTTTCTCTATGTGGGGAATCGACATGATTGGCATGATAGAGCCGAAAGCGTCCAATGGTCATTGATTTATTCTCGTAGCAATTGATTACTTCACCAAGTGGGTTGAAGCGGCATCGTATGCAAATGTAACCAGACAGGTGGTTGTGAAATTTATCAAGAATCAACTCATATGCCGTTATGGTGTGCCAGATAAGATCATGACTAATAATGGATCTAACTTGAACAACAAGATGATGAAAGAGATGTGTAGTGAGTTCAAGATAGCACATCATAATTCTTCTCTTTACAGACCCAAGATGAATGGGGTTGTGGAAGCTGATAATAAGAATATCAAGAAGATCATTCAGAAGATGGTTGTTACGTACAAAGATTGGCATGAGATGCTGCCATTTTCGTTGCATGGATATCGTATGTCTGTCCGCACTTCAACAGGGAGGCTGTGCTCCCAGTAGAGGTGGAGATCCCATCTATGAGAGTCTTGATGGAAGCCAAGTTGACTGATGCTGAATGGGTTCAGAGTCGTTATAACCAGTTGAATTTGATAGAAGAGAAGAGATTGACTGCCATGTGCCATGGTCAGTTATATCGACAAAGGATGAAGAAAGCCTTTGATAAGAAGGTCAAACCTCGTGTGTTCCGAGAAGGTGACCTTGTGCTCAAGAAAGTCTTGTCTTTCGTGCCCGATTCCAGGGGCAAGTGGACTCCAAACTATGAAGGTTCATATGTTGTTAAGAAAGCCTTTTCAGGCGGTGCATTGATACTTACAACTATGGATGGGGAGGATTTCACTCGTCCTGTGAATTCAGATGCAGTCAAGAAATACTTCGCCTAAAAATAAAAACAGAATAGCTCGCTAAGTTGAAAACCCGAAAGGGAGGCTTAGGAAAAAATGAGCGTCTCGGTGGATTGAAAACCCGAAAGGGCGATCTAGGAAAAAGTTAGAGACATAAAAAATGAATATGTATCCCGTTAGATTGAGTACCTCATCCTGGGGAAATCTAGGCAAAAATTAGGGATTTGGTAAGTAACTGCATCCTGACAAGATTGTGTTCTACAAACTGTCATCCGTCAGAGATTCTCTCTCAGTCATCGTCAACCAAAGCTTCAAATACATCGGATTCAGAATTGGTGGAAAAATGGTCATTATGTTCAATGTAGCCCCTTTTCCAATATATATCACCAATTTCAAATTTGTAAAGATCTATGGAGTCTTGTCATTGGCAGACTACCATTCCATCAAATAAATTTGAGTCGTTATCCAATTATTTACACTCTTATTTGTTTTTATTCAACAAACGTTTTGCATGTTTTAATTGAGGAATATCATTGTTTTTAAATAATTAAACTTTTCATAACTTGTTTTTAAACAAAGTGAACATTCACAATGATGAAAGGATACTAGGGATGTCTTCAGTGCTCTCCCAAATATGGTATGATTCTTAACAGGGTAAGACATTTGTTCATATTCCCGGCATGTTTGTATCCTTTTCCTCCTGAGCCTTTTGTGGTTTTCCCTCCCGAGCAGAGTGTGTGGTAAAGATATTCAGCCTCCTTCCTCCTTAGCAGATGTGAGCTCTTGGTTAGGTGACCTTGAAAGTTTCTGATTGGTGGTTGTTCACCAGAGATCCACCCTCTCCTATGATATTTTCCCTGGTAGAGTTGCTTCTACGACGGATTTCATCTATATGATGATCCTGTCCCCAATTGGAATGACTGACATGCATTCCCCTGCAGAGATCTTTGTTTTCCTGGTACCCCTGATCCCCAGCAGATGGGATGTTCTCCACTGGGCCTGGCTTTCTCTCATGAGATGTAATACCGGATGTTTATTCAATCGATCAGTGGACTCATTTGTGTTAGATATGTTTGTTCTGTCAGCATTCATCATACATAAACCACGCATATATGCATAGTTTTAACATTCAGGTATTCATGTTGCATCCTTTGCCATAGATCTTTGTTTGTTATCTCCTGCTAGTCGGTAATATATTCCCCGAGCAGGTTGTTTGTGTCTGATCTCCCCATGAAGAGTCAGCCCCATAAGAAGAAAATGTTTATCCTTTCTTCCATATTCCCCACTGAGTTATGTCCTCGTGGATGATGGTTGTTTCTGTTTCCCCCCAATACACATATTGGGATGGAACCCCCCATTGAGTTATATCCTCATAGGGATGAATCTTGTTTCGTTGTGCATCTCTAGTTTGTTCCTAGATTTGGCTTCTGGAGATTATCCTTGCATTTCCCCGTAGTTCGGATGAATGATTGTTCAATAACCAGTAATTATCCATCTTTTCCACGGAGGAGTCTGTGGTTTTCTACCTTTATACCGGTAGTTGTAAACCCTATTTTTATCCCCTTGGCAGAGTTAACCTTTTATTCATCCTAACCGATGACGGTTACTTTTCCGTGGTTTTCTACCCAGTATCTGATAGATGTAATCCCCTCCTTGACGGTTATCATTATCCAATATTCGGTATTGATAGTCCTTCACCCTTTTTGAGTATATCTCCCGGATCATTACCTTTGTCAATGTATCCCTAGCGAGTCATCTTTCATTTGCCGCTTGTCGGTAATGATCGTTTCTCCCCTTGATTGGTCATTATTTTATACCTGGTTTTCGGTATCCCCGATGTCCTTTCTTTTCAGTCGATTTATCCTTTATTAACCCAGTGACCGGTTGCGGATAATCTTCCATGCGAGTATGTTATCTACATTCTGACGGTAATAGATAATATATCTCATGCGCTCTTCAGTCGAAGTCTTTGTTCTTCCCCAGTCGAGTAAGATTCGTACCCCCTTGTTGCGGAGTTGAATGTCCATCCTGTAATCGAGTTTGCTTTTCGGCCCTCTTTCGGATAATGAGTGTCTTGAGAATATTCCCCAATTCACGCCTTGGTTGGCCACCTGTTATATGCCTAGTAACCGGTATCCCTGGTGTTCCTTCCCTTCTGCTCCCTATTATGACCTTTGTCCCTTGTGGAGTCAGATTTTCCTGAGTTAAAATATACCTTTTTAGGTTTTCCTTAGATGATTTCATATGTTTGATATCTCTCACCTATATACTGGTCTTAGATATTCATTCTCCTCGAGCATGTTGTTCTCTCACCCTTATACCGGTGTTCGGATCATATGTCTCTTTGAGCTTATTACCCAGTAACCGGTAATACCTCATCCTGGTGTTTCCTCAGAGGAGTCCTGTTTGGATGTCCCCCAGCGAGGTCCCTTAGTGGGTTCTCCCCATCCGAGTCCGGATTTTCATCTGAAGTATCCTTTGTGGATAATTTCGTTGTATTGGCATATTCCCTAATACATGCGCCTTTGAGTCAGCGCGGGTCTTTCCATCGATTTATTCTTTTGGAATTCTACTCCCCAAGCTTTGAGTCGTGCCCTGCTCACGCAATTTATCCCCTTTTCTATCCCCCTAAGAGTCCCAGAGTCTCTGTCCCATTGAGTGTGTTACTCATATGGATTGTCAGTTTCTCCTGATTTCTTTTCTCTTTGTGGACACATATCCCCACGAAGTATTGCCCTTTTTGCATACATACATCTGCATCATGAGGTCTCTTAGGGACCAAAATTTGTCTCTTTATTATTATTTAAGCCCATTCTACCCCGTCGAGACGAAGATTTTAACCTTCACTTCTCCGGATAGAATGACCTTAAATAGGGGCATCTGTAAGACCCCAACTTTGGCCCTAAGATCCCTCATGGCATCATAACATTGCATTTGCAAAGCCTCAAGGATCATGAGCATCTTGGTTCCCTTTGCCTTTGGGTGGGACCTCTTGTGGGTGGTTTGAGATCACCAAGCATGCTTGAATTGTATATCATTGTTTTTCTCATTTTATTTACTAACCAAAAGCACAAAAATATGTCACTAACATTTCTTGTTTGTAGCTTGAGCAATCACAAGGTTTAAAAGCTTCTAGGAGATCCTTTGTGCAATGAAAAGGTCAAGAGGAGATGAAAGCAAGCATGGTAATGGTTCCCAAAGCTCTCATCCATCAAATATGCCTCCCAAGTATCTCAATTCATCATTTTTGATCAAATCAAGTCAAGGGATTTGAGGTTTGTTTCCCAAGGAAACCCTAATTCATATGTTCATCAACTGTGCCTTGCTCTTGAAGCAACCTCAACCCATGGTCAAACACAATCAAGGGGAGTTTCTTTAATTCATCATTTCATGAATATTTGAACTTATTTGAGTGCCCTCAATCATCAATTCATCAAGGTATGAGTTGTGGACTTGAAAAGTTGATCAGTCAAATCATCTAGCTATCTTGAAATACACTGAGACCTACCTTTTAATGTGTTGGTCAAATGGAGATGATCCCAAGAGAAAAAATGTTATTAAGGACAATATTAACAACTTTCATGTTCATCAAAATTTGATTTGAAGCTTGGAAGATCATCATCCATTCCAAGACATTATAGGTCATTTTGACTGAAACCCTAATTTTGGGTCAACTTCCCAAGCACATAACTCATTCATTTTTCATGATTTTGAGTTGGGAAAAAATGTATTGGAAATCTTATTGTGTCTACTTAAAATTTTATGTTGAGAAAAATTTCAAAATCTCAAAAGAAATACATGTGATAATGCAAAACATTATAGGTCACTTTGGACCAAATGCATTGAAATGTGAAAAAGTCCAACTTCAAGTGCCCATAACGTCTTCATTAAAAATCCAAATGATGCAAACTTTAAGTCCAAATTTATTGTCTTGAAAATATCTACAACTTTCATGTTGAAGATTTTATCATTTGGAGCTTGCATCATTGAGACATAAGGGCTTGAACATTGGCCAAATTTGGAAACTTCACATATGCATGTTTTGCATCCTACACTTCAAGCTCAAATTTCACTAATTTCCAAGGCCCAATTGGAATTTTTATCAACATATCATTTGTTCCTTATGCAACAAACTTTCTAACCATTACTCATAAGGTAGCATTTGGAGTTTGGAAGCACCATTTTCGAAGACATGAAGAATTAAGTGCATTTTGTGAAAGCTATCTCAATTGCCATGCATGAGTTGATTACACTTAATGTACGTGTCCATTTGCCTTTCACATGAACTCAGCAAGTTATTTCAGCCTTCATTGGGCCTTCCACATGCTCACACAGGCCCATGCAATGCAAAATCCATTTGCCATGCACACGAGTTAGCTCATGCATTCAGCTCTCTCCATCTATAAATACCATACCTTACCTTCAAAATTCTCCAACCTGAATGCGCCTGAAATGCTGCAAGATTGAATCCCTAGCCATACCTAAAGGAACAACTCCATTTTTCTCCAAAAATTCAGATCTGAAATTCAATTGCATTTGGTTGAATTTTAAGATCTAAAGTTCCTAGACCTTCATCATTTGATCCATTGAAGCTTCTGTTTGCAAAAGGAACCAAAGAGAGTGACTCAATTCTTCATAATCCAAAGGTTTTGCTCGACTAAAAGTTGCTTCGAATCTCATTATACTTTGCTCCATTTGCCTGGATCTTGTGTTGTCTGAAGTCCTCCCTATAGAGGCATCATTATTGTGTGTTTAATTGTTGGAATCGAGCAAGTTCAGTTGAACACCACCAAACTTCCATCTCTGATTTCTCTCTTAATAGGAATCTAGAGTGGAAGTGAGTGGCATAGGAGTGATGTACATCACTTCACCTTTCGAATGGTGCCTGGATCGTTCATTTTAGTTAGCATTTGAAACTCTGCATTTTTTGGTCTCCACCGGAGCTCACCGGAGAAGACGATGGCGATGGCCACCGTCTCATTGCTAGATCAATTGTGAGCCCTTGGACCTGATCTCTAGTTTATATCATAGCCATCAGATCTTATGACTTTATTTAATTCATTATGTCTCTCATTGACCTTGGACTATGGTACGCGCGTAGCTCATGGCCATTACATCCTCCGCGTCATTTAATGAGGATCCATCCAACGCGTGTGGATTTTTACTATTTCTGAATATTTTCATTTTATTTTTTTTAATTCCATTTTATTTCTAAAATCCATATCTCTTTTATTATTGGTCCAAAAAATATGGGACCAATTGCATTATTTCTCTTTTAATTTCTAGTTTCTAAAAATGATTTTTAATATTTTTTATTTTATCTTTTGCTATTTTTTAATAATTTTCTCTTTTCTGGTTATTTTTAATTCATTTTAAATAGTTTTTGATATTCAAAAAATACAAAAATATTTTTCTAACTTCTTTGAATGATGATGGATCTATGAAAAATATTCTCATCAATTTATTAATTAATTTGAGATTTATTTGAGATTTTAGTTCAATTAGGTTATTTTTCTTCATTTTTAATTGATTAAAAATAGTTTCTGACTTTTAAAAATGCTGAATTTTTTTGTCAAACTTTGTTTGACCTTGTTGAACTTGGGATAATTCACTTGGACTTTTCAAAGTTGATTTGAAGTGAATTTGAAGTTTGACCTTTCTTTAATCTTTTAATTCAAGTTTATTCTCATATATTAAAAATGCCAAAAATATTTTGTTTATTTCTTGACTTCCAATCTTCATCTCACTTCTGTTTTTTTATGGTTTGACCTTGATCTTCCCTATCTTTGGTCAACATTGGTAGATTGGTACATTCCATTTCATCTAATGCACTTTATTTTCTTCATTCCCATTATCTTCTTCATCTTCTTTTCTCTTTGATCAATGAGTTAAAGGTTGATAAGTTAGCATTGATTAGGGAGGTTTAATCTTCCTTGATTCAAATCTAATTCATCTTGATCAAATGATCAAGTGAATGGCTTTGCATTAAGGATAGATTGCTTCTTAAATCATGCAAAGGACTTAACCCAATACAAGATCATTTGTCATCTCCTTTTTGGCATGGCAAGTTGTTGGAACTTGGTTCACTAATCAAGACTTCTAACTTATGTTGTTGCCTATATTATTATAGATCGGCCTCAGATAGTTGTGACTTCTACATAAGTCCAATTACGATTGCTTAACATAGCGCTAAATTTGCCTTATGGCACACTAACCACTAATATTAATCATTAACTATTAACATTTACTTTTTGCCCTTTACATTCATGCAATTTATTATTCTTGTACATATTATTCATTTGCTTTTTCCTTTTCTCATTTGAGAACATGTTTATGTTAATGCAATTTGCCTTTTGCTCACTTGAGCACATAATTGTGTATATATCCTTGTGCTTGTGTTTTGTTTTGTTTATTGTGGACCAAATGCAAAGAAATGAACAATTGGACTTAGACTTTAGGACTTTCCCTATGCAAATTTGGAGTCAAAGAGCAACTAGGCATTGAGCCTTTAGAGTGCTATCAAAGTCAAAGAGCAACTAGACATTAGGCCTTTAGAATGCTCTAAATGTTGAAGAGGACTTTGAAAGGACCAATTTCTAAACTCCTTCTTGTTCATTCTTTGTTTGTTGATAGAACTTTTTGATGTGTGTGTTCTTGTGCTAGGAATTCCAACATTGAGCCAAAATTGAGGAACCATTGCCATAAGCTTCTAAGAGAGAGAGATACAAGAGGCATTGAGGATCTCTTAAGAGACTTGTTTGATTGTTGCTTGAGCTTACTATTGTCTTGCTTGCATATTCCAAAGGATGGGAGCTACTTGAATCATCAATATGATCTCAAGAGAGGAACTCCTTGTGTGGTTTTGTTTCTTATCCTTTATCTGTTGTATGATTAGGACTTTAGCCATTCTTCTTCTTTCCTCCACTCTAACCCAAGCCAAAACTTTTGTGCAAACATTTAACACTTGTTTTCAAAGATTAGAAACCTAAGCCTTATGCTTTTGATGTTCAAACTTTCTTTTCATAACACTTATTTTGAATTGAACTTTTAAGTCAACTTTGACCATACTTTGTACATACTTTTATTTGGTAAATATAACCCATTCAAATGTCTCTTTGTGGTTTCAATGGCCACTTTCTTAATCAAATTTTTTATAACCTTTAGCTATTAGGTTTGAGTTATCCTTGAGGTAGATGTAATACTCACCTATATCCTTAGTGATGGAAAATGAGTCTTCCATGCTTATTATAGGGTTAACCCCTCACTAGCATGTTGAAGCTATCCTCACATGGTGGATTTGTGGTTTTAGGTTGAGTTTTCTCCCTTGGATAACAAAAGACCTTAAGGCTTTTGGACCAATCAATTCACCAACTCATTTTGAAATTTTTACCCCGAACTACGAGGTTTTGATCCTAATCTTTTTTAAGATGGTACGTAGGCAATGGGTTTATCCATCCAAACACAAAATGTAAATAACTTATATATTCTCTTCTCATCTCTTCAATCATGTTTGCACAAACAAAGTTTTCACAAAATACCAACCTTACAACAAATATGAAAAGGGCTCCCTAGGAGTACCTAGGATGTTTTGGGTGCTTAAAACCTTCCCATTGCATAACCAACCCCCTTACCCAGATCTCTGAGATTTTTACTAGTTTTTGATTCGATAAAACTTTTAGGTTTTTGTTCGCTTTCTAACCATTCCTTTGGATAAATAGAAGTGCGGTGGCGACTCAACTTGTGTGGTTTACCTTAGATTTAGTCAATATCTCTAATGGTAATGAATACCCCGCTACAGTCATGAACCTCAGAATCAAGCATTTGGATGTCTTCGGTGATTCAGGTTTGGTTGTGAATCAGATCAAAGGAGAATGGGAGACAAATCAACCCGGTTTAGTACCATATAGAGATTATGCAAGGAGGATTTCAATTTTCTTTACAATGATTGAATTTCATCATATCCCTCGAGATGAGAACCGGATGGCAGATGCTCTTGCAACATTGGCATCAATGATTATAGTGAAGTATTGGAATGAAGTTCCTAATTCATCTGTGATACGTCTTGATAGGCCAGCTCATGTGTTTGTTGTTGAAGAGATCAAAGACGAGAAGCCGTGGTATTACGACATCAAATGTTTCCTCCGAAGTCAGATTTACCCGCTTGGGGCATCTTTGAAAGATAAGAAGACTTTGAGAAGATTAGCCGGTAATTTCTACTTGAATGGTGATATACTGTACAAGAGAAACTTCGACATGGTTTTGCTCAGATGCGTGGATAGACACGAAGCAGACTTGTTGATGACCGAAGTGCACAAAGGTTCCTTTGGTACTCATTCCAATGGACATGCAATGGCGAGGAAGATGTTGCGAGCAGGTTACTATTGGCTGACAATGGAATCTGATTGTTGCAAATTTGTGAAGAAGTGCCACAAGTGTCAAATTTATGCTGATAAGATCCATGTTCCTCCGACACTATTGAATGTTATCTCTTCCCCATGGCCCTTCTCCATGTGGGGAATTGATATGATTGGGATGATTGAGCCCAAAGCTTCGAATGGACATCGTTTCATTTTAGTAGCAATTGACTACTTCACAAAATGGGTTGAAGTGGTATCGTATGCAAATGTGACCAAGCAAATTGTTGTAAGGTTTATCAAGAAATAGATTATATGCTGTTATGGTGTGCCAAGTAAGATCATTACTGATAATGGATCGAACTTGAATAACAATATGGTGGAAGCTCTTTGCAAAGACTTCAAGATTTCACATCATAATTCTTCTCCCTACAGACCCAAGATGAATGGGGTTGTTGAAGCTGCAAACAAGAACATCAAGAAGATTATTCAGAAAATGGTTGTCACATATAAGGGTTGACATGAGATGCTCCCATTTGCTTTGCATGGGTATCGTACATCCGTCCACACTTCAACAGGGGCAACCCCTTTCTCTCTTGTATATGGTATGGAAGCAGTGCTCCCCGTAGAGGTTGAGATTCCTTCATTACGTGTGCTCATGGAAGCCAAGTTGACTGAAGCTGGATGGTGTCAGACCAGGTTTGACCAGTTGAATTTGATAGAAGAGAAGAGATTGACTGCCATGTGTCATGGTCAGTTGTATCAGCAAAGAATGAAGAAAGCTTTTGATAAGAAGGTCAGACCTCGTGTATTCAGAGAAGGTGACCTTGTGCTCAAGAAGATTTTGACGTTCAAGCCATATTCCAGAGGAAAATGGAATCCCAATTATGAAGGCCCATATGTTGTTAAGAGAGCTTTTTCAGGCGGTGCTTTGATTCTTACAACTATGGGTGGTGAAGAGTTCACTCGTCTTGTGAACGCAGATGCAGTCAAGAAATACTTCGCCTAAAAAAGAAAAGAATAGCAAGCTAAGTTGAAAACCCGAAAGGGCGGCTTAGGCAAAAATGAGCGTCTCTGTGGATTGAAAACCAGAAAGGGTGATCCAGGCAAAAATTAGAGCCATAAAACAGAAAGAATTTCCCGATAAGTTGAGTACCCCACCTTGGGGCAACTTATGCAAAAATTAGGGATTATGGCAAGTAACTGCATTCTGCTGATCTTCAGTGTTTTGAAGGCTTGTTTGAGCACAAGGGTTGACATCAATTTATCACCCCAACAGTGGTCAAGAGCACAGTGGATATCGAGAATTGGTAGAAGGATTAAGGATCATTTGTATTCAATGTAACCCTTTTCCATGTAAATTACCATTTTCAACTTTGTAAAATCTATGGAGTCTTGTCATTTACAGACTGCCATACTATTAAATAAAGTTGAGCTTTTATCCAAATTGTTTCTACTCTTATTTATTTCAGCCAATAGTTTTAAATTTTATTATGATCATTTTGAAATTAAATTTTTAAATCAAAATCAAGTTTTCTTTAATATATAAAAGCAAGAATTTTTCCAAAGCAACTAAAAGGAATATCAATAGTATTTCAATGGATAACAAGTCCTTTAATGTGAAACATCATAGGTTCCCCAAGCAGTTAACCCTTCGGGTATCCCCAGACGTTTGTGTTGATTCAGTTCCTCGGGAGGGGGGGAGTGTTTGATCCTAAGCGGAAATTCTTTCCTTGTCCCCAACTAATTTGGTTGATTCAGATACCCTGCAGCGTGTTGTTTTCCCCGACAGAGTTTCTGCATTCCCCAGCGAAGTTCGTATTTCCTCAGCAGGGTTGATCTTCAGAGATGGTTGATCTTCCCCAATGCATCTCTTTGGTGTCCCCACCAATCGCTATTCAACTTGCTACTAGTCAGAGTTTCCTCCTGGTTTCTGAGCAGCTTTTGTTATGATTATTCTCTGTAGGGTTGTCTCCCATTTTTATGGTGTTGACCTAAAATTTCCCACAGATTTGTTGTTCTATCCTCAGCAGATCTCCTCCTTCCCCAATTAGGTTTGAACCTTTGGGATGTTGATCTCTCTGTTCTCCAGCAGTTGTCTCCATATTTTGTGGATTGACTGAGGATTGTACTTATGATTCAATTTCTTTGCGACACCTTTGTATCCTTTGTGATCGTTTTGTCAGCATAATCATCATATATACATATACATATACATTCATATAATTTCATAATTTGCATATCCTGCATCTCCATATTTGATTTGTTTGAGATTCTTATTCTCTATTATGGTGGTATTTTATCCCCATATCAAATCTGGTGTTTGTCCTCCTTCAATTGTAGAGTGTCATCCCCTTAAGTAAAAAGACTTTAACCTTTCTCCGTTTCCCCACTGAGTTTATTTCCTCGTGGATGGTTGTTATTTCAATTTCCTCTACAGTAGATTATCTGGATGGAATTACTCCCCTTGAGTTATGTCCTCATTGGGTTGAGTCTTGATTGATTGTTTCTTTCTAGATCTTACCTAGATAGATGTTTTGGTCCCCTAAGAGTCTATTATCTAGTAATTGGTAATATTCTTCTTAGTTTGCAGTTTGTTACTTCTTGCCCAATACCCGACAAAAGTATCCTTATTTTTTCTCCTTAGTAGAGTCCCTAGTGGATTTATTCCCCAGGAACTATATCCTTGATATGTTCATCCTAACCGGTGACAGATATCTTTCTTTCCCCTACTTGAGTCTATCCTTTATATGTTCACTTTAACCAGTGACGGATATTCTCATTTTTTGGTATTCTACCCAGTAAAAAGGTAGTTGTAATCCCTATTTTGTTCCTCAGAGAGTTAATCCTTGATATGTTCATCTTAACCGATGACAAATTTTCTTCTCTTTGTGGTTTTCTACCCAGTAACCGGTAGTTGTAAATCCTATTTTTTCCCCTGTGCGGAGTCTACCCTTGATATGTTCATCTTAACCAGTGATAGATTTTCTCTTTGATTGGTTTGCTACCTAGTAATCGGTAGTTGTAAATCTCGCTTTATCCCCTTTTTAGAGTCTATCTTTGATATGTTCATCTTAACCGGTGACAGATTTTCTATTTGATTGGTTTGCTACCCAGTAACCGGTAGTTGTAAATCCTACTTTGTCCCCTCGTAGAGTTAATCCTTGATATGTTCATCCTAACCGGTGACGGATTTTCTCTCTGACGGTTTTCTATCCAGCTTTCGATAGATGTATTTCCTACCCTTTTTGTTCAGTTGGTATATCCTTGATATGTTCATCCTAACTGATGACGGGTATCCTCCTTGGCATTGCCAGGCAAGTCTATCCTTGATATGTTCATCTTAACCGGTGATAGATTTTCTTCCCTGTTGAGTTTATCCTTGATATGTTCATCCTAACTGATGACGGATACTCTCACCCTTGGTCTTCTGCCCAGTTACTGGTAGTTGTAAATCCTATATTTTTTGCTGTTTTTTCACAGCAAAGATATTCTTACCCAGTAACCGGTAATGAATTTCCTCTTCTGGAATCCTTAGCGAGTCATCCTTGATATGTTCATCCTAATCGGTGACGGGTGTTCTCTCCATCAGATATTTATTATCTTCTTACCCAGTAACAGGTAATGGATAATAGATTTCTGCTCCTCCTGTGTTGAATTTTATCTTCCCCAATTGAGTTGAGTGCGCATTTCCTTAGTGAAACCACTTTTCCCCTGCATGATTCAAGTACCTCAGTTTTACCTTGACTTACTCGTATCCCCTGCAGATGTTGTTATTTCCCTGGCTGAGTCTTTTCCATGTTTGTGTGGAATTCCTCTAGTCCCCCAATAGTTTTAAGACGTAGCCTGGCCTACGCATCAATCTTTTTATTCCCCCAGAGTCTCTGTCTCCCCAGTGAGTTTTCCTTACGGAATGCATTATGCTCCTGCGGATTTTCGGTCTCTCTGATTTCTTTTTCCTTTGTGGCAGTATTTCCCCATAATGCATTAACTTTTGCATTCATGTCATATGCATCATGAGGTCTCTTAGGGACCAAAATTCGTTTCTCTATGTTGTTATTTAAGCCCATTCTACTGAGTCGAGCCGAAGATTTTAACCTTCACCTCTTCAGTTAGAATGTCCTTAAATAGGGGCAGCTGTAAGACCCCAATTTTGACCCTAAGATCCCTCATGCAATTCCATCATAAGCATTAGCATTAGGATCATACCTTGGCATCCTCCTTACCCCTCTTTCATTGGGTTTGTTTTGGGAGAGATCACCAAGCACTTTGTGATTGTATCATACTTGTATTTTATCATTTCACTAACCAAAATACCAAAAATATGTCTTTGCATTTGTCTAACTCTTTTGTAGGAAGGGCATGATTCCATTGATTCATCAAGTTCACATCTAGGGTTTGAGACCCTCATGAACAAAGAGCACAACCAAGAATTGATTCAATAATGGTTATGAACATCATATATGAGTCCCAATATTCTTTACATGTTATATTGATCAAGTTTTCTTCAAGAGTTTGAAGTTGATTTGCCTTGGAAACCCTAGTTTGACTGGGTATCTTGAGTAACTTCTCCAACAAGCTATCTCACCAATTAATCAAATTTCTCAAGGGAAACTTCAAAATTCATCATCTTATGCATATATGATCTACCATAAGCCAAGAAAGTCAAGAGGATGGGAAGTTAGCAAGTTGGTTGATGGTGGTTGGCAGATGAATTCATCTGATCAAAATTGGGTCTCCCTAGACCCTATCTCCTACACTTTTCACCATATTAAAATGATTCCAAGAGAAAACTTACTCTAAATGACATTCCAAACAACTTTCATGTTGAGACCTAGATCTGGTTTTGCTTGGAAAATCATTTTCTATGTTGAAACATTATAGGTCATTTTGTTTAAACCCTAATTTAAAAGTCAACTTCCCAAGGCCATAACTTGCTAATTTTTATGATATGAAAGATTTACAAGTTGCACAATCAAATTCAATGTGTCTACTTAAACTTTGATGTTTGTAATAGGAGCTAATTCAACATTTTTGAGCATGTGATATGAGGATACATTATAGGTCACTTTTGACCTATACCATTGATCAAGTGGTTTTTCCAAACTTCAAAAATGCATAACTCTATCATTTTAAATCCAAATTACATGAAATTGGTGACCATTTTTAAGGACTTTGAGATAGCTACAACTTTGTTGAAGACACGTTTCTCATTTGAAGCTCATATAAAAAGTTAAGCAAGGTGGAATATTGAGACATATGACTTGACACTTAGAAAAAAAATTATATGTCAAAAATTTCCAAACTTCCACCTCAAATTTCTCCATGTTCCAAGCTCCAAATGAAAAAGTGTTGAATATGAAAGTTGTTCCTCTTGATCTCACCTTTCCAAAGATCTCAAATCCGTCCATTTTGGACAAGGAATGCATAGGCTGCGCATGGCATGAACATGGTGACATCACTTGGCAAAGATCAAACTTCAAATCCAAATGCACACTTGCCTTGCAATCCAAGCTGAATTCAGACTATCTAACATTCATTTATGGACTTGTGGCAATAATTTTATGGGCCTATGCGCGCCCATGCACCCATGCATCATCAATGACCAAATTTGGAAAGTGATTTCAAGTGTGCAAATATCAATGGTTTCAGCTGTAAATAGAGCCTCATATGCTCAGCAATCAACACACATTCGCGCCAGCTTTGATCCCCCATCTCAAACCCTCACTTTGCAAAGGATAAACCTGAGAAATTCATTTGAATTTGAGGTTGAATTTCCACTGTTTTGAAATTCAAATCTCCAGGAATCCACAGCCTTGTAAGCATCCAATCCTTCTTCTGCAAGCAAGTGAAGTGAGATCAAGCAAAAGCAAGATCAAGATCAGTTGAATCCAGACCTCCATTGAAGGTATTTTCAAGAAATTTTGATCTCTTCGATTCTCTCAAATTCTTGCTCAATTCTATTGATTCTTTGGTTGTCTGAAGTCCTACCAATGTAGGCAAGAAGATTGAGTTGATTTGAGGCTAAATCGAAGCAACTCAGTTCATGTACCTCAAATTTCAACTCCATGTATCTCTAAATATACTTGGAGTTAGAGTGAATTGAGGCTAGAATCGAGCTCAGTGCCATTTTTACTTTGAAATCATGTCCTTGTTTTTAATTTTGGTGATGGTTGATGGTGGACTAGTCCGGTGAGGTCCACCGGAGAAGAAGACCGGAGCTACAGCTCCGGCCATGCACTTGCATGTCTCACAGCCATATGATCATCTCCTTTTGTTTTAATCACGACCGTCCCTTTTAAATACCAAGGTTGTGGTGCGCTGACTCATATCCATCGTGGATAATGCGTTTCTGCCCACTTGATCTGCCACCTCAATTAATGAGGGAGATCAAGTGGTCCACGTTTTTTCTGATATTTTAATTTTCATTTTAATTGCATTATTTTCAATAATTCATATTAAATTCAATATTGATCCAAAACATATGGGACTTTCACCAAAAAAAATCAAATATTTTTCTCTTTCATTCTAAATTAAAATTATGTTTTTGGATCATTATTAATATTTTTCATGAATTAATTGATTTTGCATTTGATTTTAATTATTTAAAAATATTTTTAAATGTCCAAAAATTATGAATTTTTTTTCCAAGGTCCTTTGGCTTTGTTTGACCTATGATAAATCCCATGGCCATTTCTTTGGTGTTTTAATGAGATTTTAGGAATTGGACAAATCATATTTAATTTAAATGCACTATTTTAGTATTTTTTTAATTTGAATAAATGCCAAATAAATTTGTTGACCAATTGTGATGATTTGTTTATGTTTGACTCTTGTTGTTGGGCCTTGGTCAAGGTTGATTTAACTTTGTCAAATTAATATCATTGGATTTAGGGGATTGATGGAATGTAAATTCCATCTGCCAAAATGAATGGATGTCTTAATTTGGTAAAAGTCCTCCTTTGACCAATTTGTGTTTTGATCCATTCCCCTCCCACTTTATCTTATTCCCTTTCTTCATGCATTCATTCCATTTGGCCTGTGACATCTCAAAGTCCTAATGCTAGTTGATTAAAAAATTGACATGAGTATGGATGAGATTAGGCCACACCTTTTGCATATTCTTTTTGTGTGTAGTATGTTTCATGAGCATAGTCCGTTATACTATATCTCTAACATGCATACCAAAATTCTATTGTCCGACCTTAAATAGTTGTGACTTCTACATAAGTCCAATTACGATTGCTTAACATAGCGCTAAATTTGCGACATAAAAGGCATAAGCATTCTAGTTAGTGAGATTGTACGTCTCCCCTCTTTCATGGTATTGTGTGGAAACTTGGCCTTCTTTCCTTCCATTGGAAGATGTTTTGGCTCAAGGATTCATGCTTGTGATAAGTGGGTTGAGTGTTCTCCAAAGAATGTCTTGAAATGAAAAGCAAAAGCAAAACAATACTAACTTCTAACCTATTAACTACTAACTTTTAATTTCAAGCCTTTACTTTAATGCAATTTACTTTTAGCACTCTATTTCATTTGCCATTGTTCATATCATTCTAATTGTTTATGTTAATGCAATTTTCACTTTGTCCATTTGGACCATATTATGTGATATATTTTGCTTGTGTATAATTTGCTTGTTTATGTGGTCCTTGACCATTAATGTACATAAGTATAACCAAAATCCTAAAAAAACGTTTGAGTGGACTGTTGGCTTGATCTTGGACAAATGGACTTAGAGTCTAGGCAACCTTCCTATGCTAAAGGACTTGGCCAATGCCAACTTGCTGAGGAACCAAGTGCTTGCAATTTGAACTTCATTTGATTCATCTTTGAAGACCTCTCTAAGTTCTTCTACAACATGATCATTGTGAAGCTGTTATTTTGAACCTGTGACTTGTGGAATTCATCTGTTACATGGGCTATTTTGAAGAAGATCATGGAATGGATAAGCCTGGATGTGGCCATCTTTATTTGATGCCTTGCTCTTCAAGATAATATAATTGTGCATTTGTGTGTTGCTTGATTCTAAAAAGTCCAAGGGAATTCTGGGTTTCTATTGACATTCTTGTCTATTGGATTGCTACCCACTTGGTCAGATCTTTCCAACTCTTAACTTTTAATTTTATACATAGGATAGTCTCTTCATCTTCTCCCCATTTCTTTAATTTCAAAATCTCTCCCTCCATTTTTCAAAATCTTCTTTGTGTGAACTTATTTTGTTCTAAACTTTGACCACTTTGTAAAAAAGATAGAAACTTTGGCCTTATGCCATTGCATTTTTTAAACTCCTTTTCTCAAATCAAACTTGTAAATAAACTTAACTATACTTGACTTAAACTTTCAAAAAAAAAATAACTAACACATTCAAACCATTTTTAGGCCTTTGTGCCTTTCAAACTTAATTTTTATTAAAAGTAATGCATACACTTTGAAATTTGTATAAAGAACTACGAGGTTTTGATCCCTCATTTTTATGTTGGTACGTAGGAACAAGACCGAAGGTCTTGTCAAACACAAAAATATAATTAATGAATTCTTTTCTCATCCTCCCATTCTATTTGTTTGTAAACATCACTTTGTACAAAATACATATGCACACAAAAAGGGCTCCCTAGGAGTACCTAGGACACTTTGGGTGCTAACACCTTCCCTTTGTGTAACCAACCCCCTTACATGTGATCTCTGATTTTTTATTAGTTTTGATTTGAAAACTTCTTACTTTTGGGTTTTGTTCATACTTTTTCCCTTTTCCCTTGGAAATAATAAAAGCGCGGTGGCGACTCTTGTTATTTGATCTCTAGCTTGTCAATAGCTTGATGATCATGAATTTCCCGCTACAAGTATCACATTGATCTTCATCCTCTTCAGTGTTGGATACAAAGGTAAATCTTGTTTTTCTTTTCAGTTCTATCATTTATTGGCATCTCAAAGGTCAGCAAAGATCCAATGAGTTCATCCCCTTTGATGGTACTAATGTCCTGGGCTTCTTCAATATATGTGACCTTCATATGAAATCTTTTAGGTAGGGATCTTAATATCTTTCTGGCCAGTTTTTCTTCAGACATCTTCTCCCCTAAAGCAAAAGAAGTGTTGGAAATATAACGCAACTTTATGTTGAAGTTAGAGATGGATTCATATTCCTTCATTCTTATATTTTCAAATTTTATTGTGATGATATACAACCTTGACATACGTACTTTGAAGTTGCCTTCATGTGTAGTTTTGAGAATCTCACATGCCTTTTTTGCTTCACTACATGTTTTAATAAATCTAAACATGTTCTTGTCCACACCATTGAAAATAAAATTCAAAGATTTTGAGTTTCCAAGAGCTTCATCATCTTCAGCACGAACCCACTCATCTTCTAGCTTTAAGACTAATGTTCCATCTTGAGAAGTAGTCACAGGGTGTTTCCAACCTTTTATTATAGCCTTCCATATTTTGTTGTTCATGGACTTCAAGAAAGTAATCATTCTAGCTTTATAATAATTATAGTTGAAGCCATCCAAGATTGGTGGTCTATTAACTGATCCCTCTTCCTTAGTATTTTCCATTTCAACATAAATATTTTCATGGAGCTCACCCAAAAAGAACAGGGTGCATACTGTGATGCCAATTGAAATTTTGTTTTAGGGGGAGAAATGTGTGACACGATATTTGGGACAATGTGTACAACAGTTTAAACCAAATTGGAAAATACTAAGGAATTATAAACATAAAGAAATAAATAACACAAGATAAGTGTTAACTGTAGGAGAATTGCCATCCAAGGCGCAGCGGAATATAAAAATTTCTCCTTTAATGATCCTTACGAATGAGCATGATCAGTGATAGAATCGTTACCTCTTGTGGAGATTCAAACCTTTGGTGCAGATCTCTGACAATGATCAACCTTTGATACAGATCCACGGGGCGATCACGAACGTTGAACGATGACAACGTCTCTACTCAGTCCACACGAACGGATTCCTTCAATCGCAGTGCTAGCTGTTTGTGAGTGAAGGCTTTGAGTGAGAGAGAGAGAGATACGAAATTCCAACTCTTCAGTTGTGTTGTCTGGAGTGTGAATGCTTCTACCTAAGGGGTTCTATTTATAGAACCACTTGTGTGGGCTTCAAGCCAAAAAGCCCACTTAAGTGCATTTTGGCCCATATCTCAGAATATGCCAAAATCACTTAAGTATTTGGTACTTTACCATATTTCGTATTCTTCTTAAGTACACCGTACCTTACGATGTTCCTTAATTATTCTATCTCTCATCAATCCGTCCTTTGTGTGTGACCCTATAGGTTTTCGCGGCGTTGGCAATTATATTAAATCATGCATTTAACATAATAAACAGTGAGCGGTATCTAGCAACACATCACTGCTACCCAAGTCACGAAAATGTCATGTGATCTGACAAAACCTCCTGTGATAATAATTATGTGTATAATTACCCCTTTGCCCTTATGTCTATATTGAACACAAGGTATAGACCGTGTCATCCTTGTCCAGTTCAATATTGGGCCCATAGACATTTATCCTGTTACGCAGGATTGGCAAATTCCATCTAGGACACTCATGTCCCTCAGCATGCTTCGTGGAGTACCCATCAACTGTCTTTATGGTCATCCAGTTACGGATAACGTTGGATCAGTAATAAAGCACTCAACTCTACATCTAGGATCCATAGTGGTTTCAGGTCGAAGAGTGGTATACACTATTATCACCATGAGAATAACTTATGACACTTTGCATAACTTTCTATATAGTATTCTCATAGCGGGTCAATCCGGTATAAATATTACTCCTAATATTCATACCTATGTTTAAGACTTGATAACTCTTTATCCATGATCCATGAGATGTGATCATCAGTCTACAAACATAATAGTCTTAATGCTTTAATGTTATCCCACTTCACATTAAAGCTCGACTACGGATACTTTAAGAATAGTGTCCTTATGTTTAATGTGTTCTCATGATTAAGTCACACTTAATACATTAAACGGACTATCTATTCTAGGGACTTTATTAATCAACCATAATAAAGAAAATGCCTTTTATTATTAATAAATAATTCGATACAAGTACCATAAGTATTGGCCTCTAGGGCTTACACCAACATTAACCTAGTTCAATATAACATCACATACATCCGGGGGGATTCCAATCTAAGAGAGGAAATCCACTCTCAATAGTATCATTACAATTAGTCTTAGATGAACGAACCTTGTTCAATGCCTACTTCCTAATATTACATGTATCTTTCTATTTATAACTCTCCTAAATATAAGAACCCTTCTCACTTTCTCTCAATCACTACCCTAGTGATCAATGCTTTCAACCGTTTAAAGAGTTGAATTACAACTCAACTAAAAATTCACCTATATGCCTTGAATATTCAGTTTATGCTTGTTTAGAGGTTTACAACCAACAACAAGAATAGAAAGACTCAAATTACAAAACCCTAGCACACTAGATCTTCAAGACATGTGTGGATTCAAAGGTGGGAATGAGCCCCTGATAGAATCAATTTAGTATTTAGGAAAAATAAAAGACAAGTACACAGAATAATGATTATGAGGAATAATTGTGATTCAGTACTAGATGTTCAAATGGGAATCTAGTAATACAAAAGTGCAGAAAAGATGAAGTAAAAAGCTGAAAATAGGCACTTCGAGAGGCCTGACTCTCCTAGGGGGGATTTCTCCACTTAATTCATGCGTAATAAATCTAAGATCTGCTCTCATCATTTATTCACTCAGATCCTACATTCTCTCACCACTCTGTTGTTGCCAACTGTTGTCAGCTGTCCTGGCCCATGTGCAGCCTTTAACAGAATTTGTTTTATGTGTGAGTCATTCTCTTCTCACTCCTCTTACGTGTCCTCTCATAGACTTTACCATATTTATCAATACCCCCCCCCCTTCAAAACTCTCCTTGACCTCAAGGAGATGTGTTGGAAATTCTGTCTTCATCTTGTTTCTTAATTCCCAAGAATTTTCAAAATCAGGGAGGTTTTTCCACTTTACTAAAACCTCTAATTCCCCTTGTTCATTCCTCCTGGCCTCTATAATCTTCTCAGGAGTAGGCTCAAGATGCCATTCCTCGTTCATACATGCTGGTAGGGGCTGGGGTTCCAAAGACGGTGTGACAACTCTCTTTAGAAGAGAGGCGTGAAAAACAGGATGTACTCTAGTATCTTCAGGTAACTTCAGCTTGTAGGCTACTGCCCCAATCTTTTGCAGTATCTCATAAGGTCCATAGTATCTAGGACTCAACTTTTGATTCACCCTCTTGGCAAGTTTCTTCATTTTATAGGGTTGGATCTTCAAAAAAACCATCTCTCCCACCTCATACTCCACTTCCCTTATGTGCTTATTGGCTTGACTCCTCAAAACATCCTGAGCCTTAAGCAACTATTCTTGTAATTCCTTTAGCATCACATTTCTCTCAGTAGCCAACTTATTGATCTCATCTACTGCTTAAAATGGAGTGTCTCCCTTTACTAACACAGGGGGTGCTCTCCCATATAGAGCTTCAAAGGGTGTGGTTTTTAGAGAAGCATGATAATTGGTGTTATACCAATATTCTGCCCAAGCTAACCACTTAGGCCATTGCTTGGGTTTAAGGCCAGTTACACACCTTAAATAAGTCTCCAAGCATCTATTGACCACCTCAGTTTGCCCATCTTACTGAGGGTGGTAGGCACTACTATATTTTAGCTTGGTACCAGCCTGTTTAAACAATTCATACCAGAAATGGCTTAGAAATACTTTATCTCTGTCAGATACTATAGAGCTAGGAAATCCATGTAATCTGACCACTTCTTGAATGAACAACTCAGCAATGTCCTTTGCTGTATAAGGATGCCTGATAGGGAGAAAATGGGCATATTTTGTCAGCCTATCGACAACTACCATGACTGTATCTACTCCTTGGACTTTAGGCAACCCCCCAACAAAATCCATGGATATATCACTCCATATCTGTGTTGGTATTGGTAAAGGCTGGAGCAATCCTCCAGGTGTCAATGTCTGGTATTTGTTTCTCTGGCACACTTCACAAGCCTGTACATACTCCTGAATTTTCTTCCTCATTCCTTCCCAATATACCACACTAGCAATCCTTTTGTAAGTCCTCAAGTGTCCTGAATGTCCTCCTACAGTTGTATCATGCATTTCATTTAGAATCCAAGCTACTCTTGGTGAGTTCTTTAGAATTACTACTCTACCTTCATGATACAGCCTCCCTCCTTTCAGTTGAAACCCTTTATGGCTATAAGGGTCTGAAACCAATGCCTGCACAATAGTTTTCAGCTTATCATCCTTTTGAATTTCATCTTCCAACCCTTCCCAAACTTCACATTGAATGGT
Source organism: Lathyrus oleraceus (assembly GCF_024323335.1). Taxonomy (NCBI): domain Eukaryota; kingdom Viridiplantae; phylum Streptophyta; class Magnoliopsida; order Fabales; family Fabaceae; genus Lathyrus; species Lathyrus oleraceus. The sequence continues at coordinate 115,740,516 of NC_066583.1, forward strand.
AGTAATGTGAGCATACTGCATCTGCCTAGATAAAGAATCTGCAGCATTGTTTTCCCTTCCTGGTTTGTACTTAACCTCAAAGTCAAAACCTATAAGTTTGGACAACCACTTCTGCTGTTCTTCCCCCATAATCCTCTGTTCAGTCATGAATTTGAGACTTTTCTGGTCAGTGTGCACCTTGAAATGTCTGCCAAGTAAGTAGGGCCGCCATTTTTGAATGGCAACCACAATAGCCATAAGTTCCCTTTCATAAACTGACTTTTGTTGAGCCCTGTCAGATAAAGTCTAGCTCATATAACAAATAGGTCTTCCTTCCTGCATGAGGACAACTCCTATTCCTCTACCCAAAGCATCAGCTTCCAACACAAATTCTTTTTCAAAATCTGGCATAGCTAAAACAGGTATGGTGGTCATGGCTACTTTTAATCCCTCAAAGGTTACTTGAGCATCATCACTCCACTTGAAACTATCCTTCTTGAGTAATTGTGTTAACGGCCAAGCAATTTTCCCATAACTTCTTACAAACTTCCGATAGTATCCCGTTAAGCCTAAGAATCCCCTTAATCCTTTTAACTCCTTAGGTCTGGGCCATTTGAGCATGTCCTCTATCTTCTTGGGATCAGCTGATACTCCTTGTCCAGAAATGATATGTCCCAAATATCCAACCTCTTTCTAGCCAAAAGAGCATTTTTTCTTGTTGGCATATAGTTTCTGATCCTGAAGCACCTTTAGAACCATGATTAGATGTCTCTTATGTTCCTCTCTACTCTTGCTGAATATTAATATGTCATCAAAGAAAACTAAGCAGAATTTTCTAAGAAAAGGCCTTAAGACTTCATTCATTAAAGCTTGGAATGTTTAGGGAGCGTTTGTTAAACCAAACGGCATCACTAGATACTCATAGTGACCCTCATGGGTTCTAAAAGCGGTCTTCTCTATATCCTCCTCCTTCATCCTAATTTGATGATATCCCGATTTCAAATCCAGCTTAGAAAAAATAATAGCACCTCCGAGCTCATCCAATAGCTCCTCAATTACAGGTATAGGGAACTTGTTAGGAAGGGTTACCTTGTTCAAAGCCCTATAATCAGTGCAAAACCTCCATCCTCCATCTTTCTTTTTCACCAATAAAACTGGACTTGAAAATGGGTTGGTGTTATTCCTTATGATGCCAGCTTGCAGCATATCCCTTACTATTTTCTCAATCTCATTTTTTTGGAAAAATGGATATCTATATGGCCTGAGATTAGGTATAGCTGCATCAGCTTTAAGCCTAATAGCATGATCATGCTCCCTTATAGGAGGTAAGCCTGCAAGTAAATTGAACACCTCTTCAAAACCATTCAACGCATCTCCCCATTCTGTTAACTCCTGTGGAAGCTCCCCTGTGTCAGTTTTCAGGGTCTGCAAGTAAAACCCCACTCCTTCATCATTTAAAACTTTAATTATAGACTTCCAAGATGCTTGTCTGGTACACAAGGCAGGATCCCCTTGTATCTTGTATACCTGGCCCTTCTGTTCCCACTTCAAACATAACTCTCTAAAGTTAGCTTCAATGTTTCCTAGGCTAGCTAACCAATCCATTCCTAGCACCATATCTGACCCTCCCAATTCCATCAAGAAAAAATGCTTATTACATTCCACTCCTTGCATCTGAAATGTCAATCCTTTACAAATCCCTTGATTTGTTACTTTCTCTCCATTACCCACCTCAATCACATAAGTAGGGGTCTCCAGAACATTCAATCCTAACTCCTTCACCAACCTAGAATCAATAAAGTTGTTGGCTGCTCCAGAATCAATCAAGGTTAACAGGTCCCTATTTTTCACATTCACCCATATTTTGAAAGATTTGTTGGAAGTAAAACCCTCCTTACTTTGCATCGATAACTGCAAAGTCTGAAATTCTTCCACCTTTTCCTCTGTCTCCTCTTGTTGTATTCCTCGGTTCTCTTCTTTTTTCTCTTCTTCACTACTATCTTCACACAATTTCAAACTCATGTGCTTGAATTTACACACATGTTCTCTATTCCACTTGTCCCCACATTTGAAACACAGTCCCTTCTTACTCCTTTCCTCTAATTCAACAGGGTTCAGCCTTCTACCCTTAAATTTCTCATTTCCCCCACTAGGAGTCTTCTCACTCTCTTTCTTAACTCCTCCAAAATCTCCAGGATCCTTAATCCTCAGAGTCCCCCTTCTATCCCTCCATGAACTGCCCTTTTTTATGAAAACCTCATTTTTTTCCTCAATCAGTAATGCTCTATCCATGAGTTCAACTAAACTTTGATTCTCATAAAGCTTCAATTCTGCCTAAATCTCTTCCTTCAGTCCATTTAAAAAAATGGAATCCAAGATACCCCTCTCTTCCCTTCGCAACGGAGCTACCATCATCTCAAACTTCTCCATGTATTCTACCACCGTCCCCTTTTGCCTCAAACTCAGCAATGGTCCTATCGGGTTGTGTAAGAGACCCGGTTGAAACCTCCTCATCACAGCCAACTTAAATTCCTCCCACGTCTTCAATGGTGCCTGTTCCTCCCACCATTGGTACCAATTTAAAGCTTTGTCTTCCAAAGCCAACACCACCGCTTCCAGCTTGTCTCGTACTCTCACCTCATTCAAATGAAAATACCTCTCAACACGCACGAGCCAACCATATGCATCCTCTCCTTTTAAAATTGGGATCTCCAACCTTCGTCTGCTTCCGAAAAAACGGGATCCGCTTCCCCCACCATGACGGTGATGTCTTGGTCGCGATTCTCGCGAAATCGTACTCCGGTCGCTTTCTTCCTCTTCTTCGTTGTCGTCCTCCCCTCTCCTCCGTGGTCTTCCATTTCTACCGTGATTCCGACCCGATTGCTCTTGAATCAACTGACGAATCTGCTCCACTATAACTTGCGGTGTCGATTGTTGCTCCATCAGCAGCTAGCGGATTTGTTCCATCGTTCCTTCAAAATGATCCATCCTCTATTCTATCATGTCTACTCTGTTTTCCATGATTCTTCGCATACAAACCATTCACAAATAGACATAACCAAGGCTCTAGATACCAAATTGATAGAATCAATTTAGTATTTAGGAAAAATAAAAGACAAGTACACAGAATAATGATTATGAGGAATAATTGTGATTCAGTACTAGATGTTCAAATGGGAATCTAGTAATACAAAAGTGCAGAAAAGATGAAGTAAAAATTTAAAGCTTTGTCTTCCAAAGCCAACACCACCGCTTCCAGCTTGTCTCGTACTCTCACCTCATTCAACTGAAAATACCTCTCAACACGCACGAGCCAACCATATGCATCCTCTCCTTTTAAAATTGGGATCTCCAACCTTCGTCTGCTTCCGAAAAAACGGGATCCGCTTCCCCCACCATGACGGTGATGTCTTGGTCGCGATTCTCGCGAAATCGTACTCCGGTCGCTTTCTTCCTCTTCTTCGTTGTCGTCCTCCCCTCTCCTCCGTGGTCTTCCATTTCTACCGTGATTCCGACCCGATTGCTCTTGAATCAACTGACGAATCTGCTCCACTATAACTTGCGGTGTCGATTGTTGCTCCATCAGCAGCTAGCGGATTTGTTCCATCGTTCCTTCAAAATGATCCATCCTCTGTTCTATCATGTCTACTCTGTTTTCCATGATTCTTCGCATACAAACCATTCACAAATAGACATAACCAAGGCTCTAGATACCAAATTGATAGAATCAATTTAGTATTTAGGAAAAATAAAAGACAAGTACACAGAATAATGATTATGAGGAATAATTGTGATTCAGTACTAGATGTTCAAATGGGAATCTAGTAATACAAAAGTGCAGAAAAGATGAAGTAAAAAGCTGAAAATAGGCACTTCGAGAGGCCTGACTCTCCTAGGGGGGATTTCTCCACTTAACTCATGCGTAATAAATCTAAGATCTGCTCTCATCATTTATTCACTCATATCCTACATTCTCTCACCACTCTGTTGTTGCCAACTGTTGCCAACTGTCCTGGCCCATGTGCAGCCTTTAACAGAATTTGTTTTATGTGTGAGTCCTTCTCTTCTCACTCCTCTTACGTGTCCTCTCATAGACTTTACCATATCTATCAGCCCCCCTTAATAGCAATCCATCTTATGGGCTTTTCTCCAATGGGCATTACATTTGATATATAATTAGTTCTAATGCATATTTGATTTTCTTTATAGACATCCACAAAAATATTTGATTTAATTTAATCTTCATTGAGTTTAAATCTTCATTTAATTGGATTTGATCTTATTAAATCTTTTTAGTGAATCTTACTCAATAACATATTGCTAAAAGATACACCAATAAACTTCTTTGAATCAAACATAATTTCACTCAAAATAACTCATTGATTATGTCTTCCATACTAGGGACAAATGCCCCACCCATGCTGAAACATCTTGTCCCATTTGTTGTATCTTCACCAAAAATACATCTTGTACTACCCATGAATAAACTCATTCAATTTTTCGATGATTTCTTCCTTCTTGGATTTTTCCTGAAAGTTGTAGACATTTTCATCTCTTGATTTAAGGATTGGATCGGGTTTCTGATTTCAATTCTTAATTCTTAGGAATTTGTTATCTTCATATGTTCTAACACGGTTTCAGATTTTCTAAGGATTGAAAAACATTTATGAAGGGAGCATCCATCTTCTTTTCCTTGTGTGTTCATTTGCTCTTGTTCGATATTTGGAGAAACTCCATAGATCATTTCAAGAGTGCCCCACATTTCCTTGGCGGATTTACAGTTATGAACATAAAAGAATTTATTTTCATTTAAGGACATAACTAAAAAGTTTTTGTTTAAAAATCAATTTCAAACTTTCTATTTTCTTCTACGATCCAAAGAATATCTGGTTTATCTATTACTTCACCATTTATGCAATGAGTAAGGATGAACAGATCGTTGACTATTGTTTCGTACAATTCAAAGTTAAGACTTTGAATGAAAAATTCAAATATAACTTTCCACAATTCAAACATATCACCACTAAATGGCGGATGTGTGTGTTAGAAGGGTGCTCTTGTTAAAAACAATGTTGGAAGTCATCTTCTTCTTGAGATGATTAGTCTTTAAACAAGAGTTAGACTTTGATGCCACTAGTTGAACATGTGACTCCATACATAAGAGGGGCGATGAATTATGGACGTTTGAAAAATTATAGTTTAAAATAAAATTATTTTCTAAATCAGAGTTTGAAAACATTTTATCAAAACCGTTTGAATATCCTTTCCCCAAGAACTGGTCTTGAGAGTATCTACTAATGCTTGAGAGATTTTAAAAGGTTAATCCCGCGAACCCCCTTTTACAAGGAAAATGAAGTTTTAGGCTAACTTCTAACCAAATAGCGAATTGAGAAATGGAGTGTTTAGTCTTCATGCCAAACAATGAAAAAATCTTTGAGTAACTAGTCTCTAAGCCAAACTAAGATTTGGAACAAGATGATCTTGAACCAATATGGAGTTCTAAGTTGGCTATCCTCCAAATCAAAACTAAGGTTTTACATGGGATGACCGTAAACCGAACTGAGAGTTTTATCGAGCTGATCTCGAACCTACTGAGCTTTTAAATAGGTTGAACTCAAAGCTCAGTGAGATTTTATACCAAGTGTATCTCAAACCAATATAGCTTTTGGCAAGGCTGAGCTCAAGAACCGTTGTGAATATTTTTCTCTAATTATTCTTCACGAAACCAAAATAAAGCTTTTCTTCAATGGCAAAGCCCGTGAACCAAACAGAGACCTATACTAATCCCCGAAATAGATTTTACATTGGATTAGCTCCAAACCAAAATTAATTACTTCCTAAGGAAGAATTATTTACTCAAGAGAAAAAACTACTCTTTCTAAATTTATAATAAAACCCTCACCCAGGACAAATTCCTTAGTAAACTCAAAAACATTCTCAAAGCATTATGGTATAAATACGTTAAAAAGTGGAAATGATTTGGATAGAGTGTGAGAGAAAGGAAAAGTGAGGTATTTCACATTCTCTAGATGATTTGAAATGTTAGAGAGCTTCTCTATTTATAGGCCAGTAAATGGTGTTATTTTAGAAACACCCCATTGGCCAAATAAATTAAATAATCAATTAGGTACTTACAATAATCAATTCATGTTGTTCAAATTGGAAGGTTTTGATATAGAGTTGTTATAATTCATTAAGACATTATCACAATCGATGATAAACTCAATTTTATCTTATTTAATCGGTTAGGGCAAGTATCTAATCAATTAGACAGTTACAAAAGTATTTTAACCAAATGAATAATTTCATATGTAACTGTCTAGGCTCCAAAAACATTTTTTGTGATTTTCATTAAAAAAAAGAAAGGCTTAAAAAAAATTGTGTGTGTGTGAGTGAGTTAGCCATACTACTTCCAGAAATGCCCTTATGTCTTTATAATACACTGATCACTTAGACAGACATGATCAGGCGAGATTGCACACTTCCTCTCTTTCACACTCTAAAGCTTCAAGTCCCTTTGTTGGATATACAAATCATATAAGCATTTCATTGGAACCTTGAATCTTCTATTGCATGAGGCTTGAGATATCTTCAAGTTAATCACCACGATCAGGGATTTGTAAAGATATCATTGGTGATCATAAAACCATAATTTTTCATTTGAGCTAACTTTAGTTTTATTCTAAAGGACAAATTGATCTTGATCAAATACCTTATGCATCTTTGACCGCTTGAGATATCTTTAATAATTGCTTGACTTCATCTGTTGTTATCATCAAAGTTAGTTCAATTTTTTTACTACTTCAGGTGTTGTCTTCATTAAAACCATGTTATAATCAATGCTAAGAAGTTTCTTCTTGAGTATTTCTACCCATGAGCTTTAACATCTTGGATCACTTCTTGATTATACTTGTAAGCATATAATTCAACAGAGATTTCTTAGTGGTTTCCCTAAATGAGTTTATTTTTGTTGATGATGGTTTTCACAAATATTGTTTTTTTTGTTGAAGGTGGTCTTTTCGGGAAAGATATAGCCCCTCTTAGGGGTGGTACCTTGCTTCAATCTTCTTCTTTGTTATAGTGGTTTTTTGTTGTTTTGAAGGATTTGGCTTGCATAACCTATTTTCTTTTTCTTGTTAACTTTTTTCTTTTTGGTTTCTAGGTTAAGTATTTTTTGTGCTTTCTTAAATTCCCCGTTCCCCATTGTACTTTCGAGGCCTGGATCCCTTTGTGTGTGTGTGTGTGTGTGTGTGTGTGTGTGTGTGTGTGTGTGTTTGTGTGTGTGTGTGTGTGATAGAAAATATAAAGACTTATAATAAGTTTAGAAATAGAAATGTTTATTCACTTAGAAATTAATTTTGTAAGGATAAACTAGATTCAATATAAAAATTAAATAGATTTTATAACATGTCTTGGTCTTCCACTAAAAGCATTTTACCCTTACATGTATTGTGCTTGTGGCATTATATATTAGAAGTCTATTTTAATATAGTGACATTATGTCCCCGTGAGGTGAACACCATAGATTAGAGCCCACCAATACATGGAGAGTACTCCCCCCTAATAAGTGGTTGGGATTTAGAATACTTAAAACTAGGTCAAATAAGTCCACCATAAATAGACAGTGGCAGGGGCCCTTGGCTTTAAGACCAACATGCCCTAAGTGAGAAGATTAACTCGGCCAACTAACCCAACACTGATATGGATGGAAAAATTCAATAAGGTACTTTAAATATTCATAAAGTATATTAAAGGGAGTTTAATAGACATGCTCAAACATGGGAACATGAGAACTAATTACCATTAACATGTTTTAATCACATGGTTTTGCTGAGGCTTATATATTCCCTTAGAAAAGGATCGGGAGAGGAAAGAAATTAACAAGTTTGAGAAAACAAAGGCTTTATTGATCCCACCATTGGTAAAGCCACATTTATATACTATTATAGTACATTTGACGCCCACGTAGGATCCGGTAAAACTGACCTAGATCACACACATACAACCTCAACCTTGTTTTTCGTGACAATAATGGTTGTCTATAGAAATGCCAACAACAATTGAGTTGCCATAACAAAGATGTTAGACACTATGGAGGAATTATGTCATCAAAATAAGATACTATGGAATAATATCTGTCACCTAAAACAGTAAAAAAACCTCAATTGATTATTGATGAGCAAGAAGAAGCCATAGACCCGTACCTGCTTTCCGCTGAAATTCAAGATGCCCTAGTCACAAATAATTTCAAACCACGATCTCTGGTGATATTAGATAGTAAAAGTGATCCCTATAAGAACATCGTCATTATCAACATAAATGACGACAATTGGTGCAATGGAATCGATAAAGTGCAAGCTTGTGGCCTAAACTTTAAAATAGGCAACCCATTGATGTATATGAGTCTCCCTATATTCTTAGTATCAAGTTATCAAAACTTCGAGATAAAGATGATCCATTAACTATCATCCAACAAGCACCAGAAAGTCTCCACAACTAGCTTATTCAACATACATCAAGGCCATTATGAGTCCTTGCATGAGTATTTGGAAAGTTTTAACAAAAAGATTATAAAGGTCATCAATCTAAACAAATAAATATTCATTGGAGTCTTCCAAAATGGCCTTAAGGTTGGGAGTTTTAACAAATCCCTCATCTAGTCGACAATTTCGATGGAGAAGATCGTGGTTATAGAGAAATGCTACATAAAGGGTGAGGATAATAATGAACAAAAAAAAATCAGGGTATCCTTGTGTCTATGCGAGACTCCCTTTGGAGTATTATGACGGAATATTAACAGTGTAGCTAAAATCATAAATATGATTGTAGTGCATATCATAATATGAGTATCGTTAGTGTGTGTTTCTAAGGAAATGTATGCCTATAATTCTCATCTATTTATTTATTAAGAAAGTGTTATTATTTAGAAGGAAATAGTTTGATTTATACTGGAGGACACATAAAATGTTTTTGATTATCATACTCACTAGAGTGTTTAAAATTCAATGCTTGCGTACCTCCACATTAGGTGAAGGATCAGAGCACCGTAGCTCTTCTAAAAAATATTTGTTTCTTTTGTGTTTTTTAAGATTGTGAAAATTCTCACCGCATTAGGGGCGAGGAAATGTTTGATTTTGAAAATACCCCAATGCACAAGGGCATAGGACTTACATTTTGAGTGTGTGACATTGATTTTAAGTTGATTGGTTAATTGGCAAAATATTATAATTAATTAATTTAGATATTAAAGTAAATGATGTAGCTACATGCAAAATTGATTTTTATTTCAAAATTTAAACATAATTAGATAAGTGATAGGAAAAATATTATGATCTCGGCTAAACCATAACTATCCTCAGTAATATCCCAAAAGTTAGCCCGAAAAATTAATCGTAAAGATAAACTAAAAACCCTAATTATTAAAGCATATTTTAGTATTTTTTTTGTAATTTAAATTAAATTAAATAAACCCTTGATTATGAAAATTATTTATTTTAATTAAACTAATTAATTATCAATTAGATTCTAAAAATAAAATATAATTATAAAGCTTTTAATTAGGAAAATGAATTAACTAATTAAAATTAAATAAATTAAAGAGGAGGGGTGTGTATTAAGTTGGATCACCAATTAGGATTCTGAAAGGGGGTGTTAAAAGCAACAGATTTGAGGCCCATTGTCTTGGAGCCCAGGGAGCCACATGGGTCAACCCAAGAGAGTCAATGGTTGACTCTTAATAAGGGGTGTCTGACGCATTGACTGGAGGAGTCAAGATGATCTCATGGCATATGTTGGATGAGAATACTGGAAAAAATAATTGCAATTGAAGAGTGAGATTCAGAGTCAACTAAGGGATCAAAATGTGTCTAACATTTCCAAATAAGTCAAGGTCAACTCATCTAAGGGCCTTGTATGAGGCCACATGTGGAAGATCAGGGAGGTCTTGGGAAAGTACTTAAGCGCCCCCCCCCCCCCCCCCTTCAGAAGCCCCTCATTTTGCTCTCTATTTTCTCTCTCTAACCTCTTCTTTATACCCTATTCTCTCTTGCTCTCTCCCTTATCTCTAAAATAACCATCGAACAGAACTCACTTCCGACGGTGCCTCTACCCCAATCTCCGCCTCAGAACCTAGGCTCCGACGAATGTTCTTCATGAACTATCATCATCCTCTTAGAACCCTAACAATCCCTACCCAGATCTTATAAACCCTAATCCTAACCCCAAACTCAAGAACCCTAACCTGGGTAATGAACCCTAACTTACAATCGAAGAACCCTAACCCCATCACGAAGAACCGTAACCCTATTTTTTTCCAAAAACCCTCTAAGCCTACCTAAATTGATACCTTATTAACCCTAAATCATATATCTAGCCCTAATAA